>NC_088238.1:50384128-50689128 GCF_036934945.1 Oncorhynchus masou masou
GTCCCTCCCCTTTGTCGGGGAGAAAGGTGAGCGGGACACACCCACACATTGACAACCCTGTCAAATGTGAAGTTCAAGTCAATTTAATACATTTAGGAAACTGTTGTTGTGGCTGTTATTAGGACTCCCATGCAGTGTTATATGTGGCTATAAACATGCCTAACAACACAACAACTAGAAATAGCAATTGAGATGACCAATTATCACACCCAGTGGTATATGTGGATATAGTCATGCCTAATGTATCAGCCAAAAATATCAAATGAGATGTGTCCTTAACAATTATCACATCAAATGTCATTCAGCATAACGCCACAAGGTTGTCAAAAGGAATTTACAGTATCTTTGACTGCATGTATTTTAGTATAATGTGTCATAAGGCTGAAGGTGACATACATCCACTTTAATCTCCAGCACACCCAGTCACCCCTCCTTTACATGCTGCTGACATCTACTGTACTAAAGTAGCATGACAAGTTACAATTTACATTCTCTGTTTAATTTAATCAATGTGTAAACTATGAGTTATCTTATCCAAGACCCCACTCCCACTTACACAACCCTCCCCCCATCTCTCTATTCACCACTGGAGTGTAGTTAAATGTGGAAACACCCCAAACACTGTAGTTGGATGTCACATTTTAGACATGGCTCACATTCTAGCAGCTAGTCCTAGCTCTCCCTCACACTCCCTTCCTTCCTCTCTCCCCTATGTCTTCTCTCTCTCTGTTTCTTTCTCTCTCTCCCCACCCCCTTCCTGTTTTTCTCTCTTCCCCCCTTCCTTTCTCTCTCTCTCTCTCTCTCTCTCTCTCTCTCTCTCTCTCTCTCTCTCTCTCTCTCTCTCTCTCTCTCTCTCTCTCTCTCTCTCTCTCTCTCTCTCTCTCTCTCTCTCTCTCTCTCTCTCTCTCTCTCTCTCTCTCTCTCTCTCTCTAGTCACTGAGATGCTGGTTAACGTGTTAAGCATCTGCTCCAATGATGAGCTGACGACAGACGAGGAGATCGATGGTAAGTCTGTGTAGTATGCCATTGACTGGTACTATTTCCTCTCATGTTGCCACGACAGGTTAGATTAGCCCAATTCCCTTTCTCGCAGGTGCTCCCTCCCCTCTCTGTTTCACTCCAAAACTGTATTCAAATGTAATTTAAGCAAAAGCTAAAAAGCAAGATCTAATGAAATGACATTGCTGACTTCACTCTATATGAGTATTGGAATGATCGGAGAATGGGGAATAGAGCCCCAATGTTGAGTTGTCATAATACCCATAAAACCTAGTGGTCAAACAGGGAAATGGTTCCAATTGTTTTAAAAGTCACCTTGTCTGAGATATATTTACATGGTTATCAAAATGTCACGCCAGGGTAATAAGCCTACATGGAACACAGCCCTCATGTTGTGTTTCTAAAATCCCCTATAGGAAAAATGTATGGTGGAAAAACTAAAAATGACAATGTCCCTGTTCGACCGCTAGGTTGTATGGGTATTATGACTCATACTGTGGTAGTCTAGGGCAAGGGAGGAAGGACGGGTCATTATGAGCGTTGACTTTCTCTCTGTGATTGACTATACTTCCACTAGAGGGCAAAATCTACCAATGGAACATCATCAGCTCAACACATACATTTGGCATTTACTTTCTTTGGATCAAAGTTTTGGGAGATCCTAGAGTGTGCGGCTCAGTTTTTATGAGTGAGTTCATTTTGTTTTCACCTGTTGCTTTTATTCAACACTCCACATAGCCAGCACCTCGTCTTAATAGGTGTGCGTTTCTTTTTCTTCTAGATCTTCAGGATATCCAGTAAGCCTCCCTTAGTAGTAGGATGATCTCGATGTTACCTCTCCTTGATAGAGCAACATGCTCAATACCTGTGTATTTGTCAAAGACCCATACAAGATTACTCAAAGGGAGCGTGATAAAATCATTATTTCGGAGTCCCTTTGACATAGGTAATTCTGACCTCTCAAAGGTTACATTTATCTAACGCCTCCCTAGGAGTAGGGTGAGATTGGAAGCTTAGCTTCAACAAAATGTGCTGCTACTGGATAGTCAATGTTCTTATGCCTGATTGAGCTGCAGTGTTCAGCTATACGTTGTTTTAATTATCTTTTCGTTTGTCCTACGTAGGCTTTCCCACATGAACAGGTGATGAGAGAGATTTTTCCCTTGGTCTTGCATGAGATGATACCCCTAACAGTGATTTTTTTTTTACCTGTATGTGGGTGTCTGAAGAAGGATGTTTTTATAGTGCTAATGAACTGGGCGTATCAGCCACATTTGTAGGTCCCATTTGGAATGGGTGTCAAGAGTGTCTGAGTGGGCTCAGGGGGCAGGTCAGATCTCACCAAACTATCTCCAATATTGCGACCACGCTTATAGACCACCAGTGAGGGTTCCTTGAAGAGGTGTCTATGAATTTTTTGGTCTGATTGCAGAATATGCCTGTGCTTCTTCAGGATTGCTTTGATTTTCTCCGAACACTTGGTATACTTGGTGCAAAAGACGGTTGCGTTGTTTTTTTCTTTGTTTGAGTTTTTTGCAATTCCTCTCTTGGTTTTAGAGATATTTTCATCATTCCAGCATCAAGAGCTTTATACTTGTAGCCTCTCATTTAGAACTTATGTCTCTTTTTTTTTCTTTTTTTGCATTGCCTTCAAGATTCGTTTAACCCTGGCTTTGTGGTAGACCATTCTTGAGGGGAAGGGGATGCGTACTATCCGCACATAGCAGGGTTATGAACAATTCTCTCTTTTATGAACAAGTCTTATAAATGTATATATTCTTTATACAGCTTATCAGTGTACTGGTTGAGAGAATGCCAATAGTGTGCAAAGCTGACATCAGGGCAAAGGGTGGTTACTTTGAAGAATCTAAAATATATTTTGATTTGTTTAACACTTTTTTTGGTTACTACATGATTCCATGTGTTTTTTTTATTTCATAGTTTTGATGTCTTCACTATTATTCTACAATGTAGACAATAGTTAGATTTTTTTTATTGAAAAGAAATGGAATGAGTAAGTGTGTCAACTTTTGACTGGTACTGTATATTAGGCCTACTGCCCAAACAATTCCTACAGAACAGTTTTTATTAGGTTAATGTGACATTGTTTAAGTCGTGTTGGAAAAAAATCTGAGCGGTAGATCTCGGCTTTCTTTTTGACTGCGAAAGTGATTTTGGCTCAGAAAAGATTGGTGACCAGTGTTGTAAAACATAATAGCATTGTCTGGGTAGAGATGGTTTGGAAAACCCATTCCTAGATTAGCCCTAAATACTCCATCCCGTCTCTTATTTTTATTTTATTTTTTTACAAGGCAAGTCAGTTAAGAACAAATTCTTATTTTCAATGACGGCCTAGGAACAGTGGGTTAACTGCCTGTTCAGGGGCAGAACGACAGATTTGTACCTTGTCAGCCTGGGGATTTGAACTTGCAACCTTTCGGTTACTAGTCCAACTCTCTAACCACTAGGCTACCCTGCTGCCCCTGTCACTCCATATTCTAGACCAAGTCACACACGTTACCAAAACTCTATAGGGAGGGGGAAGGAATGCTTAGGTCATATCCTGTTCCTGTATGGCAGGAAGTGGCGTGTTATAGAAAATGGCTTCTAACCCTTGACTCGAACACTGGTTTGCCTGACTGCCAAAACTTCCCGCTCCGGCCAAACGCTGCACCACATCAACCTAAGTATCTCCCCGAAGATTTCAAGAACACAGGCACATTCTAACCATTCTGATTGGTCCGAGAAACCGATGGGTTGGGCGAGAGCCAGAACACATGTGGGTAAAGCGGCGTTTTGAAAATGTGTCATTGGCTTTGATACTCTGATTTGTTAGAGATAATCCAATCGCTGATGACTTTGATTTGAACAACACCCCTCATTTTGACATCACTACAAATGACTTGAATGATGGCAGTCTCAGACTGAAGTATGTAGTGAACATAAAGCAGTGAACATAGGTCATATCCTGTTTCTGTATGGCAGGAAGTGGTGTGTTATAGGAGAATGATTCGAACCCTTGACCCTAATATTGATAGCTGACAGACACTTCTTAGTCACAGCCTTGGTGACTAACATCTCATCATTTCCTAATTTTCTTTCCTTCACTGTCTTTCTTCAGTAGCTTAATATTCATTGTGTTGATGTTCATATTCTTTGCGTTATTTATTTATTTGTTTCTCTTCTCTCATCTAGGTCTCTCTCTCATGTCTCTCTCCCTCGCCGATGCTGTGTTATTTCATTATTTCCGTGGTTACCTCATCTAATTTGTCTCTCTTCTTTTCTGTTTTTCAGAGTTTTGTTTTAAGCCATTGCTTTTCTTTATGCTTGATGGGTGTGTGTTTGCCTTTTCTCTTTTTCCTCTCCACCTCCTCTTCCTCCTCCTTGGCTTCCTTTGTCATTCTTCTGCCATTCACTGATCTCTCGTCTTTTCTGTTCTTTTCTGGGGGTGTTCTTGAGAAGGACAACTAATATATGTCCCCAAGAAAGGTACAACCCTCAGCTCTACCGCCAATATACCTTTGTGCTGGTGCTTGCTCTTGCACATGCATTTTGGGAGCCAATTAACTAACCCAAGACGTAAATGTGTTGTAACATTTATGCTCAGTTTGGTTATTGATATTTATCAGTAAAAATAGAATATATAATCAATCTATAAAAATATAGAATGTAGACATGCACCAAAATTCAATCAATTGCAGGTAAAGGTCAACTGCACTGTAGGTTCACTCAGAATGTTGACACCATACAGTATTGGGTCACTTTTTGGATAATCCAAATGTTCCATCTATTGATGGTCTACCGATGGTTATAATATTAACAAACTATCTGTTGATAAGCAACTGCTTGCGAGGGTTACGGTTATGGTTAGAATATGGGTTAGGGTTAAGTTTAGTGTTAGGATAAGGGTTAAGGTTAGGGTTAGTAGATAGTTAGTGTAAATGCTATTGATAGTCTGTAGAGCATCTACAGATGGACTATCCAAATAAAGTGTTACACAGTATTTTAACAGACTGGTATAGTTTTGAGTGGTGAACAGCTTGCACGGTGTGTTGGCTTCAATACTGGTAACTTAAACATAGCTTAAACATTTTCAGCGAACCTGCAGTACGGTTAGCTGTACTTGAGTGAATTAGCGTTAGCCTATAGCTTCAATAGAAACAGTGCAGGGTAGTCAGTCCTCGATATGCTTCGCCTCTTTCCTGTGTAGAATGCCCAAAAGTCCAGCGAGCTGTAGCTCAATGTGAGAAGATGGGATACTCAGTACTGTCCCTAGTGGTCCGACCAAGGGAACACACTCCACTAGAATCTCTCACTTATCTGCATACTCATTCTTCTCTCTCCATATATTTCCAAGCACTTTTATTAATTTCCGTCTCTCACACTCCACCTCACTACCACTTTCCAAGCTGGGTCACAAAAGGGTCCTAGTGTCAAACACAAGTCATCCTGTCACAACATACAAGCTCCTAGACCAGGCTATAATATTCTAGACCAGGCTATAATATTCTAGACCAGGCTATATTCTTCACCAGGCTATATTCTTCACCAGGCTATATTCTTCACCAGGCTATATTCTTCACCAGGCTATATTCTTCACCAGGCTATATTCTTCACCAGGCTATATTCTTCACCAGGCGATATTCTAGACCAGGCGATATTCTTCACCAGGCGATATTCTTCACCAGGCTATATTCTTCACCAGGCTATATTCTTCACCAGGCTATATTCTTGACCAAGCTATATTCTTCTTCTCCAAGCAGAAATAGAAACATGGGTGATGTTCATTAGGGCACACCGTAGAAACACTTTTTGCAACAGAAAATTAAAACAAGCGTTTCTTTCAAATAGTACCTCCCCATTTATCTCTGTTGAAATGTTTTCTCCCAGTCCGTGCCAACTGAACACGACCATGTAAGATAACAGTTTTAGATTGTTTACACCTTGTACGTTCAGAACCATTATATAACACGGGCCTCACAAAGCAATGGCAGATTAAACAGTAGTCCTAGCAAAGGGAATTGATAGCAGGTCATCTGCAGTGCTTTTCAATGTCGGATTAGGCCAGGCAGAGTGTTTGAGGGAGTACTTTATCGATTGGTGCCTACAGGGTCCCTCTAGACAGGCTATTGGTGCTGATGCATCGAACACCAAGCTTCATCTCTTTCTCAGAATGCCTTTCATACTAAGACATAACCAGGGAATCGCAGTGGTGGAGTGAGATTCAAAGTCCTGGTTCGGGTTGGTTTTACTTTGAACTTCAATAACTACAGTGTATTTTGATGTGATATCATACTCATGTGCAAAAAACATTTGCTAAATGATTCAAGTGTCAAATAAATGTAAACTAAACATTTAGGAAACGATTACTTTGTATCAGTGGTTGTCACTCAAACATGTACTCTACTTAGACACACAAAACACAACTTAGTGTTAAGTTTTACTAGCTCATGTCTGGTAATGAACACACCTTAAAGAAAATGCCTCACCCAGATAAGCAGACATGTTGTGATGGTTTGAAACAGCCTGACTGTCTGACCCTGAGAACTGCGTGCGTGCGTGTGTTATAGGTGCCACAGCCTCTGCACGCAAGGAGGTCATCAGAAACAAGATCCGTGCCATTGGCAAGATGGCGAGGGTATTCTCTGTCCTAAGGTATTTATTAGGAATCATCTCTGTAAGTCTAGGTGTGTATTTCCATTACACCAATGTTTATGTATTTTATAATATGTGCCCAGTTACATGATCCTAGGCAGAAGTCAGCACATTGTACATTACAGGAATGCCGTTTTACATAAAATAATGTCTACATAAACAGGTCTTAATAACAACCCACTGGGCACAGACGTCAATTCAACGTCTATTCCACGTTGGTTCACCAACATTTCATTGAAATGACGTGGATACAACGTTGATTCAACCAGTGTGTGCCCAGTGGGAAACTCACAGCTGAGAATAAGGCTGCAATGAAAAGCTTTTAACAAAGTCTTATTTATACATTATAACTTACTCAGTGGTATTCAAAGTCGGTGTCGTGACCCCTGGGGGGGGTCACCAGTGAACTGCAGTGGGGTATGCCATTTATTTGTCTTGTATACATTTTTATAAGAACAAAGACTTAAGAATACAGATTATTGTATGGGACAGTAGCTCTGCTACTAGAAATTCTGGGTTTGAGTCCAGGCTCTGTCACAGCCAACCGCGACGGCGCACAATTGGCCCAGCGTCGTCCGGGTTAGGGGAGGGTTCGGCTGGCAAGGATGTGAAGGATGACACGGTCGCCAGGTGTACAGTGTTTCCTCCGGCCGGGTTATGTGGGCATTGTGTCAAGAAGCAGTGCGGCTGGGTGGGTTGTGTTTTGGAGGACGCACGGCTCTCGACCTTCGCATCTCCCGAGTCCGTACGGGAGTTGCAGCGATGGGACAAGACTATAACTACCAATTGGGGAGCAATAGGAACAGTAACTTTCATAAACATTGAGAAATCAGATAAATTTGTTGAATCATGTGTGCTAGTATAGGGCTAGGAACACAGGACATTGGTGGCACCTTAATTGGGGAGAACGGGCTCATGGTAATGGTTGGGACGGAATAGGTGGAATGGTATCAAATACCATTGTTCCATGTGTTTGATGCCATTCCATTAAATCCGTTCCAGCCATTATTATGAGCCGTCCTCCCCTCAGCAGCCTCCACTGGCTAGAACAACAATGTGTGATGTTGGGAGTACGTGAGACTTAAGAAACACTTTTTTGAGAAGTTGAGAAACACTATTTCACATGAACGCATCAGTTCTGCATGCTATATTTCCATCTGAACATTGCTTAATAATGTGTTTTTCACGTGCAGGAAAGAGCTTGCTATAAGGCCTACATGTTCTAGGGGCTATATTTCTATCTGAACTTTGTGTCATTTGTTTGCTTGTTGTCCCTGCAGGGAGGAGAGTGAAAGTGTGTTAACACTGAAGGGGCTGACCCCCACCGGTATGCTGCCCAGTGGAGTGCTGTCCGGGGGCAAGGAGAAGCTCCAGAATGGTAAACCCCACAACACACGCCCTGAACCTCCATGTCCAGCCCACATCACCCCTCACACTGTTAGATATAAGATTTTTATTAGCAGTACATCTACTTTAAAGACCTGAAACTTATTGAGCCTTTTGGGTGGGGTGGCGGGGGGGGTGTCTAGAATTAAACCTGCTATATTTTATATGACTTTTATGTCACAGAACACAGTTGCAGCAGTGGTAAATACTATGTAACTATCTGTGGGTCAGCGTTTCCTCAAACTCAGTCCTGGGGACCCCAAGCAGTGCACATCTTATTTACCCTAGCACTAAACAGCTGATTAAATAATCAACTCATCATAAAGCTTTATTTAAATCAGCTGTGTAGTGCTAGGGCAAAAACCAAAATGTGCAACCCTTGGAGTTGCTTTAGATAATACAGATATTAAATGTTAGAAATTGACCCTCTGTGTCCCCATTGTCTCTTCTAATGCTGTCTTGCTTTCCTTACCCCCCCCCCCTCCTCTCTCCACCTTTCTCTCTGCAATCTACTGGTTATATCTCAAATATTGTCTGTGTTTTCTTCTTTCTCGTCTCTCCCTAGAAACCACAGGTATAATCTGTTGTGCAAGTATTCTGTCAGCAGTGTTTTGTGAGAATATTGTAGAATTCACCCTCCCATGTTGAATTCCAAACACTCCCAAAACCAGTCTGACGATCGATCGATCTCCTTTACGTGACAGACTAGTATTAAAATATGCTTTTCCACAGGGAAGACATTTCTTCCAAAGATCAAATTGAATAATCTACCCACTGAATCAGGCTACAACATAGCCAATTTAGAATTTCTATTTATGTTCTATAGAACAAAAACATGGACCTTGATTTTACAAATTGTAAGTCATTTCTAAGAAGTCAGGGAGGCTAAGGATCGACCACGATTCAGATGAATTGGAATTGACATAAACAACTGTGGATGTAAGGGGATCAATATTGCCCACCTTGTCATCCACAAACAAGGCTAAAATCCAAACAACTTCACTCTCCTTCTCTTCAGGCTCTCTTGGTCAGTTTGTCTCCTCTGTCAGTTTTTCTGTCAGTTGTTTTAGTATGTACAGTGGTTCCTCCTTTAAATGTTGTGTCATACTGCAGCACACCTTGCGGGCTGCTGCAGCATTCTATGGCACGTTATTTAATTGTCAGCCATTTTTTACATTAATGCTAGTTTGATCACCAGAGGGCAACTTTGATAAGCATTTGATAATCTCCCATATTGACATTACTAGAGAATTTAAAACCTTTTTTGTAATAACATAGTACATGGGATTGATTGTAAGAAATTTGACTTAATTCATTGGATTAATATCATGGTGTTTCTATTCCGAGAAAAACTCAAAACTAAACCCTCAGGGTTTCCGTTAGGATAGAATGGGAAATATTGAGCTGTACAATGTGACGGTCGGGAGTAGGCTACAGCATAAGAGGATTGGAGAAATCTAAATTAATATGTAAGGGGCATAACATTTCCACACCCTAATTGTAGTGTAACCAATACTCATTTTGCCTATGGTAGGCCTACAGTATATCTAAAAAATATTTTTTTCAATGACGTGACTCTCCGCCAATAATTACATTTAGAGGATTGGAAGATTCTAAATTAAATATCTAAGGGGCATTTTCCATTAGGATCTGTGAGAATATCTAAGGGGCTTTTATATAATTCTAAATTCCTTAATAATAATAATAATAATAATTATTGCTTTGTTTAAAAAGTAATGATATTTTGGAGATCTTGTTTTATTTAACATAGAGTGAGCGAGAAAAAGGCAATTATTGAACATTGGGTGAGCCATTCTCACTAATTTGTAAATAAAGCCAGTTTGTTATTTAGGTTTCTCCAGAAATAAATAATTCTAACTTGATTATTTAGCAGACATCACATGCTTATATTCAGTCAATACATGTATCTTAAGAATATCATGGAATATAATTGAGCATTCCCAACATGTACAAAGATATTTTGGAGATTATTTTGTTTTTTAAAAACAACAGTGAGTGAAAGGCCAAAATAACATTTATAAAGGCCAGAATATAGCCCTGCTAATAGCCATAATGACGCTGTACATTGTGACCATGTGTGTTTAAAAGAGTATTTGCCTTCATTCGACAATTTTGTTCCAATATTTCTGTAATTCCTTGATATTTATTCCGATAGTAATTCGTTATGGACTAATAACTAAATCAACATCTGCATTTTGAAAGAGTATTTTTATCATTATTTTATTAACGAAAGCATAAAGATGCTGATGAAGAAATACAGTACTGCACAGTATATGCTTTAATAAAGCATTTAAAGCATTTTGAAGATATAAGCCACCTGCATTTGTTTATTAGGCTACTGTGCAGTCTGACAAGTAAACATAGCCAGCAATACATAATGTAGTAAACGTGGGAAAGTGCTTAATTCCTTACATAAGGGAGAGCAGGCAATGTCCAGACTTTCTTTGACTTCAAGTACCTTCAATAATGGCTGTACTAGAGAGCGGGGTTCAATTTCCCGACAGGGAGGAAGGAGTAGGCTGTACTTGTAAATAAGAATTTGTTCTTAACTGATTCCATATGTGTTATTTCATAGCTGTGATGTCTTCACTATTATTCTACAATGTAGAAAATAAAGATAAAATAAAGAGTAGGTGTGTCTAAACTTTTGATTGGTACTTGCTTAATTCATTTGATTAATATTATGGTGTTTCTATTCCAAGGAAAACGAAAAACCCTCTGGGTTTCCGTTAGGATGGGACGGAAAATATGGCGCTGATTTTCCATTAGGATGGAACGGAAAATATGGCGCTGGACAACTTGTCAGTCGGCAGTACAGTACTGGGCTATTTAGCTACAGAATCCACGTGTCGTGCAGGCAGGGCACGTGGGAGACTGGGGTTCAATTCCCCGACGGGGAGGAAGGAGTAGACTGTCCTTGTAAATAAGAATTTGTTCTTAACTGACTTGCCTAGTTAAATAAAGTTTACATTAAGAGCATAACAATTTCTGCACCCTCATTTTTTTATTCAAGTCTAACCAATACCCAAACAGAGATTAAGTGAAAATAAAAATCTCATTGATTTATCAAGACCAGTCCCCATGCTTCTCTCAGAGCTGTGTGAAATGGTGCTAAATTAGTTGTAGGCTTTTGCTTCTAACTTCAATATGCTCTTTAAATAAATAAGACTACGGGAGGCCTACAGTATGTTGAAAAATATAACGTGACTCTCCGAGGATTGGAGGAGATTTCTATAATTCAGTGATATTTATTCCCATAGTAATTCATTATGGATCCATAACTAAATAAACATTGTCATTTTGAAAGAGTATTTTTTCATTATTTTATTAATGAAAGCATAAAGATGCCATTATTGTAACGGCGTTCTTCGTTTGTTGCAAGAGAGTCGGACCGAAATGCAGCGTGTTGGTTACTCATGTTGTTTAATGAAACAAATGACGAATACATGAAAATACTGAGACAAAACAACAAAACGGAACGTGAAACCTAAGTACAGCCTATCTGGTGAAACTACACAGAGACAGGAACAATCACCCACCAAATACAAAGTGAAACCCAGGCTACCTAAATACGGTTCCCAATCAGAGACAACGAGAATCACCTGACTCTGATTGAGAACCGCCTCAGGCAGCCAAACCTATGCAACACCCCTACTCAGCCGCAATCCCAATAACTAAAAAAAAACACTACGAAATACAACAACATAAACCCATGTCACACCCTGGCCTGACCAACTAATTAACGAAAACACAAAATACTAAGACCAAGGCGTGACAATTATTAGTTAGAACGTGCAGACTGGTACTAAGAACAGGACAGCGGGAATGTTTCCCTAGTCAGCACCATTATCAGTGCAATGCCCCTTAAATATTTTGGAGATTATTTTGTTTTCAAATAACGTAAAATGAGTGAGAAAAAGGCCATTCTTGAACATGGGGCGAGACATTGTTACTAATTTGTAAATAAAGCCAGTTTGTTATTTAGATGATTTATTTCTGTTTTTAGAAGGAGAAAAACCAAAAACCTACCTCTCATGGGTCTCCCAGTCAAGCCCGGCACATGCATTGAACCTGTAACAGCACAGCTTGCACTGCTACAGTATGCAGTGTCTTAGACCGTTTCACCACTCAGGCGCTGTACAACGTGACCGGTCAGGAGTGGCCTACAGTACTACAGTAAGAGCAAAATAATCCTAACAAAATAATAAAAACCTTAGTGTAGCAATGGTTACTGAAGTCGTGCACAATTATCAGTTTCTATTTAGGTTTATGTCGCCCATTCATCGTTAGTTAGAGACACAGTAGGACCCAAAAACGTAATCAGTGCTCTAACTCCCCCTTGCGCTGGTCTGGAGCAATGAAGTGGTGACGCAGGGTACCGTACTAAACCACAAACGACCTCTAAGTCCCACTGCGTAAGCTAGCAACTTTTAAAAGAGGAATCACTGTAGGCCTACAGAGTATTGTTTTCTAACCTTTACTGCTCTCATCTGACACTCTATTTCTGGGTTCACTTTTCCTGAAGTTGACCACAGAAATTCTACATGTTTGCCCTCTAACCAGTAGTCTATATCTCTATCTTAAACACACGCATACACCGATGCATATACCGCTATTGTTGATTCGGACTGCATAGGAGCAACCATGTAGTTCCCAGTGAGGCAACGATTGGCCAAAGCCATCCAATGGAGAGGCAGCAGCGAGGAGGAGCCATTTTGGGAGGCAGAGTGAAGTTCGAGAGATTTTCTGTCGCGGCATTGGTAGAATCACAGCTCACCATAGGCTCCTATTGTTCAGACAGTCTGCAATGTGCTTCTACTGCAATGTTGTGCAATCCATCAACCACTTGATTTCATTTGGAACTCCTTATAACTTACCTGTGTGTGTACGTCTCTCCTGTGCATTATGTACTGTGTTTATAACTCAATAGCAACACACACCTGTTTAAGTGTAGAGCTGTAGCCGCTGAGTATTTGTTTATTTGCAGTGCAACTCGTACCCATTTATTTGTCTGTTTGTGCACCACCTGACTACAGAGTCATTTCTGTATTTCTGGTGATAAGTATTGCTATAAAACAGAAGGATTTGACGGTAAGTGGTAAGTGTATCAAAGTCCTGCACATTTTTAAATGCATCATTGGCGTCTGCTCTTGTGACGGTTCATATCAGAAGACGTGGCGGTGCTACAGTTCTAGATAGCTGTTTCCGAGAACATTTGAAGAGTTCTTCACCTTTTTCTTTTCTTTTACTTGGTCTCGGTTGTTCAGTTGCAGCCGCATTCTTGACTTTGGCAGAGTTGTCTCTGTTTTCACTCACATGTCCTTATGTACTGTACACCAACCCCTGTTAAACACACCTCATGTTACCCCCGTCCAAGTGTGTAGTTTGTTGAGTGAAGATATGTCAGACATCCACTGTTCCCCTTTGATAATCACTATTGTAACACACTCCAGTCCTACTTGTCACGGTGTCCCCCTTCCAGACGTCCATTGTCTATATTCGTCCAGCACCGCTTCTTGTCCCTTTGTCAAACACGGGTGACGTTTTTTACCAAAGCTCAAAATACCAGCACAACACACATTTGTCTACAATGGGTATTTGACTGGCTCCATTCCGTCTATCCCCTTTCTTGTTTCCTGCCCCCTTCCTCCTTTGTCCGTCTTAACACACCCGCCTAGTCCCTCCTCCTCCTCCCCTCTTTTTGCTTCCATCCATGTGTTGCCTCTGTCCCAAGAACACGGAAAGTTTTTTTTAACATTGTTGTCTTTGCATTGGCTCTCTCTTTTTGCTGCTCATTGACCGGTTGGGAAAACCAAATGAATTCCTCGCTGCTCACCTTCCTTCTCATTCGTTTTGCAACCCCCGTCTTCTTCTCTTCAGCTACTATTGAGGCTATTGAGGCAGATGAAGGTAAATAGGCCGGCAGCCCTCTCTGTTGCTTCTTATCGCAATAGACATGGGAATTTTCATCCTTTTTGCCGTAGCTTGTTACAGAGTGTGTTGGGTGTTTGGTCTAACAAATTGTGACACAATAATTTACCAAAACCAAACCAAAAATATTACAAATAAATATACGGGGGGAGTACAAAAAAGCGACATTTGTTTTAAAGGGGAACAAAGTGCATGACTTTTCTTTAAACCTGTTAGGATATACAGTAGCCCTCCTTCCCCTCCCTCCCACAAAGTTTTTAGTTTAGGGCTGGATTCAATCCGTAGCGTAGAAGATCTGTGTTGTAGCGTGATTGACATTTAAAGGCAATGCTATCATGTTCGCCGAGACTGCATTCACGGTAAATGCTGCATGTGTCTGCTCTATTGGAAATTACCTATGAATTTTAAACCGCGCTAAAACGCAGATCTTCCGTGCTACAGACTGAATTGAGTCTTGGTCCCCTCCACTAAATAGTGCCCAATCATAAGTTTCTATTTAAAAAAAACACCAACCAAGGATATTATGGCACACCTGCATCTTCACACCCCATGCCATTGCACCCACTCACCCACCGACTCAGTCTTGCCATTCGATTTTCCCCTTTGAAACAACATGCAGTTGTGCTGTTTTTTCACTAATATACAGTACGTTCGATAGAAACAAATCGGAACAAAATGTGCTTTTCCAACAAAAGCTTTGATAGCCAAATTGGACTTTAACTCCAGAAGCAAATTGTCAAACAAACCCACGCAACAAAGAACAACCTCAACTATGCAGTAAATAGCGGTTTGTTGGCTAGCTGCTATTTACATTGGAATTGTTCAGCGACTCCTCTTGAGCACCCCTAGAGGATTACGTGCATCAGTCCCAAGACTCTTTTTGCCTCTTTTTCCTTGTGGTTCCTCTGTGTCTTGTTCTCTTTGTTGAGCTGCTAATAACCTGTGACTGACCTGTGCTATGCAGCAACACAACTACAAGTCCCATCAGCCCCCTCGCTCTATACCCATAATTCCATAATATGGGTAATTCCTCCAAAATGGTGCCCCCTGATCCAAAAAAAGGATCTCCTGAAAATGTAGCTGCCCACAATCACTATACCCCCCTTGTCCCTTATTCGTAATTTGCTGCATGTTCTGAGCAGGCTTAACAAGTGATTAGCACCAAGTACCTCTGTAGTAGTGTCTATCAGAGAAGGCTGGTGGGAGGAGCTATAGGAGGACGGGCTCATTGTAACGGTTGGAATGGTATCAATGGAACGGAGTCAAACACGTCGTTACCATGTGTTTGATGTGTTTAGTACCACTCCATTGATTCCATTCCAGCCATTACAATGAGCCCGTCCTCCTATAGCTCCTTCCACCAGCCTCCTCTGGTGTCTATGTATGTGAGTGTAGTCTTTTTGTGGTATACTGTATGTTTCAGTCTAGTGGGCCCCACTCTATTTTCCTTCTTTTTTGAAAATCTTTTTCCATTTCCTTTTGTTTTGTTTGTATAGTACAGTGGTGGGGAGGTCTGGTCCTGGGGATCCTCAGGGGTTTTAATCGTTCCCTTATTCAATATGCACTCAGTTATCTTTAGGTTTATTTTAAGAGAGAGCATCAGCTGCAGCATTGTTGTTTTTACTGTTTTACACTATTTCCTTCCGCATTACACTACATTCACTTTCACATTGAATAAGTTACACATTTATTTTCCCCGTGTCATTGTCAAAATGCTTAATTCCATCTCATGGAATTACTTACACACTTTTCTGTTTGAGTCAATTATGTGATTTATCAGTAGTGTTTTTTACTTTTTGTAAATCCGTCCTTGATTGAAAGGCAATGGCACAATGAAAACCTATTGTCCTCCAGCACCAGACACTCACCTATAGTTCAGTCGGATTATGTATTGCTTTTGTCAATCGGGTTATATAATTGAGATATTATGGTAATTGGTGTTGGTATTGTGTTGTAATTGATTCTAATGAATTGTTCATATTGATTGTATTATAGTTCTCTGCTGTCTTCAAAAGGCAGAATGAACTACATAGGATATGTTATTCATCATTTACAAGGGCAGCGGGTCGCCTAGTGGTTAGAGCATTGGGCCAGTAACCGAAAGGTTGCTGGTTTGAATACCTGAGCCAACAGGGTGAACAATCCGCCGATGTGCCCTTGAGCAAGGCACTTAACCCTCATTTGCTCCATGTGTGCCGTAAATACTGTGGCCGACCCTGTAAAACAACACATTTAACTGCACCTATACATTGTATGTGAAAGGTTAATAAATTATATTTTACTAAGTTAAATTTCTCAGCAGAAAGAAGTTAGAATTGTATTAGATTTACACTGAGTGTACAAAACATTAAGAACACCTGCTCTATATAGACATATACTGACCAGGTGAGAGCTATGATCCCTTACGGATGTCACTTGTTGAATCCACTTCAAATCAGTGTAGATGAAGGCGAGGAGACAGGTTAAAGAAGGATGTTTAAGCCTTAAGCCTGTGTAATTCAGAGGGTGAATGAGCAAGTCAAAATATTTAAGTGCCTTTGAACAGAGTATGGTAGTATGTGCCATGTATAAAGAACTGCAACACTGCTGGGTTTTTCACACTCAACAGTTTCTCATGTGTATCAAGAATGGTCCACCACACAAAGGACATCCAGCCAACTTGACACAACTCTGGGAAGCATTGGAGTCAACATGGGCCAGCATCCCTGTGGAACGCTTTCGACACCTTGTAGAGTCCATGCCCTGATGAATTTAGGCTGTTCTAAGAGCAAAAGGGAGGGGGAGGTGCAACTCAATATTAGGAAGGTGTTCCTAATGTTTGGTATATTCAGTGTACACACACTCAGCTTGCATTCATACTGTAGTTCTTTCTATGAAAACACTAAGTAGATAAAATAGTATCGATTTTTATTTTATTTTTTCCCACAAATAACTATTTATAATGTTAAAATGGTGTGGTTTCTGTCGGTTGACCTACTAGACCTCTGCTCAGCTACGAACCATCAAGTGACTTTTCCATTCATTGCAATGGTTTATATAACCAACCAATTCAGAAACAGATTTTCATTCGTTATTCTGTCATCACATAACTTGATTCACAAGTTAAATTCTTGACGCTGAACAAAACTTTGTGTCTGTGTTTCAGCATGTGAACCAGAAATAACTAACCTCATATTTTACATGTTCTCTACCTCTAACTCACCCCTCCATCAATTTTCCCCTCATCCCCCACTCCCTCTCTCCATCCTCCAGCCATCAAGGGCTTCTCGCCACAGCACAAAATCACCAGCTTTGAGGAGGCCAAGGGCCTGGACCGCATCAACGAGCGGATGCCCCCGAGGCGGGACGGCCTCCCCTCCGACGCCAGCCTCAACTCCCTTAACAAGGCTCTGTCCTCGGAGACCAATGGCACGGACGCCAAGGACAGCAGCAGCAGCATCCAGTGAAGGGGCACACTCCACCGCAGTGGGTGGTGGTGGCAGCCTGTGGCGACCAGGGTGGGGTGTTATACCACCATCCTCCTCGTCGCAGTCTGCCACAGGGCGGAATAGAGGAGAGAGCAGGGTGGAGGAGAAAAGGGTGGGACGAGATCAGGAATGCGCTTACAGGAAGTGGCGCTTACAGTACAACAACCGCAGGAGAGACTCTTTGGGTCTTTGGGTATGCCTTTAAAAAAAATAACTTGTAAAAACGACAAAGTTTTTCGCATTGTTCACTCTTTTGGGCCCTTGGCCTCCTCGAAGCTGGTGATGACGTGCTTGATTCTGTACTTCAGTACGAGAGAGACAGACTGAGAGACCAAGAGAAAGGGATCCTAAAGGAGATGTTTTATGAAAGCCCCTCACTCATTTTACTGCAGGGCTCTCTAACCCTGTTCCTGGAGAATTACCCTCCTCTAGGTTTTCGCTACAACCCCAGTTGTATCTCACCTGATTCAGCTCATCAACCAGCTAATTATTAGAATCAAGTGCGCTAGATTAGGGTTTGAGTAAAAACCAACAGGACTGTAGCTCTCCAGGAACAGGGTTGGAGAGCCCTGTTCTACTGGATATGAAAATGTTGTGTAACTTCTTACTAACTATTGTACGTTTACAAAATACAGCACTAAAAAGGACAGAACATTAAAAAAATGTTTTTAACATAAGGGTGTACAAACTAAGTAAAGAATATTTATTGATAACTTTTTTTGCTACTCTTATAAAATAGCTCTCAGATAAATTAGGCAGTCTTAAAAAGAATGTTGCAACCTTGTTGACATGCCAAACATTTTTAAGTTTTATGGTTTTGTACAGATTATGCTTACCCCAGGTTCATTTGGTGTGTGCTTTTGACCCGGATTTCTGTATAATGGCTAATTATTACCTTGGTGATGAATATCTATTTTTGGGGAAATTTCACAACTGGAATTTACATTTATCTATAATTTGCAAATATAAAAAAAATGTTTTTGGGGATAGAGATTTTATTGTGTCTTGCTGGAATTCTGTGAATGTTAATTTCTCTTTTTAAAGTATTGCGAACAAAGTAAGCGTAAAGAACCGATATTGTGTAAAAAAAGACAAACTAAAACTGTCTGCCTATGCATGTTTTATAAACTCAAACAAAGGAAATTGATAAATTAATTGAATACCTTGGCTGCCGGGGCTTGTTTTGAAATGTAGTGCGCTTAGTGAACATATACTGGCATTCATTAAATTACATCATGATAATGCTTTTTCCCTCAACTTCTTTTAAAATTGATGCATTTGATTATCTGACATGGAGGAGAGATCATATTTTTAACATGCACTTGTAAGTGCACACAGTCAAATTTAGTATGTTTGACCATTCTTGTGAGGTTTGTGGTTACATGTGGAACTCAAAATGCATGATAGCTGTTAATGTCATATAACGGTTAAGACAGTCGTTCTGTTTTGTACACATTCCACAGAAAGTGTCATTTCATTATTAGGATTATTGTTATTATTTGGAACTCTGCTTTGTATATCAATAAAACAAAAAACTCCATGACCTTTAAAAAAAAAAACTTATATGCCCAAGTATTTCACTACATGACATGAAGCTTTGCTTTTGTAATTTAACTTTGAAACAGTTGGCAGATGAAGCATGCACACGCAACTATGAAAAAGTATTTTATATTACTGTTCAATAAAAAATGTGCATGAATTTCAACTTAACTAAACAGTTTTTTTGTGTGTGATATAGCCAGAATTTCCTCTTTTCAGATTTCAAGTCTGTGAACTGAAAATCAATGTAAACATATTAAATAAAAATGTATTGCATTCTAAATATTTACTCTTCTGGACATTTTTGCATGATGACTGTGAGTGATGACACAGCATTTGCCAAAACATTCATAATGAGCTCTTCATAAATTATTATTTATATCATAATATTTATTTCATAAATTGGATTCCACCGCTGTTTCCCAACAAGTATGTATCTCTCTTCAAAAGGTGAGGACACAACAGTTCACAAGACTGAATCCAAACATTACATTGTTGATCTTATGTGCATTTTACATTTACTATACTTTGCCGAATTTGTTGATAACGAAATCTTAAAATACTCTGGATACATTTAGTAACAAAATAAGAATATTCCTGAAAAATGTGGGGTAGGTGCAACATAAGACAAACATTACAAGGGTTTGAGAGAGAGGACTAACTAAAAGTGTGAACAGTTCCTAAGTAATTCCAATGCACTTTTATGACTCCAAGAAGAGTTTTCAACTATAAGGTGCTTTTTTGAGCTCTCCTAGCTGTGCCGTTGAGGTAGTAAAGCAATCACGCTTGTAGTTGTTTTGTTTTTAACACAACCCTGCACCCCACCCCCATCCACCTATCAAGAATCTGATTAAACAGCATGATCATTACACAGATGCACCTTGTGCTGGGGACAATAAATGGCCACTCTAAAATGTGCAGTTATTGCACACAACACAATGCCACAGATGTCTCATGTTTTGAGGGGGCGTGCAATTGGCATGCTTGACTGCATGTATGTTCACCTGAGCTGTTGCGAGATAATTTATTGTTAATTTCTCTACCATAAGCCACCTCCAACATTGTTTTAGAGACTTTGTCAGTACATCCAACCAGCCTCACAACCACAGACCACATGCTACCATGCCAGCCCAGGACCACCACATCTGGCTTCTTCATCAACCACCCAGACAGCTGAGGAGTATTTCTGTCTGTAACAAACCCCCTTTTTGGGGAAAACTCTGATTTGCTGAACTTGGTTCCCCAGTGGAAGGGCCTATGCCCTCCCAGGACCACCCGTGACAGCGCCTCTGCCCAGTCATGTGAAATCCATAGATTAGGGATTAATTTATTCATTTCTATTGACTGATTTCCTTATATGAACTTTAACTAAAGTAAAATCATTGAAATTGTTGCATGTTCTGTTTATATTTTTGTTCAGTATAAAAGATAACAAAAACTATTTAGCCCAATCAACAAGCCCTTAACCAATAATGCAGTTTTAAGAAAATACCTAAAAAACAGTAAGAAATAAAAGTAAGAAATAATTAATGAGCAGCAGTAAAATAACAATAGTGAGGCTATATGCAGGGGTTACCGGTACAGAGTCAATGCGCGGAGGCACCGGTTAGTCAAGGTAAATGAGGTAATATGTGCATGTAGGTAGAGTTATTAAAGTGACTATGCATAGATAATAACAGAGAGTAGCAGCAGTGTAGAAGAGGTGGGGGGGCAATGCAAATAGTCTGGGTAGCCATTTGATTAGATGTTCAGGAATCTTATGGCTTGGAGGTAGAAGCTATTTAGAAGCCTCTTGGACCTAGACTTGGCGCTCTGGTACCACTTGCCTTGCGGTAGCAGAGAGAACAGTCTGACTAGGGTGGCTGGAATCTTTGACAATTTTTAGGGCCTTCCTCTGATACCGCCTTTCATCTAAATAAGATGTGGGTATCCATGGTACTGATTTTTCTGTGTGCGCACGTGTGTGTGTGCATGTTGACTCACCCTACTTGTAGAGGAACGCCAATGCCATCCTCCTCTCTTTCATGTTGTCTAAACAGTCTGACTGTCATACATTACACGCTTTTATGTTTTGTTGTCCAAGGCTTCCTAGCTAAAATACTTGCTCACGAAACTAACTTCCTTTCATGGGCAATTAAATGCCCGGCCAGCTAGTTAACATTAGCATAATACAACATCTAGCTACATGTTGAATTTTCATCCTCTCAGGCACAATGAATGTATGAATTTGTTGTTGGATCAGAATCACCATTATAATCATTGGCCAGTACAGAGAATTAAAGTAAAACCACAAGTCCAATTTAGGAAAGGGATGATTTTAGTTAGCTAGCTAACCAGCGGAGGACAACAACATAACACAAATGCAACAATTCAAGTTTTTTTCTGTCAACAATCTCATTTGACTTGTGATCTGATTGGTCTGAAGCTAAATCCAAACTGCCTTCCCTTTCACTTTATTTTGTGCTCCAGGACCATTCACAGCTGAGCTCACTCAGTTTAGCTCAATGCTGAGCTAAACTATTATTTTATACTTTTTTATCAAGGAAGGCCAAATGCTCTCTGGCTTCCCTTGCATTCAATGCTACAGGCGGCAACAATGTCAAACTCTTTTTGACCAGACAGCATCAGATAGATGGCCTACACATACAGAGACAGAGGGGTGCGGTTTTGCTCGCTCTAATGCTTTCTCTTGCAAATTCAAGGAAATTGATGAAACACAGAGCGATGAAAGATCCATTATTTTGTATGTATTTTTTCCTTGGTACATTTCTGGGAGAAGCCTGGCTTCCCTTGGAACCCATGAATACACGCCACAGGTCAGGTCGGCATCATTTGAAACCTTATTCTAATTGCCAAGCTAAGTTATAAAATTGTACAGTGTTAGGCTTTCACAATGCAATTCAGGGAAACAGATCATTTTGGTGACCATAGAAAGGAGTCATGAGTGCGTTCAGGTGCGTGTCCTATGCAAATGTTCTTCCCAATAGACATAGGTTAATTCTGTTCAGAACAACCATTGGTATGACGCCATGTCATCTTGTAACTACATCAAACATAGTGATCATAAACGTCGACACTGTATATGACATGAGTTTTATGATATGGAAATGTGAAATGGATATAAAGTCAAATAAAGGTTACATTTAAATAAAATGTTAATAAAAATGTATATTTGGACTCACAGGTGTTTGGCCTGCTTATATGACATCAAAGCGGTATTTATTATAATCATCAATGTCTCATCTTTCAAAATACATTGAGTCCTCTTAAAATTTCTTATGGTTGAGATCCCGCTAACGGGATCGATATGACAACAGCCAGTGAAAGTACAGGGCGCCAAATTCAAACAACAGAAATCTCATAATTAAAATTCCTCAAACATACAAGTATTTTACACCATATTAAAGATACACTTCTTGTTAATCCCACCACAGTGTCCGATTTCAAATAGGCTTTACGGCGAAAGCACCAAAAACAATTATGTTAGGTGAGTGCCTATTCACAGAAAAACCCAGCCATTTTTCCAGCCAAAGAGAGGAGTCACAAAAAGCACAAATGGAGATAAAAATGTACACTAACCTTTGATGATCTTTATCAGATGACAATCATAGGACTTCATGTTACACAATACATACATGTTTTGTTCGATAAAGTTCATATTTATATCCAAAAATCTCAGTATACATTGGCGCGTTATGTTCAGTAGTTCCAAAAACATTCAGTGATTTTGCAGAGAGCCACATTTACAGAAATACTCATCATAGATGTTGATGAAAATACAAGTGTTATATATGGAACTTTAGATAAACTTCTCCTTAATGCAACTGCTGTGTCAGATTTCAAAAAACTTTACGGAAAAAGCATACCATGCAATAATCTGAGTACAGCGCTCAGAGACCAAAACAAGCCAAACAGATATCCGCCATGTTGTGTAGTCAATAGAAATCAGAAATAGCATTATAAATATTCACTTACCTTTGATGATCTTCATCAGAATGCACTCCCAGGAATCCCAGTTCCACAATAAATGTTTGATTTGTTCGATAAAGTTCATAATTTATGTCCAAATACCTCCTTTTGTTAGCGTGCTTGGTAAACAAATCCAAACTCACGACGCGTGTGCAAGTCCAGCGGAAAGTACGGACGAAAAGTCCAAAAAGTTATATTACAGGTCGTAGAAACATGTCGAACGAAGTATAGAATCAATCTTTAGGATGTTTTTAACATAAATCTGCAATAATGTTCCAACCGGAGAATTACTTTGTCTGTACAAATGCAATGGAACAGAGCTAACTATCACGTTATCGCACGAGACTGAACTCGTGGCTCTCTGGCAGACCTCTTGACTCATTCCCCTCTCATTCGCCCCTCCTTCACAGTAGAAGCATCAAACAAGGTTCTAAAGACTGTTGACATCTAGTGGAAGCCTTAGGAAGTGCAATATGACGAAGGTATCTTCGATAGCCAATGAGTTGAAAACCTACAAACCTCAGATTTCCCACTTCCTGGTTGGATCTTTTCTCTGGTTTTTGCCTGCCATATGAGTTATGTTATACTCACAGACATCATTCAAATAGTTTTAGAAACTTCAGAATGTTTTCTATCCAAATATACTAATATGCATATCTTAGCTTCTGGGACTGAGTAGCAAGCAGTTTACTCTGGGCACCTCTGGGCACCTCTTATTCATCCAAGCTCCTCAATACTGCCCCCAGCCATAAGAAGTTAATTTACAGCATTTTCTTCACTCAAGTTCAGAACGGCTGACAGTCAAAACCCATACAGCGCTGTGAAGCGCATAGCCAGAGGTCTGACATCATGTATAGCGTGTTACTGTACAGCCACAGTGCTCCAATTTAGGCACTTATCAGTGCCCAAATCTGCCATTTTCAACCTGTACACAAGTACGAGTGTAAAGGGCTACAGCAATGTCTTAGCAGGCCAACTTTAAGGTGAGTAATGAACAGGTTATTTGGCCTTGACCGGTAATAAATAAGTGCACGGGAAATTAGGACTTGGCAGCACCAAGTAGAAAAGGTGTTTACTTTGGGAAAGCATTACATGGAGTATCAAAACACCTTTGTGTGTGTGGATGTGAAAGTTTAATTATTTTGCTATTAAAGGGGTTACATAAGTGTGGTTCGTTGCAAATATAATGTCCTTAATGAATCCGTTAGAAGGTATTATACAAAGTAACTTTATACACAACCTTTACCCAGTGTTATGCATCCAGTCCCCACTGAATGATGTGGGGAAATGTGACCCTAACCCTTTAACCCTTTTCCCAGAGAAAGCCTGTTCCTTTGGGAAGATGTGTAATGCCTGGGATGCTTTAGATATTTCCTTAACACACACATTCCCACCCTAATTCTGACCTTTGATCAATGGCTGTATTCCCACAGAGCAAAGTAAAATTACAATAGGGCCAGTCCCTTTACTTTTCTCTGAATTCCCCTTATTGTGATAAGAGCCATTTTGGGAATAGAAATCCAAGAAATTGCTAGATAGAACATGCCAGGAAACAGATTGTTATTCAATGGACCATAATAATAATAGTAACAACAATGATAATGGTCATTGATAGTAATTCGTCAAAAGATTGAAGCTCGGTTAATTCAATAAATTATACTGTATGTTGAGCAATGTTAGCTTTTTAAACCCACACTCTGTAAGATGTGCATATCATCAAGAAGAAGGCAATCAACATTAAGCTTTGGTGGGGCTCTGACAGTGTCACTTACAAGTCTGAGGTAAAGTTGTTGCCAGATTTTGAGTCCCTCCCAATGGCCCTTGTCAGATGTGTTCAGTACGTGAGTCACAATGCACACTGGAAGGAAGCGGGTTCTAACATCCTGTTTAGGGATAGCATTATAAATAAATGTTTTATTGTCACATACGCCGGATAGGTGCAGTGAAATGTGTTATTTTCCAGGGTCAGCGATAGTAGTACAGCACCCCTGGATTAAATTAGGGTTAAGTACCTTGCTCAAGGGCACATCGATAGATTTTTCACCTTGGGTATTCAAACTAGCGACCTTTCAGTTACTGGCCCAACGCGCTAACCGCTAGGCTACATACACTAGATGCATTCTTCATAAGAGTGAAGTGAATGTCACCCTCAATACAAATACACTGTTTGCTTGGGAATGTAATTGTAAGGTCATCTGCATGCGTGACACTCGTTTGAAAACAAAGAAGAATGGTAAACAGCATCAATAATATTCGATCTGCTTCGCACTCTTCCGCTTCTTGCATTTCTTCAACAATGAGCAGACTTCACGAATCCCTTTGAAAAAATGAATAATTTGTGTATTTGAATATATGAAACATGCAGTTGTTCACTGCCCATCTAAGAATGAGATCCCTTCACAAAGTGATGTGCTGTCTCTGCTCCTACTTTGTATTTGTCAAATAATAAGTTAAAATTATCATATTGATGGCTTTAAGTTGCTACAGGTGATGACGCTGAGCTGTAGCCTATTAGGCATTGTTGCAATAGAGTATTAGGTGATCTCCATAGTGCAATACATTTTGACAGTCATTTTGACATGTCCTTTTTTTTTTACATGGAACACTTGACAAAAAACTTTGACACTTAGTACCTTAAATTGATTTATCAAACCATATTGACTAAATTTCATTGGAATTGAATACATTTTCATTGCAATTATAGTTTACATAATAATATGATTACATAATACACCTAATAATTGTTTTAGGTGTATTTTGGAGTTATGGGAACAATTTACAGTACCAGTCAAAAGTTTGGACACACCTTCTCATTCAAGGGTTTTTGTTTATTTGTACTATTTTCTGTACTATGAAACCAAAAAATAGTAAAACAAATCAAAATATATTTTAGATTTTAGATTCTTCAAAGTAGCCACCCTTTGCCTTGATGACAGCTTTGCACAACTTGGCATTCTCTCAACCAGCTTCACCTGGAATGCTTTTCCAACAATCTTGAAGGAGTTCCCACATATTCTGAGCACTTGTTGGCTGCTTTTCCTTCTCTCTGAGGTCCGACTCTTCCCTAACCATCTCAATTGGGTTTAGGTTGGGTGATTGTGGAGGCCAGGTCATCTGATGTAGCACTCCATCACTCTCCTTCTTTGTCAAATAGCCCTTACACAGCCTGGAGGTGTGTTGGGTCATTGTCCTGTTGAAAAAAAATTCAAGCACACCCACACCATCACACCTCCTCCTCCATGCTTCACGGTGGGAACTACACATGCAGAGATCATCTGTTCGCCTACTCTGCATCTCACAAAGTTACGGTGGTTGGAACTTAAAATCTCAAATTTGGACTGGTCTAATGTCCGTTTCTTGGCCCAAGCAAGTCTCTTCTTCTTGTTGGTGTCCTTTAGTGGGGGTTTCTTTGCAGCAATTCGACCACGAAGGCCTGATTCACACAGTCTCCTCTGAACAGTTGATGTTGAGATGTGTCTCTTCCTTGAACTCTGTGAGGCATTTATTTGGGCTGCAATTTGTGAGGCTGGTAACTCTAATGAACGTATCCTCTGCAGCAGAGGTAACTCTGGGTCTTCCTTTCCTGTGGCAGTCCACATGAGAGCCACTTTCATCATAGCGTTTTTGTGACTGCACTTGAAGAAACTTTCAAAGTTCTTGAAGTATTCCAGATTGACTGACCTTCATGTCTTAACGTAATGATAGTCTGTCCTTTCTCTTTGCTTATTTGAGCTGTTCACGCCATAATATGGACTTGGTCTTTTACCAAATAGGGCTATCTTCTGTATACCACCCCTATCTTGTCACAACACAACTGATTGGCTCAAATGCATTCAGAAGGAAATACATTCCACAAATTAACTTTTAACAAGGCACACCTGTTAATTTAAATGCATTTCAGGTGACTACCTCATACAGCTGGTTGAGAGAATGCCAAGAGTGTGCAAAGCTGTCATGAAGGCAAAGGGTGGCTATTTGTAGAATCTCAAATATAACATATGTTTTGTTTTGTTTAACACTTTTTTGGTTACTACATGATTCCATATGTGTTATTTCATAATTTAGATGTCTTCACTATTTCTACAAGGTAGAAAATAGTACAAATAAAGAAAAACCCTTGAATGAGTAGGTGTGTCCAAACTTTTGACTGGTACTGTATTTGTTTAGGCCTTATTTTAATTTAGCAGATTCTCATTTACAACGACTTAGGGAAGACTTGCAGGAAATAAGCCTGTAAAATAAAGTGTACCGTCATCTCAGAAGGGAGGCAGGTTAGGAGAACAGGGACCAAGCCTGACCTGATTATTGAGGGAAGGGCTGATTAAAATGTATCATAATTTGCCAAGATAATCCACCCATTTGACAGGTATGGCATATCAAGAAGTTGATAACACAGCATGGTCATTACACAGGTGCACCTTGTGCTGGGGACAATAAAAGGCCACTCTAAAATGTGCATTTTTTTTGTCACACCCTGATCTGTTTCACCTTTCTTGTGCTTGTCTCCACCCTCCCTCCAGGTGTCGCTTGTTTTCCCCATTATCCCCTGTGCATTTATGCCTGTGTTTTCTGTTTGTCTGTTGCCAGTTCATCTTGTCAAACCGACCAGCGTGGTTTTCCTGTACGCCTGTGTTGCACTAGCCCTTGTTTTTCCTAGTTTTGCTGGTTTTGACCACTCTGCCTGCTTTGACCCTGCCTGCCTGCCATTCTGTACCTGTCTGACACTGCCCTGGATTACTGACCTCTGCCTCCCTGTCATTCTGTACCTTTCTGACTCTGGCCTGGATTACCGACAACGGCCTTCCCTTGACCTGTCTTTATCTTGCATAACTGCCCATTAAAACAAACTGGAACGAAGACGATGGGGTGTGCCTCTCACCATCTCATTAGAGTTTGGTGCTAAGTCCTAGCTAATAAAATGGTCAAATGAGAGATGCGACTGACCACTATATTGATTTCAATTACCGTGGTTCACAGAAGTGTAACAAATGTTAGCTTAAATGAGTATGTTTGAAAATGTTGGTGTCTCAAGGGTGAGCTGAACATGTTAAGTTTCAGACAACACTGTTTTCCTGAAAGCCCATCCTGAAGGGTATACTACAAAGCAACTTTGATAAACAACCAGAAATAACTATTGATTTTCTGGTTCATTAAGATAAACTTAGGTATATGTTGTTGGTTGTTGAGTCAATTAGAGCATGCTAATTTCAAGCTTATATTTCTACTAAACAAGCTATTTAAGAATATTAGCTGGTTAACTCCTTGATCCTACTGTACCCTCTGAACTGATACTGTACATGTTTCGGGTCATTCACAGCCCATCCTAGTCAGACACTTACTAAGACTCCTTCACACCAGTACGCCGCTCCTGCAACGTGAGGGCAGGAAAAAATAAGTCACAGGAGTTGGCGATGGAGTACAAACAGCCTTAAGGGCCGGTGTTCCTATCCAGGCTGGGGCCCCAGAAAGACTTCTCCCACTGGCCGAAGCAGCCTCCCCATCCTCTCCAGCCCCCAACCCTCCGCCCTCGAGGGAAACTCCTCTACTTCCTCCCCTTCTTTAAAGGATGTGCCAAAATAAGCAGCTATGGGCCAGACGATGAACACCTTTTCCACTGGTTGATAGCAGTGGCTCACACAGCTCTGAAGAACCCTAAGAAGCAGCCTGGAGGGGAACGCTCAGTAGAACCACCATGGACACCGTTAAGATAGCCTTACTCATCTTCCTTCTAACCTCGCTCCAGCTCCTCACAACAGGTAAGCCTACAGGGATGTTTAGACCTGCTTTTGGCAGTCCAAAATGACTACTAAGTGGCTTGTATAGGAGAGCGCACAAGGTGACAAAGGATTGTCTCAGACAGAAATGTCGAATTCAATTAATAATGGGTTTTAAAAGTTACACAGTTACGAAGTGTTTTACACTGGTGGACAGATGCGAGTTTTAGTCAGGCAAAATGGATGCTTGAAAAAATAGGCAAAAAGACTTGCCAGTAGTTGCATTGTATAGTGTTTTATGTTATTTTGTCTTGAGTAGAATAATTGCTTTTATTAGCTGTTGTGTTTACTTATTGTCTTAATCAGACTTGGTTTGCAAATAAAAAAATCTTGCATATGGACATGTGGTTCATTAAATATCTTATATAATAACACACGAAACACAACTGCCGATCACAATCAAGATATCCCGAACAGTGTGTTTGTGAGTTGAACTAAGAGAGGCTCACACTTTGAACATTTTTCCAGGGACGTCCAATGATGCCTATGTGCATTTTTCCGTTGGTACGAGCCTGAGATAAGAGCAGCATTGTTTTTTGTTGTTGTCGATTGGAATCTTGTGTAGTGCCCCCCCCCCCCAAAAAAAACCTGTATATTATCCTTGTCAGCCACGTGTGGAGGAAGGTACAGCCTTAACCCATTAATAAGGTGCTATGAATGTTAATAAAGTAGCATAACACTTCGGGTTAAGGTGTGTCAAGTATTACCAGGATAACTCAGAGACCTCCCCATGGTACAAGTCGCCCATGAGAGGCATATGGACATGAAGGTTGATAGGGAGATGCACCAAAGCTGTTTGCAGGACATTGAAACATCCATGTTTTACTAACAGTCAATTGTAAGACCAGATGCACACCGGAAAATAATCTTTATTAGGTGTGTGTGAGGAACACTGTTCAGCACATTGTGTGCTTTACACCTACACTGAGTGTATAAAACATTAAGAACACCTGCTCTTTCCATGACAGACTGACCAGGTGAAAGCTATGATCCCTTATTGATGTCACTTGTTAAATCCACTTCAATCAGTGTAGATTAAGGAGAAGTGACAAGTTAAATAAGGATTTTTAAGGTTAGAGACAATTGAGACATGGATTGTGTATGTGTGCCATTTAGAGGGTGAATGGGAAAGACAAAATGTTGAAGTGCCTTTGAACAGGGTATGGTAGTATGTGCCAGGCGCACATCCAGCCAACTTGACACAACTCTGGGAAACATTGGAGTCAACATGGGCCAGCATCCCTGTGGAACGCTTTGGACACCTTGTAGAGTCCATGTCCCGACGAATTAAGGCTGTTCTGATGGAAAAGAGGTGCAAATCAATATTAGGAAGGTATGCTTAAAATGTTACGTACTCTCCGTGTATATTTCAAGTCTCTGCAAGTTCAGTGAATTCATGCAACAAATTCATTTACATTACATTTACATTTAAGTCATTTGGCAGACGCTCTTATCCAGAGCGACTTACAAATTGGTGAATTCACCTTATGACATCCAGTGGAACAGCCACTTTACAATAGTCCATCTAAATCATTTAAGGGGGGTGAGAAGGATTACTTTATCCTATCCTAGGTATTCCTTAAAGAGGTGGGGTTTCAGGTGTCTCCGGAAGGTGGTGATTGACTCCGCTGTCCTGGCGTCGTGAGGAGTTTGTTCCACCATTGGGGGGCCAGAGCAGCGAACAGTTTTGACTGGGCTGAGCGGGAACTGTACTTCCTCAGTGGTAGGGAGGCGAGCAGGCCAGAGGTGGATGAACGCAGTGCCCTTGTTTGGGTGTAGGGCCTGATCAGAGCCTGGAGGTACTGCGGTGCCGTTCCCCTCACAGCTCCGTAGGCAAGCACCATGGTCTTGTAGCGGATGCGAGCTTCAACTGGAAGCCAGTGGAGAGAGCGGAGGAGCGGGGTGACGTGAGAGAACTTGGGAAGGTTGAACACCAGACGGGCTGCGGCGTTCTGGATGAGTTGTAGGGGTTTAATGGCACAGGCAGGGAGCCCAGCCAACAGCGAGTTGCAGTAATCCAGACGGGAGATGACAAGTGCCTGGATTAGGACCTGTGCCACTTCCTGTGTGAGGCAGGGTCGTACTCTGCGGATGTTGTAGTGCATGAACCTACAGGAACGGGCCACCGCCTTGATGTTAGTTGAGAACGACAGGGTGTTGTCCAGGATCACGCCAAGGTTCTTAGCGCTCTGGGAGGAGGACACAAAGGAGTTGTCAACTGTGATGGCGAGATCATGGAACGGGCAGTCCTTCCCCGGGAGGAAGAGCAGCTCCGTCTTGCCGAGGTTCAGCTTGAGGTGGTGATCCGTCATCCACACTGATATGTCTGCCAGACATGCAGAGATGCGATTTCGCCACCTGGTCATCAGAAGGGGAAAGGAGAAGATTAATTGTGTGTCGTCTGCATAGCAATGATAGGAGAGACCATGTGAGGTTATGACAGAGCCAAGTGACTTGGTGTATAGCGAGAATAGGAGAGGGCCTAGAACAGAGCCCTGGGGACACCAGTGGTGAGAGCGCGTGGTGAGGAGACAGATTCTCGCCACGCCACCTGGTAGGAGCGACCTGTCAGGTAGGACGCAATCCAAGCGTGGGCCGCGCCGGAGATGCCCAACTCGGAGAGGGTGGAGAGGAGGATCTGATGGTTCACAGTATCGAAGGCAGCCGATAGGTCTAGAAGGATGAGAGCAGAGGAGAGAGAGTTAGCTTTAGCAGTGCGGAGCGCCTCCGTGATACAGAGAAGAGCAGTCTCAGTTGAATGACTAGTCTTGAAACCTGACTGATTTGGATCAAGAAGGTCATTCTGAGAGAGATAGCGGGAGAGCTGGCCAAGGACGGCACGTTCAAGAGTTTTGGAGAGAAAAGAAAGAAGGGATACTGGTCTGTAGTTGTTGACATCGGAGGGATCGAGTGTAGGTTTTTTCAGAAGGGGTGCAACTCTCAACTCACTTAAGATTAGCCATCCTTGGCAATCTTTTCATGAGACATATTGCATCAGACAACACAGATAATAAGACAGGACGTATAGGAATAAAACACATTGTTTGACGTCCAGGCCGAGACAAATGAATGTGGTTACTGGGCTTGTGGAAAAAGAGGGCGTCTCCTGATTTGTTGTTTTGCTTGGAGCATATAGGCACAGATCCAGGACCTGCGCTGCCCAGAAAGGTGATTGGAGATGTAGATAGCCAGTGGGAACCAAACTGCTCCTTCTCTAGCAGAGGGTGAGAGATCATTGTCCTGACCATTTCGAAGTGAAATGATCCAATCGGCAGCAAATCTCCTTCCTGCATGAATGTAAACATCTGCAGGAAACACCTAAGCAAAGCCCTAGTGACTACAGTGCAAGCCTCTATGAAGTGGACAGAGATATTTTAGTTTTTTTTCCCTTGCAAATATGTCCCACCATAATATATACAAAACTAAATTGATAAAGAGTTCTCTTAGCAGGAAGTATCTGCTTACAATATATTATATTACATCTATAAAAAAAAACTAAACTCACTGAATGATATAATTGTTTTTGTCTGCCTCTCGCCTGTTGTTCACATGCTTCTTGTGTTACCACACAAAAATCAGCAGAACATTCAACAACAGGCAAACCATCAGGTAGGTCATATTTCAAGAGACAGTGATAGTAATTTCGAAAAAATCTCAGGTATTCCTTATTTTCTTTTTTATTACAAACAAAAAAATAACACTCAAGAGGCTGGTTGCATTTTAGGGTCTGAAAGATTCTCGCATCACATATGTTTATCCTGCTGCAGTTTTGTGATTTGAATCTTATTTTTTTTTTAATTTCACCTTTATTTAACTAGGTAGGCTAGTTGAGAACAAGTTTTCATTTGCAACTGCGACCTGGCCAAGATAAAGCATATCAGTGTGAACAGACAACACAGAGTTACACATGGAGTAAACAATTAACAAGTCAATAACACAGTAGAAAAAAAAGAGAGTCTATATACATTGTGTGCAAAAGGCATGAGGAGGTAGGCAAATAATTACAATTTTGCAGATTAACACTGGAGTGATAAATGATCAGATGGTCATGTACAGGTAGAGATATTGGTGTGCAAAAGAGCAGAAAAGTAAATAAATAAAAAACAGTATGGGGATGAGGTAGGTAAAATTGGGTGGGCTATTTACCGATAAGACTATGTACAGCTGCAGCGATCGGTTAGCTGCTCAGATAGCAGATGTTTGAAGTTGGTGAGGGAGAGAAAAGTCTCCAACTTCAGCGATCTTTGCAATTCGTTCCAGTCACAGGCAGCAGAGAACTGGAACGAAAGGCGGCCAAATGAGGTGTTGGCTTTAGGGATGATCAGTGAGATACACCTGCTGGAGTGCGTGCTACGGGTGGGTGTTGCCATCGTGACCAGTGAACTGAGATACGGCGGAGCTTTACCTAGCATGGACTTGTAGATGACATGGAACCAGTGGGTCTGGCGACGAATATGTAGCGAGGGCCAGCCGACTAGAGCATACAGGTCGCAGTGGTTGGTGGTATAAGGTGCTTTAGTGACAAAACGGATGGCACTGTGATGAACTGCATCCAGTTTGCTGAGTAGAGTGTTGGAAGCTATTTTGTAGATGACGTCGCCGAAGTCGAGGATCGGTAGGATAGTCAGTTTTACTAGGGTAAGTTTGGCGGCGTGAGTGAAGGAGGCTTTGTTGCAGAATACACAACAAAGCCTCTACACAACAAAGCCTCTACACTACTGAGTTAGAACATCTTTGATCTGTCATCACAGAAACTACGACACCCGTCACGACTGTTCCTCTTTCCACTGTCAAGAACCTTGGTGCAAATGTTACTGCAACCAGCGTTACTGCAACCAGCGTTACTGCAACCAGCGTTACTGCAACCAGTGTGACCCCAACCAGTAAGTCAAATAAAAACTTTTCAAAACATGGTCTAATGTTACAATGTTCTAGTTCAAATAAGTGTCAGAACATTAGGACATTGTAACATTAAAAAGTGTTCCATCTTTAGAGATAGGTACAGTATGCTGGTTTAGAAACTGCTGTTAACACAGTATCATAAAATGCATCATACCGGCTGTATTTCTGTATTTTGAAAGTGATATATCTTGTAAACTTGATTGCTGTCATGCAAAACATTTTTTGGACTATATCAATAATGGACTAATGAAACAAACACCAAAATATTGTTTTTGTGGTGGAATTTTCCTTTAAGACTGATTTTGCATTCCAGAGAATTCTCCCTGGAATTCTACCACAGCGCTTGCTACATCAACAGTAACAGAAAATACAAAAATGTCATCCTCACCCCAAGTCCCAGTGAATTCCGCATCTCCATATACTAAGGATATTGGTGAGACTTCATAGACATTTCCTTTAAAATGGCTATTGAAATGTAATTCTGTCTTCTCTGTAAACTTTATTTTTATGACAGAGGTCCTACATCATACAATAGGTCTGATGTGCTCACATGGGATTGTGCAATAAGCTCTACAGATGTGAAAAAATACAGATAATAGCCAGGGTTCGAACATATATATACATCATCTCGGAGTGCTGATTTAGGATCAGTCTTGTCTTTCAGGTCCCAATGAATAAGATTACATGGACAGGGAGGACCTGATCCTACTGTAGATCAGCTCTCCTACTCTGACAAGCTTAATACTGGCTCAGATCTTTTAAAATGTTAGACATTTTCTGAACGAGTGCATTCTACCTCGTTCGCACAGGAACACAAGGGACCCAGGCCCCAACAACTGTTACCAAGAGTGACTCACTAAACACAACCACCATTTCAGGTAGGAGAAGATTTGTTTACCCTCTCTCAAATCACAATAGAGATAGGCTAGAGGATAGCAAGTACTGCATTGGGTTAATGATACCATGACCCCATAACAATGTTTTGCCATGAATGTTGTCTTCAGGTTCAGAGGATGAAAATACAGGTAAGTCTAAAGCACCATCACTGTCCCTCAGTGCACTATTTTGTCCACTACCTGTGTAGGAAGACACGATGGTATAATGATAAAAATGACAATTTTTTTCCCCCAGGTCAAGATAGAGTCATGGACAATAAGAATACGGATCAAGATGTCGGTACGTCCTCTACTACCATCGTCTGTATAGGAATAAACTCACATTTTCACGAATGGTGCTCCGTTTTCCTTGCACTGAAAAATACACGGTCCGCAAAATAACCATAACATTTTAAATGGACACATTATCCAGATGACAAGTTACCTACACCATATATACAAAAGTATGTGGACACCCTTTCAAATTAATGGATTCGGCTATTTCAGCCACACCCGTTGCCGACAGGAGTATAAGATCGAGCACACCGCCATGCATTCTCCATAGACAAACATTGGCAGTGGAACGGCCTTAATGAAGAGCTCAGTGACTTTCAATATGGCACCGTCATAGGACACCACCTTTCCAACAAGTCACCTTTCTGTCCTGCTTAGAGCTGCCCCGATCAACTGTAAGGGCTGTTGTAGTGAAGCAGTAAAGGGGGGGATCAACTCCATATCAATGCCCATGATTTTGGAATGAGATGTTCGACGAGCAGGTGTCCACATACTTGAGGGTATGTAGGGTATTATGTAACTAGCATCCCCTTCTCGTGGTCATCGAAAGTTCAGTTACCGCATAAATCACACTGCAGAGTTTTACTGAAGTTTTACGTTATGTTGTTGTTTTCTACCAGGTCAACAGGCTGGAGGTGAGAGACGGAAACTCCTAAATCAATTAATGTAGCACCTTTATGGACTCATTTACCTCAGCATCTAATGTTCTACCACACCCACCAGAGGGTGCACACACTTCAAATTTGACTGGGTTGTGTGTGTGTGTGTGTGTGTGTGTGTGTGTGTGTGTGTGTGTGTGTGTGTGTGTGTGTGTGTGTGTGTGTGCACGCGCGTGCGTGCGTGCGTGTGTGTGCAAAGTCAAAAATCAAGCCATGTTTGATTACAAATCATCATAAATTGCCTACATTACACATTGTCCCAACAATGGTACTAATCCAACTTCTCATGGGATGTGAAAAACAACAGTTTTGTCTGCCACACTAAAAGATATACCTCCTCTTTGTCTTCAGATAAGAACCTGCTGTGGATTCTTTTGCCAGTCCTGGTACTTGTGGGGGCTGTTGTCGTGGTACTTCTGAAAAGTAAATGCATGAAGGACCACGATCACACAGGTACTACTCAATGACTGAAACAGCTGTGACTCTACACAGCATTATGTCTACATACTCATTACAAACTAAATAGCACTCATTATTCCATGTTTTTTGTCCCTGAACAGAGATAACTGATAATGGAACAGAAAAGTAAGTATAGTCGTTGTACATAAAGATAGGACTCCATTTGAACAGTTCAATTATAAACTGGGTGGTTCAGGTCCTGAATGCCGATTGGCTGAAAGCTGTGGTATATCAGACCGTATACCATGTGTATGACAGAACATTTATTTTTACCGTTCTAATTAACCAGTTTATAACAGCAACAAGGCACCTCTGGGGTTTGTGGTATATTGCTAATATACCACGGCTAAGGGCTGTATCCAGGCACTCCGAGTTGCGTTGTGCTTAAGAACTGCCCTTAGCCGTGGTATATTGGCCATATACCACACCCCCTTAGGCCTTATTGTTTAAATATACAGTGATCTTGTCAAAAAATACTATTTTACCACCAATATGCCGTGCTGTCTCCTCTTTGCAGTGCCTCTTTCCAGAGCAGGCCGGACAATGCCAAAGATGGTGTCATGCTTCTCGGGGTGAAGTCTTCAGGCGGTGAAGACAATGGTACGTTTAAACTGTTTACTTACTGAGCATTGTCAAACGGTGAAGCGCTGTTATACTGTAAACTTCCAGCAGCTCTGGTGAATGCATAACCAGGCCATTGCAGTAAAGCTTGGCTCGGCTCAGTAGTGTGAAAATATTATAACAAGCAATTAGTCTATTCAGTTCCCTCGACTCCTCCCCTTCAAGTGAAGTAAAGACCAGGAGGAACACTTCAATAAAATTGTAAAATGTTCAAGAGAATCATAGTCTTCTACTTAACTTTCCCAAGTTCTCGCACTCATTTCCACCATTCCTCTACATTACAACTGTTTCATCAGGCGTGGACCTGCAATTATTGCAGTGAAGCCTGGAGCTTTTAATATCTCATTGTGCACATTCAGTAAATTATCTTGGGCTGCAGAGAACAGGGGAAGGTGTTTCCTGTGTGTTTGCCCTATTGTGTGGCTCCCTGGGCCGGCAAATGTCAATGTGCCCTGGGCAGACCCTGTGTGTAGTTTGCACATCAGGCATAAATAGGCCTACCTCCCCAAATGGGAATTTGGCTTAAAATCCCTACCTTCCTCCCTTTTCACTGTAATCAGAGCCTCTATCTGTTTGCTGGTAAACTCTGATATCTGAACAATAATACAACACTGAACTCTACTGTTCTGTTGAGCAACCACGAAGCAAACACACCAGGGCTGAGTTCAACAGGACGCAACATTATGGAACATTCAGATAGAAATGTACTATACAGAACAAGGATGCCTCTGTCATTTAAAATAAGGAATCACGCTATCTCTATTCCTGGCATTTCTATCTGCAACGTTCAACAACGTTTGGCTACTGATCGTGGCTCTGGATATTCCTATTCTAATGCGAGGGATGTTGTAATATAACCACACCTGTCAAATTAGATCCTGGGTTAGGGTTTTATAATACATAACCAGTTTGTTCATTTTGAACTCTCCATTTCAGCTGCTGCAAGATAAAAGGGAGGCCATCCCATTCGAAAGGACCAATGGATGAGGACAAGCTCTTACAACCAAAAAATGGTCCAGATCCCTTCACCTTCAACGACCTAAACCTCATGGACTATCAAATACAGCGTCACAGAATCACAAAATTTACTAAAGTGGGAACATTTGTATATGGTTTGTGAGTATTGTAGGATATGGGGTTCCTAACTGAACATGTGTCTGTTAGATGGTATAGCATGTTTTATTATGTACTTCATTGTTTTGTGTATTCCTATTTTGATGGTAATTTAGTCAAGAAGGAAATGTGATTTTAATTTAATCAAGACCAACATACAGACATTTTAGTCAGGAAAACGATGCTGGATTCTGAATTAACATGAATAAATTAACCCAAATTCTCATTGTCTGAGTATAAGATGATTGTCTCACCCCTGTATTCAAGATACTGGTTTTGATTTGATTAAATCACCCAAACATGCATGAAATCCAAATGTACTGAACCTGAATTCAACACACAATTCATCTATTTAAACCAGTTAGTGACCAGTACACATGGTTAACAAGTGTTTGTATGCTTTAAATCTGTTTAAAATAAATATTTAGTTTTCAGTGTAAATGCCAGGATTGTAAAGATGAGCTTTTTTACCAGTATGTTTCCTGCTTTTGAACAAGTTATTTTGTATATTAGCTGTTGCTTGTCAGCAAACCTTTGTCAAATGTTTCCCAAGGAGGGTTGGGTTTGTTTAAATCACAGATGTATGTTTCCCAAGGAGGGTTGGGTTTGTTTAAATCACAGATGTATGTTTCCCAAGGAGGGTTGGGTTTGTTTGAATCACAGATGTATGTTTCCCAAGGAGGGTTGGGTTTGTTTAAATCACAGATGTACGTTTCCCAAGGAGGGTTGGGTTTGTTTGAATCACAGATGTATGTTTTACAACATTTGGGGTTAAAGCAAATAAACTAACTGTGTTTATTTTTTGTAACGGAGCAAATCCATAAGATTTCCCTCTGGTCAAAGATTATTTGAATTTCTCAAATACAGAACAGCGCTGTTTTACTGATCGGCATTGGTTGAATATTTGTTGTTTTGCACCTGTACATGCTAACATAACATTGGCGCCATTATACAATGAATAAAGTTCATGTTGATTTTGGATGTTGACTACACCTGGCTACACACCATATCTGATTTATTTGAATGTGTTGAGTTATATAATGCACCATTGGTTCTTAACGGTATGCAATTAAGCAGGCCTTATAAGCATATCGTATTCCCAAATAGTAAACACGTTTTTAATAGACAGCAAAGTCCAGGCCCAGCTGCTCCCATCACTCCTGGAGGGTTTAGTTCCAACCAGGTTGTCTTTCTTTGTCGTCAAACTGCACAGATTATCAGATCTCACAATGATTTGTCTGAGAAACCATTTGAATAGGCTATATTATAACACACGCTTAGTAATCTTCTGAGATGCGTAGCATCTAGAGCCTACTTGATTCGCCACCTGTAAAATGTCTAATTTATCAAAATAAACAACATGGCTAATGTAGCCTGGTAACCTTTCAGAACTGCACAGCCGAAGAATAGCACACCAAAGAGGGTATTGTCCCTTTACGAGACATTACCCTCACTGGGGGGCGAACAGGGAGGAAGCGGTGATGAGGGTGGTGAAAAACTGAAGAGTGCTGCTAGTGCAACTGGTGATGATGAGGAAGGAGCGTCTGCGATATGTAGGTCTTCAAAGGTAAGCATAGAGTTGTTGTCCATCCAGACACTCAACCTCTCAGTGCAGGCCCTGATAGAAAGGGTGGACAGACTCCAAGGAATAATCTCTTATTGGGCAGGTGGAACATAAGAGACTATTCGGATGTACTCCAGTTCTCTCCGAGAATGCTGACTAGGAACACTATGATACACCAGCCAGACCAACAATCACACTGACTCCTCAACAAAAAAGACCATGATACAGCGTTAATATGTATTAAAACATTCAAAGATATGAGCCAGGGAATGACCCCAGAGGACACCTCATAGACTACTATAACTCCCTACCCATGGAGCTTAGCTACTCATTGCCATTTGTTAATTAGGTTTTGCAGAAGCAGTAGCTACTCTTCCTGGGGTCCACAAAACATGAAAAGTAACAAAACACATTTTAAATTACAACGGTATGCAATACAACTAAAAAAGGAATACAAACAATACAACTGAAAAAGTATGTGTTTGTGTGTGTGTGTGTCACAGTCCCCGCGTTTCCATGAGTTGTTTAATCCATTTTTTAAAAGGTAATTTCATTGTTTGCTTGAGTAATTGGACATGGGAGTGCCATTAGAATCATGGCTCTGTATAAAACTGTGTGTTGCCGTGAATTTTTGTTTTGAACTTGGGGACTGTGAAGAGACCCCTGGTGGCATGTCTTGTGGGGAATGTACAGGTGTCTGAGCTGAATGTTATTCAATTATGCAAACAATCTGGAATTTGTCACAGTAATATTTATCGTATAAACTAGAAGAGAAGTAGTTAATCTCTTGTCAACCCTCAACCATCTCAACATGGCACTGGGTCACCTCCGTTGCTTTGGCTGCATGTTTGGGGTCATTGTCCTGCTGGAATGTAAAATCTTCGCCCCAGTCTAAGGTTGTTTGCACACTAAAGCAGGTTCTCATCAAGGATTTGCCTGTATATGGGTCCATTCATTGTTCCCTCTGTCCTTACCAGTCTCCCAGTCCCTGCCACTGAAAAGCATGGTAGGAATGTGTTGGATGGGTAATGAGCTATGCCTGGTTTTCTCCAAACATAGCACTTTGCATTCAGGACAAAGAGTACAATTTTTGTTTCATCAGACCACATCATCTTTTGACTTGGGCTCTCACAGTCTTTCGTGTGTCTTTTTGCAAACTCCAGGCGTGCTGTCATATGCCCTTTTCTCAGGAGAGGCTTCCATCTGGCCACCCTCCCATGAAGCACAGATTGGTGAAGTGCTGTAGAGACTTTGTCCTTCTGGCAGGTTCTCCCATCTCAGCCAAGGAACTCTGTAGTTCTCTCAGAGTGGACATTGGTTTCTTGGTCACCTCCCTGACCAAGGTCCTTCTTGCCCGGTTGCTCAAATTGGTTGGATGGCCAGCTCGAGGCATAGTCTGGGTAATTCCATATTTTTTTCAATTTCCCAATGATGTGCTCTTGGAAAATGTCAACACTTTAGAAATTGTTTTATACCCTTCCCTAAATATATGCCTCATCACAATTCTATCTCAGGGATTTAGAGATAGTTCTTGGACGTCTTCCATTTAAGAATGATGGAGGCGGCTGTGTTCTTGGGGATCTTCAATGCTGATCTATGATCTATGTCTTGACACAATCCTGTCTGGGAGCTCTAATGACAATTCCTTCAACCTCATGTCTTGGTTTCTGTTCTGACATGCACTGTCAACTGTGGGACTTTAAATAGACAGGTATGTTTTTTTCTAAATCATTTCAGAACAATTGAATTGGCCAGTGTTGGACTCCAATCAAGTTGTAGTGACATCTCAAGGATGATAAAAGAAAATTGGATGCACCTTTCAGCTCAATATGGAGTGGCATAGCAAAGGGGTATGAATACTTACAGTGGGGCAAAAAAGTATTTAGTCAGCTACCAATTGTGCAGGTTCTCCCACTTAAAAATATGAGAGAGGCCTGTAATTTTCATCATAGGTACACTTCAACTATGACAGACAAAATGAAGAAAAAAAATTCAGAAAATCACATTGTAGGATTTTTTATGAATTTATTTGCAAATTATGGTGGAAAATAAGTATTTGGTCACCTACAAACAAGCAAGATTTCTGGCTCTCACAGACCTGTAACTTCTTCTTTAAGAGGATCCTCTGTCCTCCACTCGTTAACTGTATTAAGGGCACCTGTTTGAACTTGTTATCAGTATAAAAGACACCTGTCCACAACCTCAAACAGTCTCACTCCAAACTCCACTATGGCCAAGACCAAAGAGCTGTCAAAGGACACCAGAAACAAAATTGTAGACCTGCACCAGGCTGGGAAGACTGAATCTGCAATAGGTAAGGAGCTTGGTTTGAAGAAATCAACTGTGGGAGCAATTATTAGGAAATGGAAGACATACAAGACCACTGATAATCTCCCTTGATCTGGGGCTCCACGCAAGATGTCACCCCGTGGGGTCAAAATGATCACAAGAATGGTGAGCAAAAATCTCAGAACCACACGGGGGGCCTAGTGAATGACCTGCAGAGAGCTGGGACCCCAAGTAACAAAGCCTACCATCAATAACACACTATGCCACCAGGGACTCAAATCCTGCAGTGCCAGACATGTCCCCCTGCTTAAGCCAGTACATGTCCAGGCCCGTCTGAAGTTTGCTAGAGAGCATTTGGATGATCCAGAAGAAGATTGGGAGAATGTCATATGGTCAGATGAAACCAAAATATAACTTTTTGGTAAAAACTCAACTCGTCGTGTTTGGAGGATAAAGAATTCTGAGTCGCATCCAAAGAACACCATACCTACTGTGAAGCATGGGGGTGGAAACATCATGCTTTGGGGCTGTTTTTCTGCAAAGGGACCAGGACGACTGATCCGTGTAAAGGAAAGAATGAATGGGGCCATGTATTGTGAGATTTTGAGTGAAAACCTCCTTCCATCAGCAAGGACATTGAAGATGAAACGTGGCTGGGTCTTTCAGCATGACAACGATCCCAAACACACCACCCGGGCAACGAAGGAGTGGCTTCATAAGAAGCATTTCAAGGTCCTGGAGTGGCCTAGCCAGTCTCCAGATCTCAACCCCATAGAAAATCTTTGGAGGGAGTTGAAAGTCTGTGTTGCCCAGCAACAGCCCCAAAACATCACTGCTCTAGAGGAGATCTGCATGGAGGAATGGGCCAAAATACCAGCAACAGTGTGTGGAAACCTTGTGAAGACTTACAGAAAACGTTTGACCTCTGTCATTGCCAACAAAGGGTATATAACAAAGTATTGAGATAAACTTTTGTTATTGACCAAATACTTATTTTCCACCATAATTTGCAAATAAATAAATAAAAAATCCTACAATGTGAATTTCTAGATTTTTTTTCTCATTTTGTCTGTCATAGTTGAAGTGTACCTATGATGAAAATTACAGGCCTCTCATCTTTTTAAGTGGGAGAACTTGCACAATTGGTGGCTGACTAAATACTTTTTTGCCCCACTGTATATACACTGTACTCAATACCATCTACTGTATCTTGCCTATGCCGTTCTGTACAATCACTCATTCATATATCTTTATGTACATATTCTTTATCCCTTTACACTTGTGTGTATAAGGTAGGAGTTGTGGAGTTGTTAGGTTAGATTACTCGTTGGTTATTAATGCATTGTCGGAACTAGAAGCACAAGCATTTCGCTACACTCGCATTAACATCTGCTAACCATGTGTATGTGACAAATAAAATTTGATTTGATTTGATTGTTGCAAAAGCCATTATACCATAGAAGAGAAATGCAACCCAACAGAAGAGGCATGCTGGGTCTCCTGTTAGATTCTACAAGAAGGTCAGGGGATGCAATAGGAGTCATGAATCGCTGAGAAGAAATGGGTGCCAGCATTCCAGACCCCTTGGGCAGGGAGATAACAAGAGGATCCGCCTCCATTGCACTGGATTAGTAATGTGAAGCTCAACCAGGGATACTTTTGCCTCATTCAGGGAAGCTTATTCGACAAATGGGAATATTTCACAGGCAGAGTTTGGCAGCGCTCGCCTTACTCACTAAAACTGAAGGTCACACAGGCAAACTGAGGGACTGAAGACTATTGCCCTTATTACAGCCATTTCAAAGTCTATGACAGACCATAGTGCCAAATACAGTTATGTCTATTAAAAAGTTATATTTTCTTAATATATTTTATTCAACCAGGCCTCTAAAGACGGATTCTCCAATTTATGAGTTAGAGTTAGCGATGACGCAACCACCGGAAGTTGATTCAAAACTATTTTGTGAAAAATGCTAACACACAATGTTAGCTCTCACACAAAATGTGGTTTGGAATTTAAGACATTGCTAGAAATTTGCTTGAATGAGGAAGTGCAGTGTACACCCAAACCCAATCTGCTCATGATTCAATTGAAATTGAACACTGAACCGGCAGGGGGCAGAGTTAAACATTGTTGTTTTGGTATAACCACAATGCCTCTCAATAACTGCTCATTTCAGAGAAGGAAGTGGCCAGGGTGAAGGGTGAGATGGAGGAGAAGAGAGAAGGTGGCCAGTTGTAAAGATCCCCAAATGGCGCAAGAGGGCTGTAGGAGATAGATGGAGAGGGTGTGCCTGTGTACTGTAGGCCTGCAGAGAGATACAGGGAGATACACTGCATTAGGAAAGTATTCAGACCCCTTGACTTTTCCCACATTTTGTTACATTACAGCCTTATTCTAAAATGGATTAAATACATTTTTGTCCTCATCAATCTACACATAATATCCCACAATGACAAAGGGAAAACAGGTTTCAGAAATGTGTGCACATTTAAAGAAAATATGTAAATAAGGTAAAGTATTCAGACCCTTTGAAATTGAGCTCAGGTGCATCCTGTTTGATCATCCTTGAGATGTTTGTACAACTTGATTGGAGTCCACCTGCAATTAATTGAATTGATTGGACATGATTTGGAAAGCACGCACCTTTCTTTACAAGGTGCCACAGTTGACCCTTGCATGTCAGAGCAAAAACCAAGCCATGAGGTTGAAGGAATTGTCGGTAGAGCTCCAAGACAGGATTGTATCGAGGCACAGATCTGGGGAAAGGTACCAAAACATTTCTACAGCATTGAAGGTCCCCAAGAACACAGTGACCTCCATCATATTTAAATGGAAGAAGCTTGGAACCACCAAAACTCTTCGTAGAGCTGGCAGCCCGGCCAAACTGAGCAATTGGGGGAGAAGGGCCTTGGTCAGGTAGGTGACCAAGAACCTGATGGTCACTCTGACAGAGCTCTAGAGTTCCTCTGTGAAGATAGGAGAACCTTCCAGAAGGACAACCATCTCTGCAGCACTCTACCAATCAGGCCTTGGTAGAGTGGCCAGACGAAAGCCACTCCTCTGTAAAAGGCACATGACAGCCCGCTTGGAGTTTGCCAAAAGGTACCTAAAGACTTTCAGACCATGAGAAACCAGATTATCTGGTCTGATGAAACAAGGATTGAAATGCCAAGCATCACATCTGGAGGAAAACTGGCACCATCCCTACAGTGAAGCATGGTGGTGGCAGCATCATGCTGTGGAGATGTTTTTCAGTGGCAGGGACTGAAGACTGGTCAGGAATGAGGGAAAGATGAACTGAGCAAAGTACAGAAATCCTTGATGAATACCTGCTCCAGAGCACTCCGCACCTCAGACTGAGGTGAAGGTTCACCTTCCAACATGACAACGACCCTAAGCACAAAGCCAAGATACTGCAGGAGTAGCTCCCCATCTAACCTGACAGAGCTTGAGAGGATCTGCAGAGAAGAATGTGAGAAACTCTCCAAATACAGGTGTGCCAAGCTTATAGCGTCATACCCTAGTAGACTCGAATCGCTGCCAAAGGTGCTTCAACAACGTACTGAGTAAAAGGTCTGAATACAGTGCCTTGGGAAGGTATTCGGCCCCCTAGAACTTTGCGACCTTTTGCCACATTTCAGGCTTCAAACATAAAGATATAAAACTGTATTTTTTTGTGAAGAATCAACAACAAGTGGGACACAATCATGAAGTGGAACGACATTTATTGGATATTTCAAACTTTTTTAACAAATCAAAAACTGAAAAATTGGGCGTGCAAAATTATTCAGCCCCTTTACTTTCAGTGCAGCAAACTCTCTCCAGAAGTTCAGTGAGGATCTCTGAATGATCCAATGTTGACCTAAATGACTAATGATGATAAATACAATCCACCTGTGTGTAATCAAGTCTCCGTATAAATGCACCTGCACTGTGATAGTCTCAGAGGTCCGTTAAAAGCGCAGAGAGCATCATGAAGAACAAGGAACACACCAGGCAGGTCCGAGATACTGTTGTGAAGAAGTTTAAAGCCGGATTTGGATACAAAAAGATTTCCCAAGCTTTAAACATCCCAAGGAGCACTGTGCAAGCGATAATATTGAAATGGAAGGAGTATCAGACCACTGCAAATCTACCAAGACCTGGCCGTCCCTCTAAACTTTCAGCTCATACAAGGAGAAGACTGATCAGAGATTCAGCCAAGAGGCCCATGATCACTCTGGATGAACTGCAGAGATCTACAGCTGAGGTGGGAGACTGTCCATAGGACAACAATCAGTCGTATATTGCACAAATCTGGCCTTTATGGAAGAGTGGCAAGAAGAAAGCCATTTCTTAAAGATATCCATAAAAAGTGTTGTTTAAAGTTTGCCACAAGCCACCTGGGAGACACACCAAACATGTGGAAGAAGGTGCTCTGGTCAGATGAAACCAAAATTGAACTTTTTGGCAACAATGCAAAATGTTATGTTTGGCGTAAAAGCAACACAGCTCATCACCCTGAACACACCATCTCCACTGTCAAACATGGTGGTGGCAGCATCATGGTTTGGGCCTGCTTTTCTTCAGCAGGGACAGGGAAGATGGTTAAAATTGATGGGAAGATGGATGGAGCCAAATACAGGACCATTCTGGAAGAAAACCTGATGGAGTCTGCAAAAGACCTGAGACTGGGACGGAGATTTGTCTTCCAACAAGACAATGATCCAAAACATAAAGCAAAATCTACAATGGAATGATTCAAAAATAAACATATCCAGGTGTTAGAATGGCCAAGCCAAAGTCCAGACATGAATCCAATCGAGAATCTGTGGAAAGAACTGAAAACTGCTGTTCACAAATGCTCTCCATCCAAGCTCACTGAGCTCGAGCTGTTTTTCAAGGAGGAATGGGAAAAAATGTCAGTCTCTCGATGTGCAAAACTGATGAATGATACCCCAAGCGACTTACAGCTGTAATCGCAGCAAAAGGTGGCGCTACAAAGTATTAACTTAAGGGGGCTGAATAATTTTGCACGCCCAATTTTTCAGTTTTTGATTTGTTAAAAAAGTTTGAAATATCCTAGAAATGTCGTTCCACTTCATGATTGTGTCCCACTTGTTGTTGATTCTTCACAAAAAAATACAGTTTTATATCTTTATGTTTGAAGCCTGAAATGTGGCAAAAGGTTGCAAAGTTCAAGGGGGCCAAATACTTTCGCAAGGCACTGTACATATGTAAATGTGATGTTTCATTTTTTTTATACATTTGCAAATATTTCTAAAAACCTGTTTTTGCTTTGTTATTATTCACTGGGGGAAAACTGTTTGACCTCGCATTGGTAACTAAAGAGGGCGGAACTTGACTTTATACAGATGTGGGGGGAAATGGCCTTGAAGGGGATTTTGGGGAATTCTGCAAGAGGGACCTGGCAACCCTGTTTGTGAGTCATGAACACGGTACGTGTATAACTACAACCAGTTAGCAAGTCGGACATTTCCAAGTTTCCTAGTTGCGATTAGCATGTGAAAGCGACATCCTTATCAGCGAATATTAGTCTGGCTGTTGTGTAATGCCCTTATTAAATTTAAAACATTAGCAATGTTAACTGTTCTTCTAGTCTCCAGTTGCACTGGCAATGCATGTGACTGTGTTTTTTTAGGGGTATCTTGTTCTATCCATGTGACAGCCAGAGCTCCCTGGTGCATTGGATTCCATTACCCTCAGCTGTAAAGAGGGAGGGCCAGGCCTGGAGAGTCAGATTGCATGGGGGAAATCAAATGGCTGTTGAGAGGGATTGATAATGGATTCCCAGAGTGTGGCTGTTGCGCTGCAGCTACAGTTAAACATCACTCTTCAAACATCTTATTGAACAATGCACACAAACCTGCCCGTGACTCTCCATACTGCATAAGTTTGTGATGAGTAACTTTGCCTGAGAACTGAAGACTAGTGATTGCTTCCTGAGCTGAGGATTTAGCTCAGAGTCTTGTGCCGTGCAGAATGTCATGTAAGAATCATCCCAGCTTGAAATAGTTCCCAATCATTCTGACACAGGACTCCTGGGTTCAAGCCCAGTCTGTCACATTGGTTCCGTGACCGGCATGGGTCTCTGAGAAAGAGGATGGCAACCGGGGGTGAAGTGTAATTTAGGTGGTTTGGTGAGTAATGCTCATGTGATGAGTTAATGAAAACGTGTGTAAATTCCCCAAGGCAACGCTAAGCTAGCTCAGTGGACTAACAGTCTTCTGATGCACAGGAGACCAAAGAAAACATACCTTACTGCACTTATCTTGATTTGCCTGGCTACACAGACTCCTTGCTCCAGCCAAACGCTACACCACGCCCACAGACGTTAGTTTCTTCTCCGCAATGAGTCTGGATCTGAGTACCTCCCTGATCCTTCAACGAATGTTAACACATTCTGGGCAATCTGATTGATCCCGAACCCAATGGGTTGGGCTAAAGCCAGAACACACATGGCTAAAGCAGCAGTTTGAAAATTCATCATTGGCTTTGATACTCTGATTGGTTAGAGATGATCCAATCACTGATGAAAATACCCCTTGTTGTACTCATCAATACAAACGACTTCAATGATGGCTGTCTCAGACTAAAGTATGTAGTGAATGACAGAGCAGCAGAATCATTTTGTGTGAGTCGTCATGTGTTCTATTATACTTTCCACCAATTTCAATCCATGACTTTGGGAAGCTGCTCCGTGAGGCTCCCCAGATCCCATTTCCAGAGGTGTCTGGAAGCAACTGTCTCGTCATATTTTATGCTCAGTTTTCTTAATTAAATTTAGGAGAGCGTCAAACCATTTTAGATCCATTACTCCACCTCTAAAATGTACCCAGAGTGCAAAATGAATGTGCAATCCATCCGTTCATACATTTCTCAGCCACTAATAATATCATGTTATAGATAGACACAAAAAGTAAGGTAGCAACCATGGATATGCACACATCTCATTCAATTCTGAACAATGAAGTACAAAAAATACATGAGTTTAAGAGACTACCTGTTGAATATGGTCCTTATGGTAATAATTTGACTACTAACACTTTTTCCCTGCTGAATTATCGCAGGTGAGCGAGTAATTGCAAAATGCAGTTAGCAGCAAAGTAATGTTTCTCGATTATTGGTTGACGCAATTTTTTCCATGGCCAATCATGTGCCTCTGGGCAGACGCTATCTGAGCGCCCTGACAAGCGCGAGGTGTGTTGCTTGGTAAACTTCAGCCAGTACCAGAATGATAAAATGATTCCGATTGGTCAAAGCTGCGTCAGCTGTCAGGAGAACGGTATAAATATTCCCCGACCCTTTTCTCTAGCTGTAGACATTGTTGATGTCAGTGTGGTTGTGGTGGATAAAATATTGTTGTTGACCCTATGTGGGGGAAGTATTTATATAAGAGAATCTTTATTTAAAAAAAAACAAACAAAGTTATTTATTTTGGGCAAACATCAAGGTAAGACATCTCTTTTATGCGATAATCATGTAATACTCTGCAAGCAAATGTTTTGCTACACCATGAGGACTAATCAAAAATGTTATTATACAAAGTTTTCGAAACATTAGCTAGGTTACGTTAACTTGGTTGTAACGTTATCTAGATGCAAGTTAACAATTTGATTCCATCCAACTTTCGTCAACTTGTCATCAAAACAAAGCTTATACAAAGTTATGTAGACTATCTATGCCAAGTTGGCTTGCAAATTGTTGCTAAATTATTATTGAACATTTTCCCGTTATTTATTTTTTTACAGCACTTTAAAAAGGAACAAGCGGTGTGTCACTATGGTTGTTGCTACAAGCACACTGAACAGTAAAAACGCTGAATGCATATCAGAATTGGTTGATCGTAGATACGAACAGGCTTGTATCGACAATGGTAAGCTTGGAAGTAGTATTATTATTCTACAATGTATACTTCCATCTGTAGGCCTATTTTGCAACTGGTTATTTCTATAGTCTCCAGCGCTTGTTTACTTCAATATTGGTGCATAGCTGCAGGGAAGAATGGCGCAGGAGGGTGGGAGGGGAGTGGATGGTGAAGTCAACAAAAGATGAAGTCATCTTTTCTCATCAGCTCTGTGCTAGCCTAACAGGACTCAGTTTATTTGTTAATGAAAGTTGTACTTTATGGAGACACATCAAATGTTGTTCAGTGTTTGTTCCATAATGTGCTTTTGCCTTGCACCTTCACTCAACTATTGTCTTTTTGTCTTCAATTAGAGCTGGATTTCTGGGACCACTGTCTGGCTGAACCCCACCTGAATGTGGAGGTGTCTGAGGACAGGACATGTCAGCAGCTGGCCAAGATGTTCGAGACCTGCCTGTCGCGGGCCAAAAAGACCACGCTGCACTGCTCAAAGGTGCTGGTCCCGGAGACGCTCACTCGGAGGATAGCGCGTGATGTCCTGCGCCTGTCATCGGGCGAGCCATGTGGCATGCGTGGCTGTGTGCTCTACGTGCACCTGGAACAGGAGAAGTGCTGCAAGCAGCTGGAGCGCATTGTGTACAACGCAGATGTGGTGCCCACCTTTGAACTGACACTGGTGTTCAAACAGGATGGCAGCGCTTGGCCCAGCCTCAGAGACTTCCTGCACATTGGTGCCTGTTTCACTCCAGGCTTCAGGCATGTGCTGAAACTCAGTCCGGGCTTCCGGCTCATCAAAAAGAAGCTCTACTCCTCCTCGGCTGGTACCGTGGTAGAAGAGTACTGAGGCAATGGCAGAAGGTGGGACTCTTGGGGAGGGGGTGGTGGTAAGGGTACAATGCACTTCTACACTTGAGTGTGAATGTAAAAATCACTCCTGGAGGGTCTTTTTGTTTTGTATGACTACAGTTTGTCAAGTGATGGCGTGCTGGTATACGAAGGTTATCGGAGGTGTCCAAAGGCCGGTCAACCAGCCTGTCTGTTCCAATGTCCAGAATGGTACAGCTTATTATTCAAAATGGACAGGCTTGGTTACTGTAATGGATTATGGTCTAATGCCTGAACAAGATTAGCATAACTCTCATTGACTTCACAATATTTGAACAAGCTTTTCCAATCAGCTGAAGTTAAATGTAACATTCTGAATATATTTATATTGTCACATACACCAGATGGGTGCAGTGAAATGTTTTACGGGGTTAAGTGCCTTGCTCAAGAGCACATTGACAGCTTTTATTTTTCACCTTGTCTGCGCTGGTATTCAAACCAGTGACCTTTCAGTGCTGGCTGTACGCTCTAACCGCTAGGCTACCTGCCGCCCTTTAGAGTCTTTGGTAATCAATAATTGTCCTCATAATTCAAAATTATAAAGATTTGGCAATTCATGTTTAATGTTTTGATGTCCTGGTTTTCCACATTTTAGTAAGTATGTGTTTGTTCAGTCACTAGCCACTTGGAAGTTTCATCAGTCTGGAGTTTGTTTCCAGATTTGTCCACTGTGTTCAGCAAAGTAAACACTCCTAGAGGAACAGGACCTGGAAAGTGGTCAGGGGCCATAATGTAAGTGTTCAATGCTGATTTGCGGGTATGTGTTTGTTAGCGAGTCATTGAATGTTTGTCCTTGTGAACATGCTGCTCATCAATGGCGCAGGCTCTCCAACCTCTATGCCTTAAACTGCCATTTAGAAAATGTTAATCAGTTCATTTTTTTGCACTTGTTTAGATCCAAGCTCCATGGGATTTCTGTAGAGCTTTCCTTTTTAATACCATATTTTGTTGTTACAATGCTGTTCTCAATTCACTGTTGCAGTGCTGTTTAAGCAACTGAGGATTTTAAAATTCCTTTTGAAGGAAGTGGGAATCGTGTATTTTTGACAATAAAACATTTTAAACTGACTTGTCAAGTGTTTAAATATTAATTAAAATGTTTTTCAATCTGGGTTCAACTGCATTACTCAACTCAAGTTGGTGACTCTAATTTTGAAAAATTGGAATTTGACTACAGATTGCAAATGTTTTAATGGTAAGAAATTGACTTGCCACTTATGTACAAGAGCTTTTGGCTAATCTATCACCTAGCCAGCTGTGGTGTCTCTTCTGGTGCTATGAATGAGACCGACATGAAGTTGTACAATACAGGCTTCTCAAAACAGCAGCAATATGAACATGACCAGTGGGATTCTTTGTGCTGGGGGGCTGGCATAACTCAAATTTTTTCAGCATGGTGCATTACTGGAGTATTCTAGAAATGCCCATTTCAGTCTCTTATGCATGACACTGGGGAAAAACTACTGGTCCTTGACTGCCTCAGGTGGGTCTAATGCTGGTTGACCCACAACAGGTGGGTCTAATGCTGGTTGGTTAACTGCATTTTAGCCGGTGTCTATTTCACAAGATACCACTGGCTACATTTACCGTATGACGTTGAAAGGTCTCTGCTCTGTTCCATCTGACTGCACAATCCACTCATCAGCCCAGCCAGGCACTTCAAACTTGTTCACTATTAAAAAAGCATCTAGACTAACGTTTGTTTTCAACAGCGGAGATTTGTGTAACCTTGGCTGGCTGACATTTGCAACATCTTAGCATTATATGTTTTCACTAGAAGTTCAGAAGCAGCTTTAAACATTTTCTAGATTTGCCTAATCTCCTCTTACAAATTCCTCAAATTTCACATACTGGTGTTTTGAAAATTTACTGTGGTTGAATTTACACTTTTTTGGGGGGGGATGCAGAAAAAAGCTTGCTGAAGAGGTCTCCATCTGCTAATACAGGATGAGTGAAGACCCAGTGCACTACTTCAGTAAAAGTGTACCATTTGTAATGAGTGATCTGTACCAAAGTCCATCTGAAAATACATGCTTGATGTGTTTTGCAGTTTCTTGAAATACTTTGCAAATCCAACTAATTTCTCAAACTGAAATGGTCTATTCATGCCTTTCCATTTTAGTAGACTCTTATCCAGAGCAACTTACAGTGAGTGCATACATTTTCATACTGGACCTCTGTGGGAATCGAAGCCACAACCCTAGCTCTACCAACTGAGCCTCATCACATCATAAACCACTTGATGTCTCAATGTATTCAATTACTGTATTGTGCATAGTTTTTCTTTATGGCGATGGAAAGTCTACAGGTACAAACCCAGATGACCAGCGTATGTATAATAACAGCCTCCACTTTTCTGGGAAGGCTTTCCACTAGATATTGGAACAGTGCTGCGGGGACTTGCTTCCATTCAGTCATAAGCATTAGTGAGGTCAGGCACTGATGTTGGAAGATTAGGCCTGGCTCACAGTCGGCGTTCCAATTCATCCCAAAGGTGTTCGATGGGGTTGAGGTCAGGGCTCTGTGCAGGCAAGCTCAAGTTCTAGCACACTGATCTCAACAAACCATTTATGTATGGACCTCGCTTTGTGCACGGGGGCATTGTCATGCTAGAAAAGTAAAGGGCCTTCCCCAAACTGTTGCCACAAAATTGGAAGCACAGAATTATCTAGAATGCCATTGTATGGTGTAGAGTTAAGATTCACCTTCACTGGAACTAAGGGGCCTAGCCTGAACAATGAAAAACAGCCCCAGACCATTACTCCTCCACCAAACTTTACAATTGGCACTATGCATTCGGGCAGGTAGGGTTCTCCTGTCATCCGCCAAACCCAGATTTGTCTGACTGCCAGATGGTGAAGCATGATTCATCACTCTTGAGAAGGATTCCACTGCTCCAGTCCAATGGCGGCAGGCTTTACACCACTCCAGCCGACACTTGGCATTGCGCATGGTGATCCTAGGCCTGTGTGCGGCAGCTCGGCCATGGAAACCCATTTCATGAAGCGCCCAATGAACAGTTCTTGTGCTGACATTGCTACCAGAGGCAGTTTGAAACTCGGTAGTGAGTGTTGCAACCAAGGATAGACAATTTTTAAACGTTACGCGCTTCAGCACTTTGATGTGGATGTTTTGTGTCTTTGCCTATACAGTTGAAGTCGGAGTCATCAAAACTAGTTTTTCAACCGATCCACAAATTGTTAACAAACTATAGTTTTGGCAAGTCAGTCAGGACATCTACTTTGTGCATGACACAAAGTAATTTTTCCAACAATTGTTTAAACACAGATTATTTCACTGTATCACAATTCCAGTGGGTCAGAAGTGTACATACACTACGTTGACTGTACCTTTAAACAGCTTGGAAAATTCCTGAAAATTATGTCATGGCTTTAGAAGCTTCTGATAGGCTAATTGACATCATTTGAGTCAATTGGAGGTGTACCTGTGGATGTATTTCAAGGCCTACCTTCAAACTCAGTGCCTCTTTGGTTGACATCATGGAAAAATCAAAAGAATTCAGCCAAGACCTCAGAACTATTTTTTTAAATTCCACTTGTCTGATTCATCCTTGGGAGCAATTTCCAAACGCCTGAAGGCACCACGTTCATCTGTACAAACAATAGTACGCAAGTATAAACACCATGGGACCACGCAGCCGCCATACCGCTCAGGAAGGACACGGCGTTCTGTCTCCTAGAAATGAACATACTTTGGTGCGAAAAGTGCAAATCAATCCCAGAACAACAGCAAAGGACCTTGTAAGGATACTGGGTGAAACAGGTACAAAAGTATCTATATCCACAGTAAAACAAGTCCTATATCGACATAACCTGAAAATCAAATCAAATTTTATTTGTCACATACACATGGTTAGCAGATGTTAATGCGAGTGTAGCGAAATGCTTGTGCTTCTAGTTCCAACAATGCAGAAATAACCAACAAGTAATCTAACTAACAATTCCAAAACTACTGTCTTATACACAAGTGTAAGGGGATAAAGAATATGTACATAAAGATATATGAATGAGTGATGGTACAGAGCAGCATAGGCAAGATACAGTAGATGGTATCGAGTACAGTATATACATATGAGATGAGTATGTAAACAAAGTGGCATAGTTAAAGTGGCTAGTGATACATGTATTACATAAAGATGCAGTGGATGATATAGAGTACAGTATATACGTATACATATGAGATGAATAATGTAGGGTATGTAAACATTATATTAGGTATCATTGTTTAAAGTGGCTAGTGATATATTTTACATCATTTCCCATCAATTCCCATTATTAAAGTGGCTGGAGTTGAGTCAGTGTGTTGGCAGCAGCCACTCAATGTTAGTGGTTGCTGTTTAACAGTCTGATGGCCTTGAGATAGAAGCTGTTTTTCAGTCTCTCAGTCCCAGCTTTGATGCACCTGTACTGACCTCGCCTTCTGGATGATAGCGGGGTGAACAGGCAGTGGCTCGGGTGGTTGTTGTCCTTGATGATCTTTATGGCCTTCCAGTAACATCGGGTGGTGTAGGTGTCCTGGAGGGCAGGTAGTTTGCCCCCGGTGATGCGTTGTGCAGACCTCACTACCCTCTGGAGAGCCTTACGGTTGTGGGCGGAGCAGTTGCCGTACCAGGCGGTGATATAGCCCGCCAGGATGCTCTCGATTGTGCATCTGTAGAAGTTTGTGAGTGCTTTTGGTGACAAGCCGAATTTCTTCAGCCTCCTGAGGTTGAAGAGGCACTGCTGCGCCGTCTTCACGATGCTGTCTGTGTGGGTGGACCAATTCAGTTTGTCTGTGATGTGTATGCCGAGGGACTTAAAACTTACTACTCTCTCCACTACTGTTCCATCGATGTGGATAGGGGGGTGTTCCCTCTGCTGTTTCCTGAAGTCCACAATCATCTCCTTAGTTTTGTTGACATTGAGTGTGAGGATATTTTCCTGACACCACACTCCGAGGGCCCTCACCTGAAAGGCCACAGCAGGGAGGAAGCCACTGCTCCAAAACTGCCATAAAAAAAGTCAGACTACGGTTTGCAACTGCACATGGGGACAAAGATTGTACTTTTTGGAGAAATGTTCTCTGGTGTGATGAAACAAAAATAGAACTGTTTGTCCATAATGGCCATCGTTATGTTTGGAGGAAAAAGGGGAATGCTTGCAAGCCGAAGAACACCATCCCAACTGTGAAGTACGGGGTGGCAGCATCGTGTTGTGGGGGTGCTTTGCTGCAGGAGGGACTGGTGCACTTCACAAAATAGATGGCATCATAAGGCTGGAAAATTATGTGGATATATTGAAGACATCTCAAGACATCAGTCAGGAAGTTAAAGCTTGATCGCAAATGGCTCTTCCAAATGGACAATGACCCCAAGCATACTTCCAAAGTTGTTGCAAAATGGCTTAAGGACAACAAAGTCAAGGCATTGGAGTGGCCATCGCAAAGCCCTGACCTCAATCCTATAGAATATTTGTGGTCAGAACTGAAAAAGCGTGTGCGAGCAAGGAGGCCTACAAACCTGACTCAGTTACATCAGCTCTGTCAGGAAGAATGGGTGAATGTTCACCCAACTTATTGTGGGAAGCTTGTGGAAGACTACCTGAAATGTTTGACCCAGGTTAAACAATATAAAGGCAATGCTACCAAATACTAATTGAGTGTATGTAAACTTCTGACCCACTGGGAATGTGATGAAAGAAATAAAAGCTGAAATAAATAATTCTCTCTACTTTTATTATGACATTTCACGTTCTTAAAATAAAGTGGTGATCCTAACTGACCTAAGACAGGAAATTTGTACAAGGATTAAATGTCAGGAATTGTGAAAAACTGAGTTTAAAAGTATGTGGCTAAGGTGCATGTAAATTTCCGACTTCAACTAACTTTGCACCTTTTGATGTAAATGTTTGAGGACAGGGTTTTGTTCTTTCTGATTCCATTAGAATGACAATCCCAGAGAAAATGACAGGACAACAACTCTTACAATTCCAACTATTGAATCCTGCAAAATACTGTTCTTTATTATACAGTTACATACAGCAGAGATGCTGAATTTTTTTTTCCCAGCACTATAGACATCTATATTGTTCCGCTAATACAAGTAAAGGCCCAGTGCACCACTTTTGTGATCATTTTTTTCTTTCTTCTTAATATAATTTTTTCATTATGATTTTTCAGGTGGTGCTGCAATACCCTCAGCACCCCTACTTCCCGTGGCTATGATGATACATTGAACAATCACATCATGTCCATGATCTTAACGAATACGCTGGTTCTGTAGAGCCTAGGCAGAGGTAAACATGCTCTAGGGCAGGCAACTGGCATTCCATGACGGATCAAGGTGGCGTAGTGGTTTCGGAGGTGGCAGGTTGTGCGGAAATAGCGCAGAGGGATGTAAGTACATCAGATGACCGGATGACCTCTGGCTAATAACCGGCAGAGAGCATGTGACATTTCTTGCTGACTCTTTAAATGGTGGGGGGGCCTCTAGACTGATCTGAGGACAACGTTGATGGACTCGACTGGACACTTAATGAGAAGGTGTCAAATTTGAGGTCTGTAACTATGTCACTTTTGTGGGACATTCACTAAGGTGTCACAACACAGAGTATGTATACTCTAATGAACTTTCTCACCATTTTGAATGCTTTATGATGAAAGGGTTTAGGGTCAGTGGTCTAGATAAGGCCTAGATTCTCGGCCTTAGAATGTATGGCCACTACAGTACCAGACCTATTGCAAAGTTAGAATGTTTTTTACGATCAAATTATTAATCAGTCATTTGTAAGCAGAAATTATACATGAGGCAACATGTATCCTTAACATTACAGAGCCTTGCACACCCTTAAAGGTCAATGCAGCCATTTTTTTTCTCAACATTAAATAATTTCTGTGTAAAAATTAAGTACCTTACTGTAAATGTTTACATTCAATATGGTAAAAAAAGATACAAATTGCTTCTTAGCAAAGAGCAATTTCTCAAGGAAGAATTTAGCGAGGAGTGGTTTGAGTGGGGAGGGGACAACATTTGCTGTTATTGGAAGAGAGGTTTGGATCCATAGCAGCGGGAAGTAGGGATGCTGAGTGGCTGCAGCAACCCCTGACAAATCAGATCTGTTATTTTTTTAAAGTCCAGTATTAGTAGACCTATATATAACTGTCTGTAGCACGGTCAATTTTTTTGTTTACTTTGTCCATAGACCGTTTACAGGGTAAGGAAACAAGCTTGTCATTTTCTAATTTGGGTGAACTATCCTTAGATTTCTTGCCCTTAAGTTCTTGAAATTTGATTTGAGTTTGCAATGTATACATCAAATGTTTTATCTTGGCATATATTTCTCTCTGACCTGCTCCTTCCCTGTGGTTAATTGTGGTGTGGTCATAGCCATACGTAGTCTTGAGCTGGAGTTTCCGAAGTGTTTATCGAAGACAGTAAATACTGTCCTTTCATCTCTTTCCACACCTCTTACCTCAACCCAAACCAATGAATATAATGTCCACTAGCATAAGCATAGGTTTGGATATGCCATGACTGGAAAACAGATTTTAAGCCAGGTTGAAGTCCTAGTGTGAAAACACTCAACACTGAGGCCTAAAATACTTAGCCTCAAGGCCAAACCTCTAAAAATTCAAATACCGCACACATATCTCTCTCCCCAAATGTTTTGTAGTCTGATGGGGTTTCTCTCGAGCACTCACAGGCTCTTTGTCAACGTGACTGCTTCCTACACGATGTTTCCCACTAGTAGTCTCTCTTCCCAAGTCATTGGATATGGGTATTTAGGAGTCTTAGGAGAGGGGTAGGGCCTAAGGCCATAGAATCACCCCGGACTCAGATCGGGGCACCATTCCAGGAATATTGAAATTTGATGAACTTGGCCAGAGTGTGCATACGTCATACTGTACATCAACATGGTATTAAGTCTTGGCTGTCTGTCTTGTGGGGAATGATCAGGATCATCTTTGTAAACACCAGGACAATCTGAGCTGGAGACGTTTGTGGCTCTGGCAGTACACCTTTTGTTTTGCGCCCCTAGAACCAGTATCTGTGCTTTTAATTTGATAGCTTTTTGACGTACTGTCTATCCACGTACTGTCTATTTGAACGTTTATGGACACAGCATCTAGTCTTGTTTTTCTGATGAGAAAATTACTCAATTAAATACAAAAGTGAGTTCTGTCTTGTTTCAACATATAATTATTGTCTGTAGGTCAGAGATTCTTGAAAGAAAGTACGATCTCAACTTTTCTTTCACAAATATTTTTCTTAATATTAACAAAATTTGAAATATACAATACCAGTCAAAAGTTTGGACACAGCTAATCATTCAAGGGTTTTTCATGATTTTTTCTATTTTCAAACTTGTAAAATAACAGGGAAGACATCTAAATTATGAAATAATAAATATGTAGTAAACAAAAAAGTGTTAAACAAATCACAATATATGTTATATTTGAGATTCTTCAAAATAGCCACCCTTTGCCTTGATGACAGCTTTGCACACTCTTGGCATTCTCTCAAACAGCTTCATGAAGAATGCTTTTCCTCATGAAGGTCAGCCTTGAAGGAGTTCCCACATATGCAGGCTGCTTTCCTTCACTCTGCAGTCCAACTCATCCCAAACCATCTCAATTGAGTTGATTGTCAGGTGATTGTGGAGGTCAGGTCATCTGATGCAGCACCATCACTCTCCTTCTTGGTCAAATAGCCCTTACACAGCCTGGAGGTGTGTTTTGTTATTGTCCTATTGAAAAACAAATGATAGTCCCACTAAGCGCAAACCAGATGGGATGGTGTATCAGTGCAGAATGCTGTGGTTGCCATGCTGGTTAAGTGTGCCTTGAATTCTAGATACATCACTGACAGTGTCACCAGAAAAGCACCCACACACCATCACACCTCCTCCTCCATGATTCACAGTGGGAACCACACATGTGGAGATCATCCATTCACCTACTCTGCATCTCACAAAGACAAAGACTAATCAGACCAAAGGACAGATTTACACACATGTAATGTCCATTGCTCGTGTTTCTTGGCCCAACAAGTCTCTTCTTATTATTGGTGTCCTTTAGTAGTGGTTTCTTTGCAGCAATTCGACCATGAAGGCCTGATTCATGCAGTCTCCTCTGTTGATGTTGAGATGTGTCCGTTACTTGAACTCTGTGAAGCATTTATATGGGCTGCAAATTCTGAGGCTGGTAACTCTAATGAACTTATCCTCTACAGCAGAGGTAACTCTGGGTCTTTCTTTCCTGTGGCCGTCCGCATGAGAGCCAGTTTCATCATAGCGCTTGATGGTTTTTGCGACTGCCCTTGAAGAAACTTTCAAAGTTCTTGAACTTTTCCAGATTGACATACCTTCATGTCTTAAAGTAATGATGGACTGTCGTTTCTCTTTGCTTATTTGAGCTGTTCTTGTCATAATACAAACTTGGTATTTTACCAAATAGAGCTATTTTCTGTATACCACCCATACCTTGTCACAACACAACTGATTGGCTCAAATGCATTAACCTCGGAGGCAGAATTTTCACTTTTGGATAAATAGCGTGTCCAATTTCAACTTCCTGCTACTCATGCCAGAATATAAGATATGCATATTATTCATAGATTTGGATAGAAAACACTCTGAGGTTTCTAAAACTGTTTGAATCATGTCTGTGAGTATAACAGAACTTATGTAGCAGGCAAAACCCCGAGGACTAACTGGTCAGAATAAAACCATTTTTTCCCCCCTCTCTGTTCCCTGAGATGTCTTTGCCAAGGGATATTTCATAGGAACCTATTTTCAGTTCCTACCGCTTCCACTGGATGTCACCAGTCTTTGAAATTTGGTTGATTATTGTGCAATTTGGTTATTCCTTTGTGCAATGAAGAAGTAGGCCAACTAGGAACTGGGGACACTTTTGTGAGTTGCGCAAGATGTGAAAAGCAGCGCTGGTTTGTTTTCTTTCCTGTATTGAATACAGATTGCCCCGTCTTAAATTTGATTGATTATTAACTAACGTTTAAAAATACCTGAAGTTGTATTTCAAAAGTAGTTTGAAATATTTTGGCAAAGTTCATAGGCAACTTTTGATTTTTTTGTGGTGACGTTGCGTTTTTTGTAAGCTGTTTTTTTCTGGATCAAACATGCTTTATAAATTGATATTGTGGATATATATGTACGGAATTAATCTAACACAAGGACCAATTGTGATGTTTATGGGACATATTGGAGTGCCAACAAAAGAAGCTCGTCAAAGGTAATGCATGTTTTATATTTTATTTCAGTGTTTTGTGTAGCGCCTGCAGGGTTGACATATGCTAACTCCTTTGTTTACTGCTGGTGCAGATGGTGCAGGCTATCAGATAATAGCTTCTTATGCTTTCACAGAAAATAATTTTAAAATTCTGACATGTTTGGCTGGATTCACAACGAGTGTAGCTTTAATTGAGTGTCTTACATGTGTGATTTAATCAAATTTTGAATTTTATATTATTTTATTTGAATCTGGCACTCTGCATTTTCCCTGGCAATTGGCCAGTTGAGACATTTGTGTCCCGCCTATCCCTAAGAGGTTTAAGAAGGAAAGAAATTCAACAAATGAACTTTTAACAAGGCACTCTTAATTGAAATGCATTCCAGGTGACTACCTCATGAAGCTGGTTGAGAGAATGCCAAGAGTGTGCAAAGCTGTCATCAAGGCAAAGTGTGGCCATCTCAAATATAAAATATTTGTTACACACTTTTTTGGTTACAACATGATTCCATATGTGTTATTTCATAGTTTTGATGACTTCACTATTATTCTACAATGTAGAAAATCAAATCAAATTATATTTGTCACATGCGCCGAATACTTACAAGTCCTTAACCAACAATGCAGTTAAGAAAAAAAAGTGTTAAGTATTTACTAAAATAACCTGAAGTAAAAAATAAGAAAAAGAAAAATAGAAAATTAACAAATAATTAAGGAGCAAAACTTAAAATAACAGTAGCGAGGCTATATACAGGGGTTACCGGTACAGGGTCAATGTGCAGGGTGCACCGGTTAGTTCGAGGTAATTGAGGTTATATTTACATGTAGGTAGAGGTAAAGTGACTATTCATGGATAATAAACAGAGAGTTGCAGCATCGTAAGACTGGTGGGTGGGGTGGGGACAATGCAAATAGTCCAGTTAGTCATTTCATTAGCTGTTCAGGAGTCTCATGACTTGGGGGTAGAAGCTGTTAAGAAGCTTTTTTGACCTAGACTTGGTGCTCTGGTACCGTTTGCCGTGTGAAAATAGTAAAGATAAAGAAAAACCCTGGAATGAGTAGGTGTGTCCAAACTTTTGACGAGTACTGAACATTTTGATAGACCAAAGTATCAGCTATCACGCCATGTAAACAAACAACTTAATTTTTGTTTTCTTTCATAAAATGCAATAAACTGGACTCCGCCAGACACTATAAAGGCTTTGATGCGGAAAGTGCAAATCAATCCCAGAACAACAGCAAATCAATCCCAGAACAACAGCAAAGGACCTTGAGAAAATGCTGGAGGAAACCAGTACAAAAGTATCTATATCCACAATAAAAACAAGTCCTATATCAACATAACCTGAAAGGCCACTCAGCAAGGAAGAAGCTGCTGCTCCAAAACCTCCATAAAAAAAAGCCAGACTACGGTTTGCAACTGCACATGGGGACAAAGATCATACTTTTTGGAGAAATGTCCTCTGGTCTGATGAAACAAAAATAGAACTGTTTGGCCATAATGGCCATCGTTATGTTTGGAGTAAAAAGGGGAATGCTTGCAAGCCGAAGAATACCATCCCAACCGTGAAGTACGGGGTGGCAGCATCATGTTGTTTGTGTGCTTTGCTGCAGGAGGGACTGGTGCACTTCACAAAATAGACGGCATCATGAGGGAGGAGAATTGAAGTAACATCTCAAGACATCAGTCAGGAAGTTAAAGCTTGGTCGCAAATGGGTCTTCCAAATGGAAAATAACCCCAAGCATACTTCCAAAGTTGTTGCAAAATGGCTTAAGGACAACAAAGTCAAGGTATTGGAGTGACCACCACAAAGCCCTGACCTCAATCCCATAGAAAATTTGTGCGAAGAACTGAAAAAGTGTGTGCTACAAACCTGATTCAATTACACCAGCTCTGTCAGGAGGAATGGGCCAAAATTCCCCCAATTTATTGTGGGAAGCTTGTGGAAGGCTACCTGAAATGTTTGATCCAAGTTAAACAATTTAAAAGCAATGCTACCTAATACTAATTGAGTGTATGTAAACTTCTGACCCACTGGGAATGTGGTGAAAGAAATAAAAGCTGAAACATTTCACATTCTTAAAATAAAGTGGTGATCCTAACTGACCTAAGAAAGGGAATTTTTACTAGGATTAAATGTCAGGAATTGTGAAAAACTGAGTTTAAATGTATTTGGCTAAGGTGTGTGTGTAAACTTCTGACTTCAACTGTAACCATTCAGACCCTATGCTATGAGACTCAAAATTGAGCTCAGGTGTATCCTGTTTCCATAGATCATCCATTAAATGTTTTTACAACTTGATTGGGGTCACCCTTTGGTAAATTCAATTGATTGGACATGATTTGGAAAGGCACACTCCTGTCTATATAAGGTTCCACAGTTGACATTGCATGTCAGAGCAAAATCCAAGCCATGAGGTTGAAGGGATTGTCCATAGAGCTCAGAGACAGGATTGTATCGAGGCACAGATCTTGGGAGGGGCACCAAAACATTTCTGCAGCATTGAAGGTCCCCAAAAACAAAGTGGCTCCATCATTCTTAAATGGAAAAAGTTTGGAACCGCCAAGACTCTTCCTGGAGCTGGCTGCCCGGACAAACTGAGCAATCGGGGAAGAAGGGCATTGGTCAGGGAGTTGACCAAGAACCCGATGGTCACTCTGATAGAGCTCTAGAGTTCCTCGGTGGAGATGGGAGAATCTTCCAGAAGGACAACCATCTCTGCCACACTCCACCAGCCAGGCCTTTATGGTAGAATGGCCAGACAGAAGCAACTTCTCAGTAAAAGGCACATGACAGCCCGCTTCATGTTTGCCAAAAGGCACATAAAGACTCTCAGACCATGAGAAACAAGATCCTCTGGTCTGATGATGCCAGGATTGAAATGCCAAGCGTCACGTCTGGAGGAAACCTGGCTCCATCCCTACGGTGAAGCATGGTGGTGGCAGCATCATGCTGTGGGGACGTTTTTCAGCTACAGGGACTGGAGACTAGTCAGGATTGAGGCAAAGATGAACAGAGTAACGTGCAGAGAGATCCTTGAAGAAAACCTATGCCAGAGCTCTCAGGTCCTCGGACTAGGGTGAAGGTTCACCTTCCAACAGGACAACAACCCTAAGCACACAGTCAAGACAATGCAGGAGTGGCTTCGGGACAAGTCTCTGAATGTCCTTGAATGGCCCAGCCAGAGCCCAGACTTTAACCCGATCGAGCATCTCTGGAGAGACCTGAAAATAGCTGCGCAGCAACGCTCCCCATCCAACCTGATAGGGCTTGAGTGGATCTGCAGAGAAGAATGGGAGAAACTCCCCAAATACAGATGTGCCAAGCTTGTAGCATCAAACCCAAGAAGACTCGATGCTGTAATCGCCACCAAAGGTGCTTCAAGAAAGGACTGAGTAAAGGGTCTGACAACTTACGTAAATGTTATATTTACGTTTTTTTATTTGAATAAAATAGCAAAAAAAATGTTTTTGCTATGTCTTTATGGGGTATTGTGTGTAGATTGATGAGGGGAAAAAAACAATTGAATACATTTTAGAATACGGCTGTAACGTAGCAATGTGGAAAAAGTCAAGGGGTCTGAATACTTTCGAAAGCATTGTCTATTTGCCTCTAAAAATAAATGTTCTGCAGAAACATTTGTAAAATATGGAAAATGATTCATTTGAATATCTCTAATAAAACAACCATTCTATCAGCACTCTGACGGAGTTGACATTTGACAAAAATTTTAGAGTTGATGTTTTACGGAGTTGACATATTGCATAATTTTCTACATTATTCAAGTGGTATACTTAGTAGAAATTTAGTTTTTCCTCAGTTGCTTTATCACTCTAAAATCTAATTAAAATGAACACATTTGAACCAGAACTTAATTCTACCTTAATCTATAAGGGAGATGGAGTTGACAGGTTATGGTTGTGACCATGGTGATTTCAAAATTGTTTGTTTATATCTATCAAAAGTAGTGGACTTTCAGGACCATGTGTTGCATTGAAGTAGGAGAAGGCCATTGCAAGACACTACATGAGACCCTTTATCAGTTAATATTAATTATTTCAAGTTTTTTAATTAAAACAACTTTTTGGGGGAGCTTGAAATTGTGCTCCTTTGTTCTGGACAAGGGTCTTTCCTGGCACAGAGCCGACATGGAAACGAATATATCTATTAATTAAAACATATTTTCCCTTATAAAAATCCCCTAAATGTCACTTTTAAGCTCAAATAATTAAACTTTTTTTTTTACTATAAAAATACAGTTTCCCTGTCGGACAAGGAATGTACTGACTTTCAAGAATCCCTTAGTTACATTTCAAAAGCAGATATGTCTTACTGCACAAAGAGGCAATCTGGGAAATCAAAAAAAAAAAAAGAGGTCACCCGACACTTTTTTGGTAAATAGCTGAGGGATGGGGCTAGAGAGATGTAACCAGAAACAATATGACCAACCCCCTGTGCGGCAGGTTTGTTTGCATCAGCCAGGCCTTTAACCTCTCTATCAGACACTTTCCCCAGGGCTCGGAAGGCCACCGTCATGCTAATAGCTGTGAACAAAGGGTGGTGTCTCTGTTTGGGTTCCACATTAAAAGCCCTGGGTGCTCATTGGCACGATAAAGGACCCGCCTCTGTCGTCCATTACTGGTGGTGTGGCGTTCCCCTTTGTTCTGAGTGATCATCAGGCTCTCTCTGTCTCTCAGCCTGTGAGGCATAGCTTGATGTGGACCAGTGGGTTGGGTTAAATGTGGAAGACACATTTCATTTGAAGGCATTCAGTTGTACAACTGACTAGGTATCCCCTATTCCCCTTGTACAGTTGCAAATACCTCCTCCAATCACAACCAGGCCACTTTTCAGTCCTTCACTCACTAAGCGTGTGTGTGTGTGGCTGTGTAAGTGTGTGTGTTTGTGTAAGCATGTGTGTGAGCACAGCTGCAGCTGCCTGACCCTGGTGCTGAGGACTGTCTGCTGATCCAGTGAAATGCCTGCCAGAGCTGTGCTGGTCCTCACACAGGGGAGCAAGATCACTCTCACTCTTTCCTCTCAAAGGCCAAATGCACTCCACAGGCAAAAAACACTCCGCCCAAACACACTACTACACAGCCTCAAACACTGTACACAGCTCACAACACACCCTACTACTTGTTGCTGTCTGAAATTGTACAGAGATCTTACAGTTCTTTTTATAAACAACTGCTTCTTTAGAAATGTCAGACATGCACCAAATAGACTCGTTTTAAATTTATTTGCCGTGTGTCAATTGAAAAAGATTGAAACTCAATCTAATGAATGGCATGCACTTTCTAATCTAGACTTCATAGCTACTGTCAGTTCTATAACAGACCACACCACCTATACAACGCAAACTAAATCCTCAAACAACAACTCTCTGCCAAATACAGTCTAATTCCTCACAATGTCAGACATATAACATTTCAAGTACAGTAATGAGTGACATGTTTACAATGTAAACAAAGATGATGAGTTATATTTCTAACCTCTCTGACGTAAGTGCCTCAGATATTATTATTTTTTCTTCATTCTGGGTAGATTTGGACATTTTTCTTCTGCATATAGTACATAGCAGCAAGAAAAGGGTTAATCAATCAAGTATTAATAAACCAATATTTTAGGCACTTTAATCCACTTTTGAGGCCTTGGCTAGCCAACGCTGACTATACAGTATACCTAATAATAATAATAATAATAATAATAATATGTTTCATTGTCACATACACCGGATAGGTGCAGTGAAATGTGTTGTTTTACAGTGTCAGCTAATCTCGCCCTTCAAAATTTTACCGCCCCCAAGAGGCCCATAGACGTACTTGCCAACTAAATTGAAATAACATCTGGTGATGTTGATCGTTCTTCATTGGGGAGGGAGGGGGGTTTGGCTTGGACATTGACACCCAGGTATGTAGCTTGTATTGGCCAATGGCTGACATTTTACAGGACGTTCCCCCTGGAACGTACCGATCAGAATAAGTACGAGTGAACCTAATAAATCCATCCCTACAATAGACCCTTGGCTTGGGACCATTCGTTTTTCTGGCGCCACCCAAGTGGGGCGTTGTCTCTCTGTTGACGTTTTTTTGAATGCTGAAAGTATGTCGTCGTCCAACCCAAAGTCACCTCAGGCTAGGACGGTTCCTGCCAATGCACTGTCTGCCACTGCTGCCAAGACTCAAGTACACCAAAATAAGTTGCATCTAAAAAAACTGTTACATAACCATTCGCTTACGCACATCGGTACATAACATTAGCAATTTGTCCTTGTTAATGTTCATTTGAGGAATGTTTCTTAGTATTCTACGAAGTGTTTACTAAGTGAAGATGATGATCACCTTCAACAGATTCTATTTGTTAACTTACCTTAAAACACAATGACCTACCAAATCCCTGGAAATATATAAGATTAAAGTGGTAAATCAACAATATACTTCATAAGAAAATTTAGTTAACAGTGACCATAGACTGCTCACATGGTAAGGAAACCAAATGTCATTTTGTAATTTCGGTGAGCTATCCCTTTAAGCTTGCTAGAGGCATGATACAACTAACACCAAAATGTTACCCTGTAAAGGGTGCCTGCATATACTTGACTGATAGAACATCCATTTCCCCATATTCTGAATACTAAAAACATGTTAACCCTCTTGTGCAGGCACACCTTCCCATTCTCCGTAGTGCTAGACTGCTATTTATCACTCATTTTCTAAATCTGGCCTATGTAACCTTCAGACAGTTTAACCTTTTCCAAAAGCACCAAAATAGATTCAGAGCTTGGCACGTGTGTACAAAGTCACATCTCCCTGTTGGGAAGCCAGGAGTAACGCAGTGAATCGAGCCGGTTGTCAAGGGACTGGTGAGAGAATGAGAGAGCACTTCTACATGTGCTTCTACACCTGCATTGCTTGCTGTTTGGGGTTTTAGGCTGGGTTTCTGTACAGCACTTTGAGATTCCAGCTGATATAAGAAGGGCTATATAAATACATTTGATTTGATTTGACTTCTACTTCTCTGCTCCCAGTAGCGTACCACAGTTTCGTGGGGCCCTGAAAGATCTGAAAAAGTTATATTTTGTAAATTGTGTAATGGTATAACTGGCAACCTAAAATGTTGTCATATAATCATAAATATTGTTTATGTGGGTTTTATGCATTTTGTTTTGTAAAAATACCCTCTAAAATATATGTAAACCAACATTAAAGTCCCCCCCAAAAATATTTGTAAAGCTGAGAGTGCTATTATATGATACAATATCAGTACTTGTTGCATTTACAATTAGTCTAAATGCATCAGCTACTGACTGTGGATTAACTGCATTGTTTGAATGTAATGTTGGCATATTGGCAGTTAATTTGAAAATCCTTCCTCTAAAACTAGCTAGCTAGCTAACATACAGTGCAGATAAATTCTTAAAATTCATTATTTTACACACTATCTTATCACAGCACTGACAAACAATGATGGACCAACTCCCTGACCCAAATGACTGACCTTTGTCCCATGGCTGACCAAGTGTTGGTCCTATGTTTCATGAGATGAAATAAAAGATCCCAGAAACGTTCCATACGCACAAAAATATTATTTCTCTCAAATGTTGTGCACAAATTTGTTTACATCCCTCTTAGTGAGCATTTCTCCTTTGCCAAGATAATCCATTCACCTGACAGGTGCGGCATATCAAGAAGCTGATTAAACAGCATGATCATTACACAGGCTAACCTTTTGCTGGGGACAATAAAAGGCCACTTTAAATGTGCCGTTTTGTCACAACACAATGCCACAGATGTCTCAAGTTGAGGGAGCGTGCAATTGTCATGCTGACTGTAGGAATGCCCACCAGAGCTGTTGCCAGAGAATGTAATGTTCATTTCTCTACAATAAGCCACCTTCAACATCGTTTTGGATAATTTGTCAGTACGTCCAACCGGCCTCACAACCTCAGACCACGTGTATGTTGTCGTGTGGGCGAGCGGTTTGCTGATGTCAACGTTGTGAACAGAGTGCCCCATGGTGGCGTTGGGGTTATGGTATGGGCAGGCATAATCTACAGATAACGAACATAATTGCATTTTGTCGATGGCAATTTGAATGCAGACATACCGTGTCAAGATCCTGAGGCACATTGTCGTGCCATTCATCCCCCGCCATCACCTCATGTTTCAGCATGATAATACACGGCCCCATGTCACAAGGATCTGTACACAATTCCTGGAAGCTGAAAATGTCCCAGTTCTTCCATGGCCTGCATACTCACCAGACATGTCACCCAGAGCACGTTTGGGATGCCATGGATCGACGTGTACAACAGCGTGTTCCAGTTCCGCCAAATTATAGCAACTTCGCACAGTCATTGAAGAGGAGTGGGACATTTCACAAGCCACAATTAACAGCCTGCTCAACCCTATACGAAGTAGATGTGTCGTGCTGCAGGAAAATGGTGGTCACACCAGATACTGACTGGTTTTCTGATCCACCCCCCTACCTTTTTTCTGTGTCTGTGACCAACAGATGCATATCTGTACTCCCAGTCGTGCAATTCAAAAACTTAGGGCCTAAAGAATTTATTTTAAGTGACTTATTTCCTTAAATTAGCCATAACTCAGTATATGGGGCATACAACAATCTCAAGTTTGTAGATTTTGCTACGAAGAGACAGAATCAATAGATCATTTATTCTGGTATTTCCCATATGTAGTTTGTTTCTGGTCACAGGTTCAGGAATGGTTAAAAAAAATCACAACATGCACCTAAAATTAACCTTACAAATAGCAGTGTTGGGTGATTTGGAAAGCCATAGTCAGTCAATAAATAATATACTAATACCCATAGGAAAGGTTTTCATCTTTAGCTCACAATCTTTGGATAACATACGATTAGAAAGGTTCCAAAATGTTGTAAAACATCACAGTACAATTGAAAAATATATGGCACATGGAAACCAAACATGGGCGGTCTATGGTGATAGGTGGGATGGGCTGAGAGTGGCTGAGGGTTGGTCTATGGTGATAGGTGGGATGGTCTGAGCGTGGCTGAGGGTTGGTCTATGGTGATAGGTGGGATGGTCTGAGCGTGGCTGAGGGTTGGGATTAAAGAGCTGAGGTCTATGGTGATAGGTGGGATGGGCTGAGAGTGGCTGAGGGGAGGTATTAAAGAGCTGAGGTCTATGGTGTTCGGTGGGATGGGCTGAGAGTGGCTGAGGGTTGGGATTAAAGAGCTGAGGTCTATGGTGATCGGTGGGACGGGCTGAGAGTGGCTGAGGGTTGGGATTAAAGAGCTGAGGTCTATGGTGATCGTTGGGATGGGCTGAGAGTGGCTGAGGGTTGGGATTAAAGAGCTGAGGTCTATGGTGATAGGTAGGATGGGCTGAGAGTGGCTGAGGGTTGGTCTATGGTGATAGGTGGGATGGTCTGAGCGTGGCTGAGGGTTGGTCTATGGTGATAGGTGGGATGGGCTGAGCGTGGCTGAGGGATGGTCTATGGTGATAGGAGGGATGGTCTGAGCGTGGCTGAGGGTTGGGATTAAAGAGCTGAGGTCTATGGTGATCGGTGGGATGGGCTGAGAGTGGCTGAGGGTTGGGATTAAAGAGCTGAGGTCTATGGTGATCGTTGGGATGGGCTGAGAGTGGCTGAGGGTTGGGATTAAAGAGCTGAGGTCTATGGTGATCGTTGGGATGGGCTGAGAGTGGCTGAGGGTTGGGATTAAAGAGCTGAGGTCTATGGTGATCGTTGGGATGGGCTGAGAGTGGCTGAGGGTTGGGATTAAAGAGCTGAGGTCTATGGTGATAGGTAGGATGGGCTGAGAGTGGCTGAGGGTTGGGATTAAGGAGTTTGTTTGGTAATGTATTGTTGTTGTATATAAAAGTACCATGTATGTAAAATGTATGTATATGTAACAAAAAAGCTGTAAAATATATATATATATAAATAAAAGTCAGAGATTTTATATATATAACTCAAAATTGTTGCATGTTGGGTTCTATTTCCTAATTTTATTGGGGCAACCTGTGTTTGCTCCTGGAGGATCTATATTGATTTAATCTTTCGATTGGAGCAGGGCTGTGCCTAACCTTTTTTGGGGCCCTAAGGGAGACTTTTTAAGTAAATAAAAAAATTGAAAGCTAATTTCCAGCAATTTTACCCATTTTGCCATGATTTATGCCATGTTGATGAACTTGCACCTTGTGTATTCTACTATTGTAACTCTCAACAGTAAGTTGAGACCCTGACTGAGTTCCTAAAAAAAACTGACTGTTTATGTTGCTTATGCCTGGAGATGTTAGTTTAAAAAATATATGTATATATTTAATTAGGCAAGTCAGTTAAGAACAAATTCTTATTTGCAATGACAGCCTAGGAACAGTGGGTTAACTGCCTTGTTCAGGGGCAGAAAGGCTGATAAGTCACCCTTATCAGCTCTGGGATTTGATTCAGCAGCCTTTTGGTTACTGGCCCAACGCTCTAACCACTAGGCTACCTGCCGCCCCGTAGCTGCATGAGTTCCTCTGAACTGGGTCATGCTCATTGCAACTGCGCAGGCCCCCTCAGTTTTATCCAATTGTGCGCTCCAAATTTAGAAAGATATTGTTTCTTTTATGAATAATCAATTCAAATACATCACATTTGGCAATGAGTGCAACATTTTTTGCATGTCATGCACTGCATGACATCTCTGCCTCTGAACCCATTACTTTCCTGAAATGCCTAAAGTCGGTGTGTTGTGCTTGGAGGCCAAAAGGTCAATTTCACAGCACTCTCTAAATCCAAGCAGGATTTTGATAAATGCAACAATTATTTTGAGTCATACAGTACAGTCTCTTTTGGCAAAAAAATGAGGACCTGAATCTAGGCCGTCCTGAACCCATACCGCAATTGGTGCCATATAAAAATGGTAAAATAATTGCCCAACTCCTGGATAATGCTTAACCATTGTAAATAAGTAACAAGCTGAAAACCACGGCACAATGGGTAAATGGGTCAGGATGTTTTGAAAAGTCAGAAGTTGGGATGGGAGGAAACTGTCCATGGGTCAACAATATCCCAGTTACTACACAACTGGGCCATACAAATCAAATCAAAGTTTATTTGTCACGTGCGCTGAATACAACAGGTGTAGACCTTACAGTGAAATGCTTACTTACAGGCTCTAACCAATAGTGCGGAGAAAAAAAAGTATGTGTGCGTGTGTAGGTAAGTAAGTAAAGAATTAAAACAACAGTAAAAAGACATTTGAAAATAAGAGTTGCAAGGCTATATACAGACACCGGTTAGTCTGTACATGTGGGTATGGTTAAATTGACTATGTATATATGATGAACAGAGAGTAGCAGTAGCGTAAAAAAGAGGGGTTGGCAGATAGTGGGACGCAATGCAGATAGCCCGGTTAGCCAATGTGCGGGAGCACTGGTTGGTCGGGCCAATTGAGGTAGTATGTACATGAATGTATAGTTAAACTGACTATGCATATAAGATAAACAGAGAGTAGCATCAGCGTAAAAGGAGGGTTGGGGGGGAACACAATGCAAATAGTCTGGGTAACCATTTGGTTACCTGTTCAGGAGTCTTATGGCTTGGGGGTAAAAACTGTTGAAAAGCCTTTTTGTCCTAGACTTGGCACTCCGGTACCGCTTGCCATGCGGTAGTAGAGAGAACAGTCTATGACTGGGGTGGCTGGGGTCTTTGACAATTTTCAGGGCCTTCCTCTGACACCACCTGGTGTAGAGGTCCTGGATGGCAGGCAGCTTTGCCCGAGTGATGTACTGGGCCGTACGCACTACCCTCTGAAATGCCTTGCGGTCGGAGTCCGAGCAATTGCCGTACCAGGCAGTGATGCAACCGGTCAGGATGCTCTTGGTGTTGCAGCTGTAGAACCTTTTGAGGATCTCAGAACCCATGCCAAATCTTTTTAGTTTCCTGAGGGGGAATAGGCTTTATCGTGCCCTCTTCACGACTGTCTTGGTGTGTTTGGACCATTCTAGTTTGTTGTTGATGTGGACACCAAGGAATTTGAAGCTCACAACCTGCTCTACTACAGCCCCGTCGATGAGAATGGGGACGTGCTCTGTGCTCCTTTTCCTGTAGTCCACAAACATCTCCTTGATCTTGGTTACGTTGAGGGATAGGTTGTTATTCTGGCACCACCCGGCCAGGTCCCTGAACTCCTCCCTATAGGCCTACCACTGTTGTGTCGTCAGCAAACTTAATGATGGTGTTGGAGTCGTGCCTGGCCATGCAGTCGTGGGTGAACAGGGAGTACAGGAGGGGACTGAGCATGCACCCCTGGGGAGCTCCAGTGTTGAGGATCAGCGTGGCAGATGTGTTGCTACCTACCCTTACCACCTGGGGGCAGCCCGTCAGGAAGTCCAGGATCCAGTTGCAGAGGGAGGTGTTTAGTCCCAGGTTCCTTAGCTTAGTGATGAGCTTTGAGGGTACTATGGTGTTGAACGCTGAGCTGTAGTCAATGAATAGCATTCTCACATAGGTGTTCCTTTTGTCCAGATGGGAAAGGGCAGTGTGGAGTAAAATAGAGATTGCATCATCTGTTGATCTGTTTGGGCGGTATGCAAATTGGAGTGGGTCTAGGGTTTCTGGGATAATGGTGTTGATGTGAGCCATTACCAGCCTTTTAAAGCACTTCATGGCTATGGACGTGAATGCCACGGGTCTGTAATCATTTAGGCAGGCTGCCTTTGTGTTCTTGGGCATAGGGACTATGGTGGCCTGCTTGAGGCATGTTGGTATTACAGACTCAATCAGGGACATGTTGAAAATGTCAGTGAAGACACCTGGCAGTTGGTCAGCACATGCTCGGAGCACACGTTCTGGTAATCCGTCTGGCCCCGCAATGTTGTGTATGTTGACCAGAGCATGATCACACAGTCGTCCGGGACAGCTGATGCTCTCATGCATGCCTCAGTGTTGCTTGCCTTGAAGCGAGCATAGAAGTAATTTAGCTCATCTGGTAGGCTCGTGTCACTGGGCAGCTCACGGTTGTGCTTCCCTTTGTAGTCTGTAATAGTTTGCAAGCCCTGCCACATCCGACAAGTGTCAGAGCCGGTGTAGTCAATCTTAACCCGGTATTGACGCTTTGCCTGTTTGATGGTTCATCGCAGGGCATAGCGGGATTTCTTGTAAGCTTCCGGGTTAGAGTCCCGCACCTTGAAAGCAGCAGCTCTACCCTTTAGCTCAGTGCGAATGTTGCCTGTAATCTATGGCTTCTGGTTGGGGTATGTACGTACGTACAGGGATATGGGGTATGTACGTACGTGTATGTACGTACAGTCACTGTGGGGACTGATGTGGTGTATTCCTCAATGTCATCGGAATATCCCAACAATATCCCAGTTACTACACAACCGGACCATACATGACAGAGTGGAACGAAGCCAGAACTGAATAGAAATAAAAACATCTCAAATACGGAATTGGGTTTCCAACAAACTATTTAAACTACAGTATTAGTGCTGTACTGGAACAGAAACTATTTGTAAGGGCCCTAAGCATTCTCCTCCCATTGACAGTAAAGGCAAACCATCTGTAAGAGGTATGTAAGGGCCCTAAGCATTCTCCTCCCATTGACAGTAAAGGCAAACCATCTGTAAGAGGTATGTAAGGGCCCTAAGCATTCATCTCCAATTGACAGTAAAGACAAACAATCTGCAAGGGCCCTAAGCACTCTCCTCCAATTGACAGTAAAGGCAAATTATCTGTAAGAGGTATGTAAGGGCCCTAAGCATTCATCTCCAATTGACAGTAAAGACAAACAATCTGCAAGGGCCCTAAGCATTCTCCTCCAATTGACAGTAAAGGCAAACCATCTGTAAGAGGTATGTAAGGGCCCTAAGCATTCATCTCCAATTGACAGTAAAGACAAACAATCTGCAAGGGCCCTAAGCATTCTCCTCCAATTGACAGTAAAGGCAAACCATCTGTAAGAGGTATGTAAGGGCCCTAAGCATTCATCTCCAATTGACAGTAAAGACAAACAATCTGCAAGGGCCCTAAGCACTCTCCTCCAATTGACAGTAAAGGCAAATTATCTGTAAGGACCCTAAGCATTCTCCTCCCATTGATAGTAAAGGCAAAGAGTAAAGATCATTCTCAGCAATGGAAACACTATTAACCTACTGCCATCTTGTGGGGGAATGGAAATATTACAGTTATGCATAAAATCTATTTTTATTGCATGACGGAAATTACATCCCTGAATTAGAAGGTAATTGTATAAATGGAAAGTTATTTGTGTTCTGTCATCAACAATGTGAATGTGCCACTTTCTTTCTTTAAAAACACCCCCAAACATTTCAAGGTGTTGCTTGTCTAGCAGGGTGACCAATACGCTTTGCTTCTTTCACCAAATGGTTTCCACCCATGTCTGATGTTAAGGCAATTTTACCAATGAGGACAGGAAGTGGGAAGGAAGTGGCTCCACTTTCCTTCCTCCCATAGGAAACTCAGTGTGCCAGGACGCTTTGCTGCACAGCCCCAATGGAGCCAGTTCAGAGAGCTTTATCCAACAGAAATAAACAGGCAGATGGTTGAGCGGATGGGTTTGGTCATGGCTACACAATACCTTCCTTATCCAATGATGGCAGCTGTTGGCATCAGAACCATTATGGGGTCACTGTTGAAAATGGGTAGCCATTTAAACCCTATTCAGAGGTGTGCAGGCATTTAACTGACCTTTATTGAGAATCAACTGTCCCCTTCCCTCTTATAAGACGGGCAGGGTATGTGTCTAGGACAATGGTGCTTTACTGCATTACAAAGGAAGGAATGCTTGAATTATTGATTGTTGGAGAGTGCATGAGAAACTTTAGGTATCTCTAGTATACCATAGCTTCAATCAGCTTAACAAACACTGAACAAAAATATAAACGAAACATGTACAGTGTTGTACATGTTTCGTGAGCTGAAATAAAAGATCCCAGAAATGTTCCTTATGCACACAAATCTTATTTCTCTGAAATGCTGTGCACAAATTCTTTACATCCCTGTTAGTGAGCACTTCTCATTTTCCAAGATAATCCATCCATTTGACAGGTGTGGGATATCAAAAGCTGTGGAGTATTTATGGCTGTAACAAAGCCCTTTTGTGTGGAAAAACTCATTCTGATAGGCTGGACCTGGCTACCCAGTGGGTAGGCCTATGCCCTCCCAGGCCCACGCCCACGCAGGCCCACCCAGATTAAATCCATAGATTAAGGCCTAACGAATATCAAAATCATCAACATTGTTACATGTTGCTTTTATATTTTTGTTCAGCATATTTTAAGCTTAGCTCCTAACACTATTTTAACCCCAAACCCTATATATAACTTGACAATGGTATAGTTGTTCATAGAAAGGAAGGGCACTTTAATAAACATCGCCTTTATTGTAGATATGCATTGTTCGGAAAGTTTGTATCTAAATGAGATGGATATCCAGCACTCTGTAGACTTTTTTGTTATCCTCTCGGTAGGCCTATTTCAGTTTGTGAATTGTAATCAATCATGTTTTTTTTTTCTCAAGGAATCAATTTATTTATCAACTGATGTTTCATAAAGACATTTTTTACACTGGTTGATTATTAATAAGATATATTTTTGGGCTATTTAATTTCAATAAAACAGTTAGGTCCACACATAGCATAAACAGAAGTTATGTTATTCTCTGCTATAAAGTCTGCGAAATAAATTGAGAATAAAATAGAAACTACTTTATCCAACATGCAATGAGAAATTACGTGTCAAATTCCCGCACAGTGAGCACTTTTACATTGTGATTGGCTAAGAGCCATCGCCCCAAAAATTATTCGAGAGTTGATTGGCTGGCTTCTTCCATGCAAAGTCCCGGATCAAGGTCCTCTCAATAAATACATGGCAATCTAAGGCGGGACTACTTGTTCAAACTTGACAAATAGTCGTGGAAGATCTGTGCAACTGCAAATAGCAGGGACATCTTATACAATGGTATTTAAAAAAAATTTTTTTTTTTTTATTATTCTTCGTTGCTAAATCTATCACTTTATTGAACGAGTGCAACGTGAGGATTAGCCTGTATTCGAGAAACATGTATTCGCTAAAGTTATTCTGTAGCTAATGTTAGCTAGTTACGTTAGGTAACTAACCTTAGCAATGTGAGTCGCCTGGCTATCAACCATAGCACGCGCTGCCGAATAAACTGGCTAATTAAAAATACATGTGTATATTGCATCAATTTTTCAATACATAAATATACTTCATCAATGTCTCTAATATTATAGGCTGGTGGCAAGGCTGGAAAAGACTCCGGGAAAACTAAGACGAAGGCCATTTCGCGCTCACAGAGAGCCGGTTTGCAGGTGAGTACATCAGTCATTCATTACATGCTAACAATGCTAGTGCCAACAAACGTGTGGCAAGGTAGCGCAGTTACTTGTTAAATTGGAACTTATGTAGCGACCGTATAAATGTTGGCAAACCGATACCATTTAGTTGAGTTACTTGGTAGTGGGTGTTTCGTAATCATTTTTTGTGTAATTGTCTCGACTTTTTTTGACTTACTGATGGCTAACTAGCTGGCTAGGTAGCTACTTGATTGAACACATGGCAGTGTTATTCGGGATTCTTGGGATGACAATCCTTACCTAACGATTTTACATTTCAACTTCAGTGGGGTAGGGACGTATCAAGGATCACGGATAGCACGAACGGGTACAGGCTTGGCCTTAACGTTTCCCGCTCTGCTTTCCAGTTCCCAGTGGGCCGTATTCACAGGCATCTGAAATCCAGAACAACAAGCCATGGCAGAGTTGGGGCGACTGCAGCTGTGTACAGCGCGGCTATTCTTGAGTACCTGACTGCTGAGGTAACGTTGGTCGACATCGCGACTGTGATTGTATGTTTACAACACTTTGTTGCGGTTCATTACACTAAAACCATACAGTACTGTGCATGCAATCGAAGTTAATTGATGTGCTCGTGCGAGAGTCTGTAACCAAATATTTACCCACGCGCTCCTCAACTTCAGGTTCTGGAGCTGGCTGGAAACGCGTCAAAGGATCTGAAGGTCAAGCGTATCACCCCACGTCACTTGCAACTGGCCATTAGAGGCGATGAAGAGTTGGATTCTCTCATTAAAGCTACGATTGCTGGTGGTGGTAAGTGCAGAAGTTATTTTGTACTCTTTGCCACTGGGATTGCCTTTGTACCAATTTCCCTGTTCTCTATTTGCATCCACGAATTACTTTTTTGTTTCAGGTGTCATCCCTCATATCCATAAGTCACTGATTGGAAAGAAGGGACAGCAGAAGACCGTATAACCCTGGAAACAGTGGCATTGGGTCATGTCATCTCAGGACATTCTGCTTAAATTGTTTTAAATAATTTTCTTGGTAGTGTTTTAGGACTTTTTTTATGTATGAACTTGCATCTACTCATCTGTGGTATTTTTAAAGTGGCTTCAGAGAAGCTGTTTTATTTTGGGCTTGTATGTTTTTGGTACAACTGTGGTTTGGTTTTTATTGTGTACATTTTTGCATACCTGTGGCATTTCCATGTTTTGAATTTGTCTTTGAATAAAGCTCCAAGGTATTGTGCACCTATGGTTCCTTACTTGCATTCATCTTTTAGCGGGTGTTGTGCCCTATAAATCAATTATGTGGCGTTCTGGGTTATTTTTCACAAGGTGAGTGCACATTAATCAACGTTTTTGCCAGCTGGCTAATTTTCAATGTTAGTCCCTGGGCAGGTTATTAAAAATGATTACAATGAGCAGTGAGCACAACAGGACATGTAGAAACCCCCCCCCCCCACAAAAAAATCCATAGAAGCAAGTTTTTGTTTAATGCTGCAATACACAACTAGGGATTATGTTCAAAGGCTGCTTGCCCTCCAGCCATGTCTTTTTTTTGTGATAGGTGGTGCAGTGTTCCAGGCATGGGAAGCTCTGAAGGGAACTGAAGTTCCCTCATGGCAGACCTTGTGGATCTGCTGCCATAGGTTTGGGTTTTCTGTTGAACTAAAGTACTGAGTGGAGGGGGATGCCAGGCCATTTAGGATCTTGAATACAAGATGTCTTGCACAATATTTTTCCAACTCAGGAGGTTATGCTTTCTGCGGGTGTAACAGTGATGCTATTGGGCTTCCTATCAAGCATTTTGAGAGCATGTTTTAATGTACAGCAAGCTTGGACCCAATTTAGTGGGGGAGTATCATAGATTTGAAGTACAGTTTTGTTACCTTTGTAGTCAGCCAATTTAGCATAAATCTGGAATTAGCTAGAATGAGTTACACTTCACCTGCTTTAAGAGGTTGGAATGAAGTATGATGCCAGGGTACTTAATCAGATACCACCTGGAGCTTCTCCCTGACACATCTGGCTCCATAGCATCAGTTGCCCTCTTTGTGATGGAGTTTTTTTTCACATTGAGATACATGAGTCAGAGACACTAACTGGGACCATTACAGTAGTGAGATCCTGTGCAGCTTTTTTGCTCTTACATACCCATATCACAGTATCTGCATACATTTGAATTTCAGACCCAGTACAGACAAGGCAGATCATTGATGTACAAGCTGAACAAGAGGGGCCCCAGTATTAACCATTGGGGCACACCCACATCATAGCTAAATGGGCAACAGCTCAAGGCATCGGAGGGAAAAGTTGAAATGAAACAATTTTGTGATAACCTCATGGTTAACAGTATTGAAAGCCTTCGGTCCACAAACACAGCCCCAACAATGCCCCTTTGTCCTCCTTGGACTTTACATTTTCCACAAGAAAGCAGTTGAACCTTTCTGTGGAGTGTTTTGCTCTGAAGGCAAGATGCATGGAGATTAATGTGAAGGGGCTGTTGAGGTGGGCAATCAGTTGCTCTACTACACACTTCAACACCACAGGTAGTTTACTAATGGGCCTGTAGTTACTCACTTCAGTAGGGTCACCCGATTTAAAGATGGCTGTTATTCTGGCCGACTTCCAGACCCTTGGAAACACCCCCTCACCAACAGATATGTTGGTGACCTTAGTAATGGGGCCAATAAGTGACTCTTTGTAGAGTACAGCCCAAACACATCTTTTGCTTTAGAGTTCTTTAGTGAGCTAATCACCTTGTTCACCTCTGACTCAGAAACCTCCCTTATGATTAAGGCAGGTTGAGTGTCATTCACTAGCACTGAGTCCAAGAAACCAGTGGAGGGGTTCTGTGACTGAGTCAACAAAGTAGGAATTGAAGGCTATTGCTATTTCGACTGCATCCTGTGTTAGATTAGAAATCATGGTGAATGACAATCTTTTTGAAGTGTTAGTGTTTCTGCTAACTTTTTTAGATTCTCCCAGATCAATTTAGAATTTCCCTTTGCTTCACCAATTATGTTAATAAAAAAACTTGCTATCAGCCCGACACAACATTTTAATTGATAACTGTCACAAACTATTCTAGTTCTATTGTGAGTTGAAGACATCAATAGATTCATGTGACTGATGCATACCTGCCTGGAACAAGACAATGATGCGCTATAACGTTGAAATATATTGGCCACTTTTGTCCAAAATGTACAATTAGTGCAGGGGGGGGTGTCAATTTAGGGGATGCCTTTTTGCTTACGACAACCCCCTAGTTAGAAGTGTTACCTCTTTATCCAGGCATACATATACACAGGGAAGAAATCATATGGGTGCACAGTGACAAAATGCTTCAGCCAGTATGGAATGCCTGTCAGTCTGACACCAACATTGAGGTCTTCAGCATTCCATTACTGTGTACCAGGTAAGTCGTGTCAGTCAGGCTATTGTCACTGCATCAGAAATTAAATCCTAAAACTCTCATATGCAGGGAAGGCTTTATCTCAGTGAGCCTGTATTGCACAGGAGAAATTGCTGCAGTGAGCGTGACAAATGCTACAGCCAGAGAGAACCTGAGGAAAGCAAACTTTCATATCTATAAAATGTTTGTGGGAATTTTCTGCTCTCGCATTTCCTCAACACATTTCCAGCTCAGACTGACAGCACGGCTTGGCTATTATTGTCTTCTATCTACAAAAAGCCCAAGTTTTATCTGAGTGGTACATTGACACAATGTATCAAACTACATCAGATTTTTTTATGGATGTCAGTAGATGTACAGTGCCTCTTTCTATCTTGTTAGATAACTATGATGGACATGTTCAGGTATATAAATTATTCTAAATGATCTATTTTATAATGGCCACTAAGCGTCACTATTGCAGCACTATGTATGTTGGTCTTTTGAAACGAGCAACAAAGACCATCTCTGGCAAAAATGAAGATTATAGCAGTTACCACAGGTTAGATCTTTGCATCTATATAATATATGCTTGTTTGAAGAAAGGGATCACTTCTTGACTTGCTGCTGAAGATCAATACCATCTACCAACATCTAGATCTTATTTAACCGTGTGTCTTTTTAGCCACAGCCACCCAAGTTGTGGGAAAAGTCTGAATTCCTTTTGAGGAGTAACACTTCATGAATGACAATAGAGATCTACAGCTGTTGTGACTGGGCCGGGAGTGAACTAACTATACAGGTGTGCGCTACGACAAAGGCAGGCCCTGGCTTGAGTGTCGACATTATTCCTCACCAAGTAACTTGCCTGATATATTTAGGGAGATATCTTAACGGGGTAATATGGTGATGAATAATTGTTATATCAATGTTTTCGCCCCACAATTTCAAGTTTCAATTTAGCTTTTTCATAATGATTATACATTTTGTAGATTTAAATGTGGTGGCACATTGCCATACACTATGTCAAGAACTATATAAACTAAACCATACACAGAGTGTAAAAAACATTAACCTCTCTAGGGTATGTGGGACGCTAGCGTCTCACCTGGCCAACGTCCAGTGAGATTGCAGAGCGCCAAATTCAAATACAGAAATACTCATTATAAAAATTCAAAAAAGATACAACTATTTTAATTAGGTTTAAAGATGAACTTCTTGTGAATCCAACCACGGTGTCAGATTTCGAAAATGCTTTAAGCCGAAAGCATACCTTACGATTATTTGAGAACATCGCCCAGCAGACAAATCATTACAAACAGTAACCAGCCAAGTAAAATATTTACACAAGTCAGAAATAGAGATAAAATGAATCAATACCTTTGATGATCTTCATATGGTTGCACTCAGAAGACATTCATTTATTCAATAAATGTTCCTTTTGTTCGATAAAGTCTCTTTATATCCGAAAACCTCTGTTTTGTTCACGCGTTTTATTCAGTAATCCACAGGCTCAAATGCAGTCACAACAGGCAGACAAAAAAATCCTAATTGTATCCGTAAAGTACTTAACATGTCAAACGATGTTTATATTCAATCCTCAGATTGTTTTTAGCCTAAATAATCGATAATATTTCACCCGGACAATAACTTTGTCAATATAAAAGGTAAACAAGAAAGGCACTCTCTCGGTCGCGCGCATGACAAAGCTCTGTGACACGGCAGGGTCCACTCATTCAGACTGCTCTTACTCCCTCATTTTTCAGAATACAAGCCTGAAACAATTTCTAAAGACTGTTGACATCTAGTGGAAGGCATAGGAACTGCAATTTGAGTCCTAAGTCAATGGATACTGTAATGGCATTGAATAGAAAACTACAAACAAACAAAGAATCCTACTTCCTGAATGTATTTTTCTCCTGCCAAATCAGTTCTGTTATACCCACAGACACTATTTTAACAGTTCTGCAAACTTTAGAGTGTTTTCTATCCAAATCTACCAATCTACCAAAATATGCATATCCTATCTTCTGGGCCTGAGTAGAAGGCAGTTTAATTTGGGCACACTTTTCATCCAAAATTCCAAATGCTGACCCCTACCCTAGAGAATTTTTAAGAATACCTGCTCTTGCAACTCAATATTAGGAAGATGTTCTTAATGTTTTGTACATTCAGTGTATATTGACTACCTCTTTCACAAACCACGGGTGTATTCACTAGGAACCAAATGGGGAGGGACCTACCTGAATTTATCCAAAGTTTCGATGCAAAACATTTTGCTACGGTGTGCACCAATGAATACACCCCAGATAACTTGCTAGTGGTTACAGTAATGTCCATTGCCATTCTATTGTTCTTGATTCATGAGAGAACTCGGTCATTAGAATGAACATTGATAATTGACAGTGCTTGATAATGTAAGAGATGCATAAAAGATATGCCAGGTGTGTATTCACTAGGATGCATGAGGATATGCCAGGTGTGTATTCACTAGGAAACAAACGGAAGCAAATGGAACAAAACAGGAGGGCCCTAACTGAATTTGTCTAATAGAAACACTTTTTTGTTGCAAAGATTTTGCTATGGTGAAAAATGTGTTGCTCCACTGTGCGACTAATGAATACACCAATGTATTTTCTCCCACACTGTCTGGAAGGTATCACAGCGGACATTTGAAGCCACATAACATGCTGAGTGACATATTGCCAAGATATGCTTCAGTAGATCTCCATGCAGTAATTAACAGCTGGGCTGTAGTTTCCCCATTCATTAGAAAAAGGAAACAACTCCTTATCCTTTGTGGCCTGAAAATCTAATGACGCAACTTTGTCAACAGAAAGCAAATTAAAGGCATGCAGTGGGATATATGCTCATTATCATATTCACTCACAATAATCATTGCATTCTTGGTAATGTGGCATTCAAATACATTTTATTGACAAACATGGCTTGGGCCTAGACTCAATCAGATCAGTGCTAACCGATGATAGCTGGCTCCCGCATAGCGGATGGAACTGCATTGGAGTGTCAAATCGGTGAGCAGTTTGCTCTTGCGTCCATTGTCACACCTGCCCCACTCGCATTAGAAGTTCAGAGCAAGAAAGTGTAGGCTATATAGAAAATTACACTCAAATTGAAAAATCATTAAAGGAAATAATGTGTTTCTGTCATCATAATGGAGGTGTAGATTCCATCTCACATTCCAGTGTTCCAACTTGTAAACAACGCTGCATTGGAATTCTGTTAATGACTCTGCAAGTCAGTTACGAACAAATTCTTATTTACAATGACGGCCTACACCGGCCAAACCCGGACGACACTGGGCCAATTGTGCACCGCCCTATGGGACTCTCAATCACGGCCGGTTGTGATACAGCCTGGATTCGAACCAGGGTCTCTGTAGTGAAGCCTCTAGCACTGAGATGCAGTGCCTCCAATTCTAAAGGTTCCAGAATTTCAACTGATTCATTACCATGAATGAGCACAGACAGGCACCCTCATTTCTTTAAGGGCGAGCCAGCCAGCCTAGAAACTGCCAGGATCATCAGTGATATGATCCTCTCTTTTCTTCTGTCAGGGCAGGAAGACTGCAAGTTGTCAGCCTGTCTGTCAGCCTGTGGGCATTACAGCATGGCCTGATTCAGCCTGGTGAGGCAGGTGGATGAGGGGTTGATTCTCTTGTCCTGCCAGTGGAACCTGGTAGGAGAAATGGGGAGGACGGGCTAATTGGCTTCACATATTTGCTGTTGAATAAAATGGCCAGCTCATAAGGTTAGCTCACAATCTCATTGGATGATGGAAGACCAAGTCCCATACTACCCCATACACTGAGTGTGAAGCATTTTACTGTGGCAAGTCAATGTTTGGTCATTCTAATATCCACTGTAATTACATCAAGGTAATATGTACTCCTTTAAATAGCTGTTCTTCAATTAATCCTACTTTGCAAAGGCAGTCGATTTATTGGCCTATTGATTTGTTTTGTATCCATGATGAAAAGCAGTTGGTTAATGAGCCTTTTCCCCTGATCAAGACCATTTCAGTCTACACAGTTCCCAAACTGAGAACCGGGCCAACAAAGCACTGAACCATTAAAACCATTAAAAGGGCCAATCTGTAGATGCTACATCCATTTTTCGGACATATACATTGATATGAACCCATTGATGCTTGTAGAATATAACATATAAATGCCACATAAGCTTAATTCCACTGTCATACCCCATCAGAACCCAAAATATAAGGTTGTTTTACACAAATGTTTGTAAACAAAGTAGATCTAAACAAACACAGAATGTAGCCTGAAAACATGGTTCAAACTATAATTGTGATATTATGGATGGTCAGTCCAATCCATAACTCAGTTTATGAGTGGTTACATTTCTCCAGCCCCATTCTTCAGCTTTTTACCAAAACAGGGGTAGCGCTTAGCAATTGTTTCAACTGCTGATTGCCGCTTTAAGTTAATTAAGATGAGAAAGAAAAGGGTCATTTGTTTTCAATTACATTGCAGGAAATAAGCAGTGCACACCTTGAGGCTGTACAGTTGGGGTGCGTCCCAAATGGCACTATATTCCCTACATATTGCACTACTTTTGACCAGGGCCCATAGGGCTCTGTTAAAAAAAAAATAGTGCACTATATAGGGAATAGAGTGCCATTGGGAATCATTCATGGAGTTTCCCTACATCCTGCTGGAAACTATCCTCCACATCTGGGGCCTTCAGAGAGAGGCACAGGGAGTATTGAAGCTTTATGAAGTTTTAATGGAACGTGCATATCAGCGTGTCATCACGAGATTATGGGAATGGGAATTTACTGTCACTGGATGAAAACGCTGCCGTGCAAGACAGGGATTTCCTCTTGACTATTATTATGAACCTTTGAATCCAGTGTTACAGAACTGAGATCATTACTAACAGGAGTAGGCCTAACTATATATTTAGATAGATAAATATCTAAAATATACAGTATATTACTATATGGCTCTGGAGTAACTGAATAGGTTAACTTCTTTATGCTATTACAGTTGTTACTACTCATCCTGGTGTTAAAGCTCATTGCTAATTTTATTATTATATGTTATTACTCCCCACAAAACATTTTTGTCTTCACATGATAGTAATGCAATATTATAAAATGGGTGATAAGAGCCCTGAATACTGATTGGCTGAAGCCATGGTGTATCAGACTGTATACGACGGGTATGACAAAACATTTATTTTTACTGCTCTAATTACGTTGGTAACCTGTTTATAATAAGGCCCAAGGGGGTTTGTGGTGTATGGCCAATATACCACGGCTAAGAGCTGTATCCAGGCACTCCACATTGCGTCGTGCCTAAGAACAGTCATTAGCTGTGATATATTGGCCATATACCACACCTCCTTGTGCCTTATTGCTTAAGTATAATATCTTCCCAGCACAATATATCTTGAAGGAGGATGATGCTTACTGATTAGTAAAAAGAAACGTGTGGTTTGACAAGACAGTAGGGAAGGGAAAGATGGTCAACAAGCAGTGACTGAATTCGAGATGTTTTCTCTTTCAAGTTCAACACTTTGGTCAGTTTGGTGGCAGGCTGTTCGCATTTGAATGCTGAGCAGGTCAGGCTAGGTGCTGCTGGTTTCAGCTTTCCTAATATCATCAGCACACGACGCATGGCCAAGTCACCAGAATAGACAGATAGCAGTATGGGAGAACAGGTCTGGAATCTGTCTTCAGTGGATGAGATTCCATTGAAAGTTGGGGTTCCAACAGATTTGTCTACTTTACTTTTCTCCCTTGTGTTCCCCCTCTCTCCTTTTCTGTGGGTTTTGTGGCGGGCATTGTGTGTGTGCGCGTTTGTGAGGGAGTGTCTGCGGGCTCACACAGACTGGGGTGGGGGGGGAGCCCACTGCCACTGAAATCAAAAACCAGATCTAGGAGTAACTCATTCCAAAAAAGCTGGTCTCATTTGAAGGGATGGCACAAGGTTTGGGGGTGGAAAGAGGAGGGTGTGGGCAGGGGGGCTGGATAAATAATCAAATCCAGGGTGTCTGGGGACCCGGCCGTTTGGGAACCTTTTATGCAGCCCTCGTCTGCTCCCCCTGTCTGTATGGAGAGCTAGGGGGATCCCCCACCCCCACCCCCTGCAGCACTCCCCTCCCCATCCTCTTTGATGTCTGCTTGCTTTTGTTCTTTACATAACTTGATCTGATTTTTAAAAAGCTAATTTGTATGCCGCTTTCAGGGCAACAGAGCTGCCACCCATAATTCTACAGGAGAGCTGACAGCAAGGTCAACGCGATTGGCCACACAGAGAAAAAAGAGCCGGGACACAACTAAGCTAAAGCATATGATAAATGCCTTTGAATTATTGTCACTGGGGGCAAATTTAATGACAATGGCAGATTAGTCTGGGAGGCTGAAATCTCTTGGCAAATGGGAGGCGGGATGCTTCGGTGGTCGCCACTCACCATCAATTTCCTCCCTGAAAATAGATGGTACACTGGAATTACATTAGACATGGCTTATTCACACATTAGGTTCAGTTTAGGTGAACAGTAGGCCTATTGCAACTTGAATATTGAGTCGATTTTAGCAGATGTTAATTCATTTGTCGACAGATGATATCCAACTGTTAAATGTATAATGCAATCGATAAATTGGATTTCATGCCCAAAGCACACAATGCATAATTCAGATAACCTATTGTAAGTCACTTTGTCAAACTGAAAACACAAATTAGCCTTCTCATTGGACACCTACAGGTGGTCATCCTAAAAACAGTTAGTCATTTTTCTTTCCTGCTGAACAACACTGGAGCCAGTGTAAACCTGTGGATGCAAAGGAACACTTTTCTTTGTGATGCAGGCATTTAGGGGGCCTTTGTCGCAAACAGTCTGGAGCATGCGTTTAGGGAGGGGTGGAGGGGGGTTTAGAGGGTAGGGGAGGTGAGACTTTTCATCAACCTTCAGCTTTAATTACTTCCTTTAGGTGCTTTTTGACTGCCTTCCAGAGGGGTGGCGGAAGGGAGGGAGAGATATCTCTCCACGTCTCTTCTGTGGGAGCTTATTTCAGAGGTCTCTCCCCATCCTGCTCTTTTTGTTGTTGTTGAGGAAATTGTATTTGGTAGCCCAACCAGGATGTCCCGCTGCTGGCCATGACTGTGAACTGCTTCAACTGACCTCGCTCTGTGGCTGGACACTGTGCAAAGGCTTAAAGTCATCCAGGATCCCCAAGGCAGACACTAATGGAAAACACTTCTCTTCATCCTCCTCCTCCTCCTCCTCCTCCTCTCGTCCCCACCGTCTCTCTCAGGATTATGAGCTCGTCGTCGGATGGTGTCGTTGCTGCGGATGATGCGGGAGTGTGTCTGCTGCAGCGAATCCCAGTGAGTGTGGCGTTGAGAAGAACCATGGCTGGGGAAAAAACAAATGTGTGGACAATATAAACACACTGTCTTGAAGAAAGGAGGGGGAAAACGATTGAAGGATCCAGCCATGTCAAATCCATCATCATCAAGTGACAAAAAGCAGCTGGTTAAGCTGTGAAGCTCAGCCCTGTTGCCTCGTAGCCTTCACTATCATGTGTATGTACACGGATACAGAAACCAGGCCATTGAAAATAAGCTTACGTGAATATCTTTGAAGTGATGCAATTGCCAGCACTCAGCATTGCTCAGACAGACCACAATCAAGCAAGATCCTCTTCTTAAATGGTGTGACAGAGTGTAATGCTCAGATATTACTGAAACAGTTATGTCAGCAAAACAAGTGAAGTGTAGGCAAGCCCCTTCTTTCCAGTTCCACACAGAGTGAGAGACACAAAATTGCTTGTGTGAAATTGTCTTTAAAAAATGTGACAAAAGGAAATACATAGTCAGTAGATGTTCTGGTTATTTAAACCTTCTCAGTCTCATTCTTGGCGTTAAGTAACTTCCCAAAGGCAAAAAAAACAGCAACAACAGTGATATTAGTAAATTATTTCTATAACGAGTAATGTCTTTAAGCTTCCTGTTGGGAATGACTTTTTTCCGCTCCTGCAAATAGTGTGATAATTGAATGGCCAATTGGGAATAGCCTCGGGCTCTTAACACAAATCAGAATTGCGGCGTATGATGGAGCCGTGTTAACGCGATTAGAAGTGTAACACATTCTCAAAATACCTTGGCACCACCATCATTCCCACTGTCCAGCTGCTACAAATGTTGTGTTAAGTTTGCTGGCTTAGCACATCCGTTAGCGGCCATGGCGTAACACGTCCGTTAGCGGCCATGGCGTAACACGTCCATTAGCGGCCATGGCGTAACACGTCCGTTAGCGGCCATGGCGTAACACTTCCGTTAGCGGCCATGGCGTAACACGTCCGTTAGCGGCCATGGCGTAACACGTCCGTTAGCGGCCATGGCGTAGCACGTCTGTTAGCGGCCATGGCGTAACACGTCAACACCCCTTACTACCATTATAGTGCAGGGCTCTGGTCAAAAGCAGTGCACCACACAAGGAATAGGGCGTCATTTTGGACGAAACCCTGATTCCAGAGAGAACAGGAAGGAAGGTTGTTAGGGGGTGCATCTCAATAGTCTAAAGTGGTACCCCTTTCACTTATTTTCCTCTCATCCACACCAATTGAAATCAAAGGGTTTATATTGTGTGTTGCAGATAGAAATATAGGCTAATGAATAGAGCTGATGTGATTCCATATTCTACATGTCAGAATAATGTCTGAAACAATACATTTCTATCTTAACGTTCTGTGACGTTACATACTCCTGGACAGGGCCCAGTACAACGGATCTTGGCAGCGAGACCTGGAAGGTTTTCGATTTGGTGAGCAATCATTTTGATCCATGTTTGATGGAGACAAATGCCATCCTCCTTCATGAAAGGCCTGAGCATGATACTTCCTTCACCTTCCCATCACCAAAAATGGGGAGTTTGGATGCCTTCCAAACATTTAGGTCCAACCACCACATTAACAAACCTAAAAACCACATGCTACACAATTCCTGTCATCTTATTGAAGAAGGGATTGACATTCTGACCCGAGACCTGTTATCATTAAACTGTGTTTGTGAACTTTTCCCCTTGTAAAATTGCTCTTATGTCTCAGCGATAGACTAGCATCCGGTCAAGGGGGTGTACTTGTAGACTACAGAAACAGGAGATGGAGTCCTGCACTAACGGGCCATTCTGGCTCAGACAAGGCTACCCATCTACTTTAGGTCTCCAAGAATCTAAATATAATGTATCACTGGGAATCAACACCCACTCAGAAATCATCTACACTTGGTTTAAAAGAATAATGACATTTATATTCAGTGGCTAGTTGAAGAAAACGGGTTGTCATCAAATTACCAAGTTGTCCTTGGAATTCAGTGACTAGAAGGAAACATCACAAATGCGAAACCTTGGATCACACAAAACCAGTGTACTCAAAGAAATTACAACTGTGCATTTGGAATTGCAACTCTGCAAGGTGTCTGAGAAACCGCATAGTAAATGGGTCTGATCAGGTAGAACTGACAGAGACTGAGGAAAATAATGTCCACATTCAACCTAACAAGACTGCAAATTGCTCTAATAACCTCACCCTGTTCATCTTGATAGGAGACTGATGGAGATGACTGCTAGATGCAGAGGATAACTGGGGTGTATTCAGTAGAGCAAAACATTCAGAATGTTGCCGATAGGAATGCAATGTATATGGAGCTGAACTGACTCCCTATACTTGAGGACCGATATCTGTTTTGTACAATATATTTACAGCTTAATGTTCTGTAACATTTTACCCTCCTGAACAGACCCAGGCATTAAATAGCCCTTTGAGGTTGGTGTTTATGTCCATTCCTAACACCCCCTTCTCACCAAATGGAGGTATTTTACAGGATATTCCTTAAGTAGTCTTGTTTCTCTCCCAAATAAAGCAATAACAAACATTTGGGCCACATGTAACTGGACAAGTGTTAGTGGGGTCTGCATTTGAACTGTATTACTTTATCTAAGAAAGAAAGTTAAGTGTTTTGATGAAATTAACTGGTAGGAGATAATTAGCTGCATGATGTGGATGCACCAGAAGGCAGTTTGACTAAAGCACACATTTGTTGGGATTTTAAAACTATGGTATACTTTCAAACCTTCCAAAAAATGAAGGATGACATTGTTATCACATATACAGTTTATATGCAAATAAAGACTACATCATGACATCCCAACAAAAACAAACATCTTTGGGCTTAGAAATTAAACTGGAGAAATTAGGGACAAAATGCGAGTCAATCAACAGGACATTGCAACAACATACAAAAAGACAAATGTAAAAATCACACCGTGCCAATAACTGCTTTCACCACAGGTTGCACATGTCCTCATCTGTACAAAATACACATTTTATTGTATGTCCTAAGAATAGACAAGAACTTAAGGCAGACATGGGTTAAGCAAAACACAACATACTGCCTTTGTGTGGCCCAGTGAGTAGCTACGACCACTGGTATTCCCATTGAGGCGTCGCTCGGCAGACTAAACCAAATCAACATTAATTCCTCAGATTAGAAAAAAGGAAAATGTCCTCCAGAACAACGTGAACAAAAACATGTTGTTTTCTCAGTTCTATTTTTTTCTCAATTCTAATGCACAACTTTGATTTGGCAACCAAGGACCCCGTGAAATAAATAAGATTCAATGTCTTTGAGTACATTTCTTCCATCAAAATTCCAGGATTCAAAATGGTTCATTTTTAGCACAGGCCTGCTGACAATAGATTGTGTTTGACCACACACACACACACACACTTGGTTTCAACTTGTGGACAGCAAGAGCTGCGGAATACAAGCGACAGCTTGTAAAAACGACATGCAGCACACTTCTGAAATTTGCCTAGTCATCATCCAATACATCAATTCAAGTTTAGGTACCAAGAATGGAATATAAATTGATGCAATTAATACAATTGTGAGTCCACGATTGGTCTCAGCTTGTACAATTGGGCATTGATAACATATCGTTTGAGAAGGCAGAATTCCTCATAGAGAGAGAGGGAGGATTGACTGATCCGTCACATGAGATAATTGAAATCTCAAAGTTGCTCCACCATCCTTCCAGAGCTAGAGAGATGCATATTGTGAAGTGCTTGCACAAGACTAATTCTGTTTTGCTACTATTAACACGCACACCTGAAACTCAAACTCAATAAATAAAGACTGACAAATGTGGTAAGGCAGTGTTGAACATGCATCATTCATCACAAAGAACAAAAAATTCTACACACATACATGATAATAATATGCACATTCCTTTTAAGAGCAAGGTCTCCGTTTCTTTCCTCCGGTTTGTTTTGTTAACTGTGGAATTCTTTCAAGGCTTTCTGGGTGATATTCCTGGTCGACAGGACTCATCTCAAGGGTGATGCGACACGCCATTCAGGTCTGTGTCGCTCGCGGGCTACCCCGGTCGTGTGGAGAGCCAGGTTCCAACGAGTAGAGTGGCACGACCATAACCGCCAGGCACAAGGACCCAGGGCAAGGGCTGGCCGGTAGTCTTTTTTGCAACGCAGAGAAAGTTCAAGTAAAAAAAAACAAATAAGAGGAAGAATCCAAAGCTCTTCCTCGTGGCAGCTTGCTGCTTCCAGACCTCATGACGTCCCAGACATTTCCAGGTAACTCTGGAGCTTCCGTACAGTGATTTTGTCCAGGGAACAGAGGTCAAAGTCAAAAGTTGTGTTTGTGATGTGGAAGTGTCCAGTCTCCTCGATGAGGTTCACGATCTGGGAGGCAAGAGAAGGCACAAAAAGAAAAGCTGTCAGTTAACACTCAGACTACAGTATGTAAACCCAAATCCCAGCAAGAATGGAGAAAGTGTACACATGACTTTATGTTGAATCTTCCACATTCAACATAAACAGACCAATTATATTCCATGCATGTCCTCCTCTTCCTAAAACAAACGAGGAATGTTGCTTGGATAATATAGTATGTCTAAGCAGCTGATATTAAACTATATTGACCAGCAGCTGAGTTAGTTTGTATGTGCACTACTGTCTTAGAGAGCAGCCTAGTCATAGACAAATGTTGGACCTCACACAATACTTATTAAAAACACATTTGTGGGAAATGTCATTGAGCGGTTGGTGGGCTAGTGTCGGTTGAACTTGGAATGGGGACCCCCCCTAATTCACTCCATCCCATCCCTCACATGCAGAACGCTGTATTAGAGAGGGAGAGACCCAAATTGGAATTATACTTTTTCCTTGGCTGGTGTCTTATTGGTTCTAGTTCTCCTCCGATAGGAGTGTATGTGTGTGTGTGTGTGTGTGTGTGTATGCATCTTCCTCGTGGTAATTACAGGCACTCGTGTGTATTTGTTGATGAAGCAACAGCAGTGTTGTAACGTAATGGGGACCCAAACCTGATCCGTTTCACACTACCGGATGGAATTTCTCCTTCTCCCTCGGAGTGCACACCGGATTCAGGAGTGCAGGGAGACTCCACCCATTGTTATGACACAGCAGATAGATGCTTGCAAGTCAAGTCGCAACAACCCCCTCCCCCCGCTTGTATCCGCAGAGATGGAACCACACCAAGATTTTCAGACCTGGTTTTGGTCATGTAGGACAGCATTTTGGCTGATACTTCCATTTTCCATGACAGATTCATTTCTATTGGATATAAACACAGTCCCCATTTTTGGTTTTCATCACAATGACAACAACAAAAAAATCTCCCATGGGCAGACAGACAATCTAATTTAAAAAGACTCAACAATGACATAAGCCCATTTTTACATGTGTGGTTTTCCTAAACAGAGAGACTGGGGAGGAAAAATAGTGTTGGGAGGTTGGAAAGTTAATCATTCCCATGTCTCGTTTTCTGAGGACGTGGAACGCCTCTCCGAACTCTCTAAACGCTCTAAACGCTCAGAGGATTAGCTTGATTACGCCACGAGTCAGCGCGCCACTTGCTAATTTTGTTTGGGGATGAGTTTTTCCACCGATGCTCGGAGCCAAACTTTTCTTTAGGAGAACGAGGAAGAGCGAGACCGCTCCTTGGCAACTGCGGCTGGGAATCGCCATTAATGCGGTCATATGATAGGCCTTGTGAACATAAACAAGAGGACGTTTGCTCTTAGGCGGAGTGGAAAAAAGGTTAACCAAATAATCTATCGTTTCCAGACACACATAGATGAAGTCCTCGACTATAATGTGGCGAGTAACATACAGTATGAAGTTGTTGGACATACAAGCCCAAACAAAACCACCCTAGCAAGTAACATCTTTGCAAACAGGTTGTTTTCTGAAAACACATGTACTACACACACACACACACACAGTATTAAACCTCACCTGTTGTAGTATGTGCCTCTCTCTCAGTGTCATCAGTCGTCTGTGTAGCTCCACCAGCTCATCCAGGTAAGCCTGAGTGAGTGAGATACCAATTGAATAGTTCCAAAAGTGCAAACTCAAGCTAAATCAAGCAAACCTTCAAGTATGTATTTGACCCAGGCCTGTTAACTAGTCACACCATCTGGGACTATGACAAAAAGAGTAAAGGTTGGATGGCCAAGGAAGAGTGTCTGTCTCCTGTCCATTTACATGAGCCTTGGTGAACATGAAGACTTCTTCAGTGTAAGATTACACCCAATGTAACTCCACTGGTATGACCTAATCTACGTAAGACCCAACTGCAAGGAAGCTACTCACCTTGTCACAGTCAATGTTTTTATTCTTATCCTGCTTCGTTTGCTTCACCTCCAGTATCTGCGAGACATCAGGGTTGTATTTATTAGTACACAACGTAGCAAAACATTTCGCAATGGCAAATAAGTGTTTCTTTTGGACTAGTTCAAGAAGGACCATTCCAGTTTCAACCGGTTTGCTTTCGTTTTGTTCATAAGGAATACAACCCAGATAAGGAATTACCATACGTGCCGCTGGACAACCGCTGATTAGTTCACACAACAGTCATTATTTACATAACAGTGTGGTTGGCGTATGAGGGAAATTAATCGTGGGAATTACGGGATGCTAATAGGACAGATATTTCCCTACGAGCAGCATTGGATAACAATAACAGCCATGTTCACTTTCATAAATGAGGAGCAAAATGGCAAACTACACATTAGAAGGTTTCCTCCCAGCAGTGTTTATGCTAATACAGTATTTACATGAAAATATTTACATAAAAAAGGGGGGAGGGAAACGTATTCGGTAAATTAATTAATTGTGGTTGGGAACTATTGTTTGGCTACTCTAGGATGTGAAACTATTCAACATCAGGGATACCAGTTGATTTTACTGATAACATGTAAGTAACAATCCTCTGACAACTGCTTATCATTTCCCCTGGTCTTACCTGGTTATTACTGGTCTTCAGTAAAGGCGGGGGCTCGTGTCGAGAGTGGGGAGAGGGGGCTGAGCTGTTCTCGCTCTCACTGCCGTCACTCAAGCTGACCCTGCAGACAAAGAGGATGACAAGAATTAGAATACAAAATAGAAATTAGTCCGAGGTTGTTTTTCATCCAATCGTTACAACCACACACACCTAGGAGCAGCACAAGGTCAGAGCAGTGTCCCTGAAACTATTTTTTAGATAAAGAGCCTTGCTCAAGGGCACAACGATAGCAGGTGGTACCCGAGTTGCCAGTTCATTACAGCCCTACTGAACACAACAATGGGAGGGGCCAGAAGGGCCATGACAATGGCCAGGCGCTAACTACCGGCGATGGCGGTGTGTCATGTGCGTGTGCACCGGTCGCTCCAGGTCAGAGTCCATGTCGTCGTCGTCCTCCGAGTCATCCTCATTGTCTTCCGACTGAAGGTCATGGATTATCGAACGAAGGGGACCTAACACTGTGTGTGTGAGAGAGAGTCAGTGAAGAGGAGCTCACAACTTTATATACACATTTCACTGTCAACTCATCATGCTTAGTCTTGTGATTCCATCCAAGGACTGTAGTTAAGTGAGAGTATACCTGTGTGGGCTGTGCCAGGGACGGCCCCTACCTTCCTGCGGACGAACTCGGCCACTGTGTCCATGGAACAAAAACACATGCATGGAAGTGATTCAAAATGTAATACCCCCTTTTGTCGTGACCAATCCCCCCAAAAATGTATAGTTATTCCTGGGTGATCTGGGGAAAAGTGTGTATGCATAGGTTCTGGTGTTACCTTGCCGTTTGTGGCTGGCTGCAAAGCCTGAGCTGGAGCTGGAACTGGAGCTGGCCGGACTGGGCTGCTCCGACTGGGAAAAGGAGAGAGGGGGAGAGATAAGAGTCCCATAAACTATTAGAGATATACTACATGGTAACACCAGCGATCGCAGAGTGAACAAAGCCCATTGCGTAGGATGCAAACACAGTGTGCACAAAACACTAAGAGGACAGTAATGCCATCAGCAGCCAATGAGTCCAGTTAGGGGAGCATACAATTACCACAAAAGGCGTAGAGGGAGAGAATCTGAAGTCAAATGTCTACTGTCTACTGATGGCATAGAAGTAGCTTCTATGCCATCAAAAGGAACATAAAATTCAAAATACCAATTAGGATCTGGCTAAAAATACTTGAATCAGTTATCAAACCCATTGCCCTTTATGGTTGTGAGGTCTGGGGTCCGCTTACCAACCAAGAATTCACAAAACGTGACTCTGCATGCAGAATTCTGCAAAAAATATCCTCTGTGTACAGCGTAAAACATCAAATAATCCATGCAGAGCAGAATTAGGCCGATACCCGCTAATTATCAAAATCCAGAAAACCTTCCATAACAAAGCCATCACCTACAGAGAGATGAACTTGGAGAAGAGCCCCTCCCTAAGCAAGCTGGTCCTGGGGCTCTGTTCACAAACAGACCCCACAGAGCCCCAGGACAGCAACACAATTAAACCCAACCAAATCAAGAGAAAATTCTTTACAATGTTTAAGTAATTATTTGAGTTAACAAAAAAACAGAGCAAACTAGAATGCTATTTGGCCCTAAACAGAGAGTACACAGTGGCAGAATACCTGACCACTGTGACTGACCCAAAATTAAGGAAAGCTTTGACTATGTACAGACTCAGTGAGCATAGCCTTGCTATTGAGAAAGGCCACCAAAGGCAGACCTGGCTCTCAAGAGAAGACAGGCTATGTGCACACTGCCCACAAAATGAGGTGGAAACTGTGCTGCACTTCCTAACCTCCTGCCAAATGTATGACCATAGAGATAGATTACACAGATCCACAAAGAACTAGAAAACAAATCCAATTTTGATTAACTCCCATATCTACTGGGTGAAATACCAGTGTGCCATCACAGCAGCAAGATGTGTGACCTGTTGCCACAAGAAAAGGGCAACCAGTGAAGGACAAAACACCATTGTAACCTATTTTTGTTGATTGTTTTCCCTTTTGTACTTTTAAATATTTGTACATCATTACAACTGTATATAGACATTTGACATGTCTTTATTCTTTAAGTGTAATGTTTACTGTAAATGTTTTGTTTATTTCACTTTTGTTGATTATCCAATTTCACTTGCTTTGGCAATGTAAACATTTTTCCCATGCCAATAAAGCCCTTTAAATTGAATTGAAATTGAATTGACTGAGTGAGTGTCACTTCACAGCGTGAGGCGATTTGAGATAATAAAGTTAGTCCCTGATGGGCTTAACAGTCCCCCCCCCCCCCCCGTAAATCTGGGCTTGTCACACACACACACACACACACACACACAACCATAATGACGATAGATTTACAATGCTTTCGGCTGAGAACAGTATTCACACCCCACAAACACATTTGGGCAGGAAGGCAGCCAACAACAGGTAGACTGTGCAGCAGGCTCACAATAAAAAGGGGATTCTGGTCCATTCCCACATGCAAAGGCAATACGTTTCTGGGGCCAGACAAGTACACAGTCTAAACAAATCCCAATGGAGATGCAGCAGACACAGACACATTAAGTTAATCAACAACTCAAGTTCTCTGTGTGGAGTCAGACCATCATTCATCAGATTTAATGTCATCATGGTACCAGAGTTTAATACAAACCAATTGAAATATATTGATCACTAGTCTCCACTGGGAAAGATGACTTTTGATCCCACGTCCCACAGCTTGAGAACCTCTGCTACAGTTGAAGAAGTCGGAAATTAACATACACTTAGGTTGGAATCATTAAAACTCATTTTTCAACCACTCCACATATATTTCTTGTTAACAAACTATAGTTTTGGAAAGTCATTTAGGACGTCTACTTTATGTATGACACAAGTCATTTTTCAAACAATTGTTTACAGATTATGTAATTTACTGTATCACAATTCCAGGGGGTCAGAAGTTTAAATGCACTTAGTTGACTGTGCCTTTAAACAGCTTGGAAAATTCCAGAAAATGTCGTCATGGCTTTAGAAACTTCCGATAGGCTAATTGACATCATTTGAGTCAATTTGAGTTGACATCATGGGGAAATCAAATTTCCAAACGCCTGAAGGTACCACGTTTATCTGTACAAACAATAGTACGCAAGTATAAACACCATGGGACAACGCAGCCATCATACCTCTCAGGAAGGAGACGCGTTCTGTCTTCTAGAGATGAAGAACAACAGCAAAGGACCTCGTGATGATGCTGGAGGAAACCGGTACAAAAGTATCTATATCCACAGTAAAACGAGTCCTATATCGACATAACCTGAAAGGTCACTCAGCAAGAAAGAAGCCACTGCTCCAAAACCGCCATAAAAAAGCCAGACTACGGTTAGCAACTGCAAATGGGGACAAAGATCGTACTTTTTGGAGAAATATCCTCTGGTCTGATGAAACAAAAATAGAACTGTTTGGCCATAATGACCATCGTTATGTTTGGAGGAAAAAGGGGGAGGCTTGTAAGCCGAAGAACACCATACCGAAGGGAAATTATGTGGATATATTGAAGCAACATCTCAAGATATCAGTCAGGAAGTTAAAGCTTAGTCGCAAATGAGTTTTCCAAATGGACAATGACCCCAAGCATACTTCCAAAGTTGTGGCAAAATGGCTTAAGGACAACAAAGTCAAGGTATTGGAATGGCCATCACAAAGGCCTGACCTCAATCCTATAGAAATTTGTTGGCAGAACTGAAAAAGTGTGTGCGAGCAAGGAGGCCTACAAACCTGACTCAGTTACACCAGCTCTATCAGGAGGAATTGGGTCAAAATTCACCCAGCTTATTGTGGGAAGCTGGTGGAAGGCTACCCCAAACGTTTGACCTAAGTTAAACAATTTAAAAGCAATGCTACCAAATACTAATTGAGTGTATGTAATCTTCTGACCCACTGGGAATGTGATAAAAGAAATAAACGCTGAAAAAAATATTCTCTACTATTATTCTGACATTTCACATTCTTAAAATGAAAGTGGTGATCCTAACTGACCTAAGACGGGGAATTTTTACTAGGATTAAATGTCAGGAATTGTGGAAAAAAATAAGTTTAAATGTATTTGGCTAAGGTGTATGTAAACATCCGACTTCAACTATATATATATCATCATGAGAGCACACCTTGTCATATCCTGACTGACACTCATTTTAGTACAGGGAGGAAGATGTGTGCATAGAATACTGCACTCCAAATGTCACCAGAAGTTCACTGAATACACCAACTTCTATATCCAAGTCGCTCTACAACAAATAGTTGTACATTTCGCCAGCTATTTTAAGTCAGCACAGAAGGGGCTAAAGCTGATGGTTCCTTTCAGGAGAAAGAGAAAATAATTAACCATTAAGTTAATCCTCTTTGGAGGGTGGCCCAAAAGGACATTTGAAGGAGCCATTAAAGTTAATCTGAATGAATTTGTTTACATTCCACTCAGATGACCCCTTGGAAAAACCAAGCCAAGGCAGCACAAAGCAGTGATTTACAGCCAGGACATGGCTAGTGCAAAATGTTTTCAGCTGATAAGGGCTTGATAGGGCCGTCTTACACACACACACACACACACACACACACACACACACACACACACACACACACACACACACACACACACACACACACATATACCAGCTGAAACAAAGAAATTGTGGATTTAGAGCCTGAATGGAGAGCAAAAAATATTTTCCAGAGGACACAAATGGAAGTAATTAATTTCCAGGTGTTGATCACTGCATGGCTTCCGTTTCCTGTCTGGCTTGTGAGGTGTGCAGGAAGGCATCTCCATTCCAATTGTGGAAGTGTCAACAAATGTCCATTACCCCACACACACTACACCCCCCCCCCCCGAACTTGCCAAGTGTCAGGCTGGCAAGTGGGGTGCACTAAAACCGAGCCCCCTGTGTGGTCCTGGGGAGTCATGCGAGAATCTTTGATTCTCTCCCTTCCTCCCTCTGGAGCGTTTTACAGCCTGTTTGTCTGTCTGGGTGTCTCATCGACATCAAATGCATGTCTGCCTGTCGTTGTCCGGCTAAAAAGTAGACACTTGTAAAAAAGAGAGAAAGAGCGAGAGAGGAGAGCGCTCGAGAGAGCGAGCCTTCCAATAGACAGTTGGCCCCTTAGAAACATCCACAATTCCTTCCTAGGTACAGAGCCACAGAGCGAGGTCAAAAGGCATGGAAACTTCAATGGCCGTCAACTTAGACAACAAACATGCAGCTGGTCTATTGGTTTATTGGTCCAGGCTTCTTCAGTAAGTCGTAAATCTCACCGCCACTCTGCTTTAGGGGCTTTTGTCTTGCCTTGCTCAAAGCCACCAAAGCAGCCCTCTTAAAGGACAATAAACATGACTTTAGTATTAGGTTGCTCCAATCAATCTATCCTCGCTTCTCTTTCAGAGGGTCCCAAAGTGCGAGACAGGCACAAGATGAACGTCTCTGGACTTTGCCAAAACGTCTTAATTTGCTCTCGATTCAGCAGGAGGTTGAGCAAACAAGTTAGATTCACTGTGAATTAAGGTTCTGTGAGCTCTCAGTTGGTCGCGTAGTAGGTCAATTTAACACAAACTACATTTAACTCTCAGACATACAGCACTCCAATAACACAAAACCAGCCAAACTACTACTGTTTCTCTGAGAAAGGATTAGGACAGCATGGAAGGTGACATGCACACAGCCTACACATTTCATATAGATGAGGGACCAGCTTGTTTACTGTTGTATAAAATTAGGCTAACGCTAACAAACAGACACATCCATGATGCAAGAAAGCGAGCGCGGGGCCAGCGAGAGCAAGCAAAAAAGAGAGTGCGGGGCCAGCGAAAGAGCAAGCAAAAAGCGAGCGAGCGGAGCCAGCCGAGAAAAGAAAGCGAGCGAGAGAAAGGCGGCCAGCGAGAGAAAGCGCGGCGCTCAGAGAGCGCGGCGCCGAGAGAGAGCGAGAGAGCGCAAGAAAGCGAGCGCGCCAGCGAGAGAGAGAAGCGAGCGCGGCGAGCGAGAAAGCGAGAGAGAAAGCGCGGCGCGCGGCGCAGCGAGAAAGCGCCAGCGAGAGAGAGCGCGACAGCGCGGCGCCAGCGAGAGAGAGTGCGAGAGCGCGGCGCCAGCGAGAGAGAGTGCGAGAGCGCGGCGCCAGCGAGAGAGAAAGAGCGGCGCCAGCGAGAGCGAGCGCGAGCGCGCCAGCGAGAACGCGGCGAGCGAGCGAGAGAGCGGCGCCAGCGAGAGAGACAGCCAGCGAGAGAGAGAAAGCGAGCGGCGCAGCAGCGAGCGCGGCGAGAGAAAGCGAGCGCGGCGCCAGAGAGAGAGAGACAGAAAGCGAGCGAGGGAGCGCCAGCGAGAGAGAGAAGAGCGAGCGCGGCGCCAGAGAGCGAGAAGAGAGACAGCGCGGCGCCAGCGAGAGGCGCGGCGCCAGCGAGAGAGAAAGAGAAAGCGAGCGAGAGACAGCGAGCGAGAGAGAGAAAGCGAGCGCAGCGCCAGCGAGAGAGAGAGAGAGAGAAAGCGAGCGCGGCGCCAGCGAGAGAGAAAGAGAGCGAGCGCGGCGCCAGCGAGAGAGAAAGAGAAAGCGAGCGCGGCGCCAGCGAGAGAGAGAAAGCGCGGCGCAGCGAGAGAGAAGCGCGGCGCCAGCGAGAGAGAGCGCGGCGCCAGCGAGAGAGAGAAGAGAGCGAGCGCGGCGCCAGCGAGAGAGAGAAAGCGAGCGCGGCGCCAGCGAGAGAGAGAAAGCGAGCGCGGCGCCAGCGAGAGAGAGAAGGCGAGCGCGGCGCCAGCGAGAGAGAAAGCAGCGCGGCGAGCGAGAGAGCGGCGCCAGCGAGAGAGAGAAGCGAGCGCGCCAGCGAGAGAGAGAGCGCGGCGCCAGCGAGAGAGAGCGCGGCGCCAGAGAGAGAGGGAAGAGAGAAAGCGAGCGCCAGCGAGAGAGAAACGAGAAAGCGAGCGCGGCGCCAGCGAGAGAGAGCGAGAGAGAGAAAGCGAGCGCGGCGCCAGCGAGAGAGAGCGAGAGAGAGAAAGCGAGCGCGGCGCCAGCGAGCGCGGCGCCAGCGAGAGAGAACGAGAAAGCGAGCGCGGCGCCAGCGAGAGAGAGAGAGAACGAGAAGCGAGCGCGGCGCCAGCGAGAGAGAAGCGAGAAAGCGAGCGCGGCGCCAGCGAGAGAGAAAGAGAAAGCGAGCGCGGCGCGCGAGAGAGAAAGAGGCGCCAGCGAGAGAGAGCGCGGCGCCAGAGAGAGAGAGCGAGCGCGGCGCCAGCGAGAGAGAACGAGAGAGAAGCGAGCGCGGCGCCAGCGAGAGAGAGAGAGAGAAAGCGAGCGCGGCGCCAGCGAGAGAGAGAAAGCGAGCGCGGCGAGCGAGAGAGAGCGAGCGGCGCCAGCGAGAGAGAGAGCGAGCGAGCGCGCGCAGCGAGAGAGAGCGAGGCGAGCGCGGCGAGGCGCGCGGCGCCAGCGAGAGAGCGAGCGAGGCGCCTGCGAGAGCGAGGCGCCAGCGAGAGAGCGAGCGAGAGCGAGGCGCCAGCGAGAGAGAGTGCGAGAGCACGGCGCCAGCGAGAAAGCCAGCGCGGCGCCAGCGAGAACGAGAAGGCGAGAGCGGCGCCAGCGAGAGAGACAGCGAGCGCGGCGCCAGCGAGAGAGCGAGCGCGGCGCCAGCGGCGCCAGCGAGAGAGAGACAGCGAGCGCGGCGCCAGCGAGAGAGAGAGAGAAAGCGAGCGCGGCGCCAGCGAGAGAGAGCGAGAGAGAGAAAGCGAGCGCGGCGCCAGCGAGAGAGAGCGAGAGAGAGAAAGCGAGCGCAGCGCCAGCGCGCCAGAGAGAGCGCGGCGCCAGCGAGAGAGAAAGCAGCGCCAGCGAGAGAGAAAGAGAAGAGAGAGAAAGCGCGCGCCAGCGAGAGAGAAAGAGAAAGCGAGAGAGCGCGGCGCCAGAGAGAGAGAAAGCGCTCAGCGAGAGAGCGAGCGAGCGCGGCGCAGCGAGAGAGAGCGAGCGCCAGCGAGAGAGACAGCGAGCGCGGCGCCAGCGAGAGAGACAGCGAGCGCGGCGCCAGCGAGAGAGAGAGCGAGCGCGGCGCCAGCGAGAGCGCGGCGCCAGCGAGAGAGAAAGCGAGCGCGGCGCCAGCGAGAGAGAACGAGAAAGCGAGCGCGGCGCCAGCGAGAGAGAAAGCGAGCGCGGCGCCAGCGAGAGAGAGCGAGCGAGCGGCGCAGCGGGCGAGAGCGGCGCCAGCGAGAGAGAAAAGCGAGCGCGGCGCCAGCGAGAGCCAGCGAAGAGAACGAGAAAGCGAGCGCGGCGGCGCCAGCGAGAGAGAGAACGAGAAAGCGAGCGCGCGCGCCAGCGAGAGAGAGCGAGAGAGAAGAGCGGCAGCGCGGCGAGCGAGAGAGAAGCGAGCGCGGCGGCGCCAGCGCCAGCGAGAGAGAGAGAAAGAGAGAACGAAAGAGAAAAAGCGCGAGCGCAACGCCAGCGAGAGAGACAACGAGCGCGGCGCCAGCGAGAGAGAACGAGAGAGAACGAGAGAACGAGAGAACGAGAGAACGAGAGAGAGAGAGAGAGAGAGAGAGAGAGAGAGAGAGAGAAAGCGAGCGCGGCGCCATCCATGATGCAGAGCCTGTGTCTCAATTACATGACAGGGAAGTTAGCCTGACCTTCGAGTCCGTTCATATGATCTAGCCATGTGTACTGGTGGGGCCTTGAGGCTTTCCGCTCTCCTTACTACTTTCTCCCTCCACTTTGGTGGTTCCTTGTTTACCCCAGGCCTACACAGCATGGCGGAAGCCCAGATCAAAAGGACGCGAGTAGGGCTAGCCAGGACTGGGCCACCAGGGTCGTCACGGCAGCCTGTGGAGAGGACTGAGCACCTGGCATTTTTCTCCACTCACCCTGCACCCACCCAACTTGCCATTTAAGACCAGTACTGTAGGGTAAATCCCCACCATCACACACACACAGCTCCTACATCTCCCACCAACACCACCCCGTGGACACGTTTGGCTTGGGGTTGCAATGCCTCTGCTGGTTCTGGCAGGGAAATGGTTAAGGGAGATTAGCGTGTGTGTGTGTGTGTGTGTGTGTGTGTGTGTGTGTGTGTGTGTGTGTGTGTGTGTGTGTATAATGTACTTGGAGTGGGGCCAGTGAACACGCCATGGTCATGAAAGAGAACAGTTGAAAGCAAACAGAGAAAGACAATGAGATGCTTTCTGCCATAAATGCAGAATGTTTGGCCCCTTTTCCCTCCTTTCTAAAGGCAAAAGATTAAAGAGGAACTCTTGGCTATTCATGGCGTCCTTTTCCCATTCTCCTTGGGTGTCGTAAAACCCAGCTTGCTTTTCTGCTAATAAAAACAGTCCCTGCTTTGTGTTGAATTTCTTCACGGAACACGTGAGGAGCTGGCAACCCTCTGAAAGACCTACGTATTCATTTCAAGTTTAAAATTTAGAGGCAGGAGTCGTGCAGCAAGCAACAAATATCAGCATTCTAGTATCATCCTACTGAGAATGTGTAATTAATGCACAATTGCATTGATTGCCGCCATTCATTCATTTCGGTACAGTATTGGCAGTTGTCAAACACGTTGGTCTCGAAAAACTATTCTCGTTCTCAATAGTGTGCAGCGAATTCTACTAGATGAAAAGCCGAAATGAATATGACATCCTGGCATTTAAAAGCAAACCTTTTCAAAATTTCACATACTATATAAAAATATGTGCATACCCAAAATGCCTGCAGTTTAGAATGCAAGTACAGGTATTAGGACATGGCGAGAGAGAGAGAGCGAGCGAGCGAGCGAGAGAGAGAGGGGTATTTCAGATTTGTTTCCCATCTTGACTCCATCAGCAACATGATGTTTCCAAAGGAACTGGAATGCAGTACAAAAAAACATTCCCAGAACTCTAATTCTTTGCGTAGAGTAGCAAATTGTCAACATTATAGTCGCTTGGCATGGACATCTTTTTGGGCTTTGTCAAAATGGAGCACCAGGTGAGAAATTCATGGAGATGGGGTGGTGGTTTAGAAGGCATCCATTTATTGTTACCATCATCCAAACAAAAGCAGCCCATATGCAGCTGAATACCCACCATGTTTCCGATTGCCTCCTCTCTGTTGTTCCTGCATGTAAAGCCGTAACAGTAGCAGAAAGCAATGGAACAATTCATCGATCCATTAATGTCATGGATTGCTCAAAAAGGTACACCTGGTTTCCAAGATCTACATCTGGTTTTCACCACTCACTGATTGGAAGGAAGAGATGAAAACCATCAGACACTGGCCACGAGGACCGGAATTACTCATCCCTGAATCAATCCTTTTTTTAAACTAAAATAATTGTAGGAGCTACAGAGTAGAGCCCAGAAGACATGAATTATAGTTTCAACACTTACTTCCAATGTGGTCAAGACAGACCACACCAACCAACAAAAACACCAAGTACAAAAAGCCTTCACTCACCACTGCTTTGGTGGACATATTGTCCTCCATGTCAGAGTAGTTGGCGTCCATCAGTTCCGGAAACGCCTTTCTGCGTTCCCCCAGCACCTCGCGGCCGTCCACCCGCAGTTTAGCGGGGTGCACCTGGGATTTGTCCTTCAGCAGTTTCTTATCCGAGTGGTGGGACTGGGCGTGCAACAGGGACGAGCCCCCTGTCGGTTTTAACGACAATTCCGCTAAGTTTTTCTTTTTCTTTTTGGTCACGTGGTCCTCGCAGTCAGTGACAGACAGTCGCTTGTTAGTCCCCGCCCCAGACCCGGCCCCGTGCAAGTAGCCCCCGTCCTGCCGGTGCTCCTTGGACATGGTCTTGGGCTCCTTGAAGCCCATCTTGGGGATGGGGGGGTTGTCACGAAGAAGAGGCTGGTTCTCTTTGGGTTTCTTGGAGAAATCTTTGGAGGCTTTGCTGGGTTCCCTGCCACAGTCTCGGAAGGCACTTTTGGTCTCTTTTGAAGGCTTGTCTTTGTGGTCCTTTGAGGGTTTGAGTAGCTTGGATGAGCTGCTACTATTAGTAGTGGTGGTGGTGGTGGTGGTGAGGAGGGCACCAGTTCCTTTGGAGCTGTCCTGCGGCAAAAAGCACAGGCCAGAGATTAGGTCTCAATTTATTTAGATAGGATCCTATAACTTGATGATAGACCATCTATCAACTTTGACTCTTGATTTGCAACAACTTGCTTGAGTTTGGTTTTGCGCTACCTTTAAGTTAAGTAGATAGTTTAACATTTTATTGATAGTTAGTGAAACATCTTAAACCATTTGGATTACATATAACATTACATAAGCTTTGTAAATAAAAGGTTAGTTCAGCCCTAACTAATGCTCCAAGGATTACGCACAGGCAAGAGGGAAGTTGATGAATGGAGAAATCCCACTTCAGGGTCAGTGGACACGACAGGGCAAACACCTAATGAGTCTGTTGGACACGCTGGCGATTAGCAACAACATGGGTCAAAAAGCTTGGCTAATAGTAACTCCCGGGATTCTAAGCAGATGGTAGGGGGCAAAAATTAACTTCTTGACCTCAAGGCCTTCTGTACATACAGTGCCTTCAGAAAGTATTCACACCCCTTGACTTTATCCACATCTTGTGTTGTCACAGCCTGAATTTAAAATGGATTCAATTAAGATGTCAATGGCCAACACAAAATAACCCCACAATGTCAAATTGGAATTGTTTATACATTTTTACTGAATGAATAAAAAGCTGAAATGTCTTGAGTCAATAAGTATTCAACCCCTGTGTTATGGCAAGCCTAAATAAGTTCAGGAGTAAAACTCTGCATTATTAACAAGTCACATAATAAGTTGTGTGGACTTACTGTGTGCAATAGGTGTTTAACATGATTTTTGAACAACTACCTCATCTTTGTACCCCACTCATACAGATAATTGTAATGCCCCTCAGTCAAGCAGTGAATTTCAAACCCAGAATCAACCAAAGACCAGAGAAGTTTTCCAATGCCTAATAAAAGAAGGGCCCCTATTGGTAATGGATAACATTTTTAAAGCAGACATTGAATATCCCTTTGAGCATGATGAAGTTATTAACTACACTTTGGATGGTATATGAATACACCCAATCACTGCTAAGATACAGGTGTCCTTCCTAACTCAGTTGCCGGAGAGGAAAGAAACCACTCAGGGATTTCACCATGAGGCCAATAGTGACTTTAAAACAGTTAGAGTTTAATGGCTGTGAGGGGAGAAAAATGAGGATGGATCAACAACATTGTACTTACTCCACAAAAACAACCTAATTGACAAATGTGAAGAGGAAGCCTGTGCAGAATGACAATATTTCAAAACATGCATCCTGTTTGCAATAAGGCACTAAAGTAAAACTGAAAACAAATGTGGAAAAGAAATTAACTGTGTCCTAGATACAAATGGCCGTGTTTGGGGTGGTGGCTGCATCATTTTATGTATATGCTTGTCATCGTCAAGGACTACGGATTTATTTTAGCATAAAAATAAACTGAATAGCGCTAAACAGGCAAATCCTAGAGGGAAACCTAGTTCAACCTGCTTTCCAACAGACACTGGGAGTATTGTACAATCCAGGTGTGGAATGCCTTCAGATTTACCCAGAAAGACTAACAGCTGTAAAATCGCTGCCAAAGGGGATTCTAACATATATTGACTCATGGATACACATGTAAATTAGATATCTGTATTTAATTTTCAATAAATGTGCAAACATTTCTGAAAACATGGTTTTCCCTGTCATTATGTGTGTGTAGATGGCAGAGATTTTTTTATTATTATTAATTTTGAATTCAGGATGTAACAACAAAATGTGGAATAAGTCAAGCCGTATGAACACTTTGAAGGCCCTGTACGTACCACTGAAATTAGTCTAGAGTCTAGACTGTTGACTAGATATTCCAGGGAAATGTGTAGGGATAATGAAATTAGAGGTTTGCCACGTCACAGTGAGATTTATTGGAGTCAAAATCAAAACAACAAAAACACTCTACTGGAGACAATTTACTTGCCTCCTACATGGGAGAGCTTGATTACAATGCTCAAATCTATACACCCATGACAACTAAATGAGCAAAGACAATGTTAAGTCTGGCCATAGCATATCAAAGGAATCCTAATAATCATTCATTTTAGAGAAAGCCCTTGTGCCACCCTGGGGCTCTTGTACTGCTGTGTCAATGAAGAGTCTATTCTAGAACAACAAGATAAAAGTTTAAAAAAGGGATTCCAGTTTGCTTGAGAAGAGACCTGGGAACTTGTTTTGTCAAGAATGTGGGGGAAGGGAGGGAACACTCAACAGCTGTAAGCGCAACCTTCATTTGCGCAGACGGTGAAAAAAAAACCTGGGAGGTGGAAGCGAAGTGCATTTCCTTTTCTCCAACTAAACGACGTGACCCGTGTGTCCCGGGGTCACACCTTCTGGCCCCCAGTCAATATTTCATAGAGGTCTTAAAGCCATTAAGCACGTCTAGACGGTAGGGGTGTGTTACGACCTGCCCAAACCCTTTGATTTTGTCTATCTGCTCCTGACCCCTTGACCTTTTGGACATCTAGCTGCTAACCCGCTCACACAAAACTGTTTAAGACCAGTAAAAGGTGGAGATAAAGTGATGCTCTATCAATAACAGCCCTCCCCCCTCCCCCGATACCAAAAGACTGGCACGTTAGTAGATGCTCCCAGAACATGTAAACCTATAATAATAGAGGCCATGAAAGTGAATGAACTGAGCAAAATCTAAAGGAACCCCGTAAATGCACATGTCAGCATTTGCTGAATGTCAAACGGCTAAAGTCCTAAGAGTATCACAGGATACTTTGCAAGTTAATACGATCTTCAGGCATTTCACTGTTCTAAAGAACTTTTCATGCCAAGCACCAGCAAATACATTCCATGTTACTTAAGATGGTAACATTTTAAATTGAGTATATGGATGTGTGCATTATGTACTTTCACTAGTCTCCTTGTAATAAATGACCTGCCACTCAGCACTATGTACAGAGAATATTACAATGCTGTACATAACAGTTCTGCTTAGATGAATAAAACATACTCGTTGAGCTGTTTTGGAGTTATGTGCAATAACGGCGTTTCAGCATTTTTGTTTAGCATATAAAAATGCACTTACAGTCAGGCATAAAAAGGCAGACTGCCATAGCATTCAGTAACACTTAAAAAAGCCATGTGGGGTACAAGTGAACCGGAAGGAGAGGAGATAACAGTAGGTGGGTTGCCATTGGACGTTAGTGGAAGTGTGTGTGTGTGTGACCCCTCTGCTCCATCAGTAATCCATCACACAGTCTGTTTGGATTGGAAACCGTTTCCATGTGCACCGGGCCTCTCGTAACCCAGCCCTTGCAGGAGTGGGCTCTGACGGGCCGTGGTAAATGATACCATTTAAACGGGACTAAAAATAACTCTTAATGGAAGCAACATGCCAGTTAGACCCCATATACATGTCGTTTCCATCCATGATGCTAAAAATGGTTCTCTGAGACTGCTAGAGAACTATTGCATCACAATGAAACACTGATACGTACCAAATTTCAACAGGCTTTAAAACGAGTGACTTCTTTATACTGCCTAATGGATACATTATGGCCGTTGCTATAACCACTATCAGTAGCATACCGTGCATAAGCCCAAGTCGAGCGTCTCTTGTAAATCCACAGACTTCAAATACCCTCAGCATCTTTGAACCTAGCCAACTATGCAGAGATTAAGCTGGGGGAGACTTCGAAGAAGTGGGAATTTCTGGGGAAGAGAGGGAGGAAGGGGAGACTGTCTAGCCCCGGGCTGTACCTGGAGACCGCCACTGACCTTTGACCCCGGGAAGACCTTGCTCTTCTTAGCATCAGACAATGTCAATGTCAGGGAGCTGCTGGGGAGGGTAGGCAGCTTGAGATGCTGGCCGAAAAGAGATGTGGAGCCCTCCTGCATTACCATCACCTGGAATTAAAATGGGGTCATTAAAACCGATGCCTTCATCCGAAGTGACTCATAGATCACAGGTGACACCCATTTTAATATATAATATGGGAATCAAACCAACAACAGAAGCAACATAACAGTAAAGACAATAAACCACTACAATAAAAAAAGACATTAACAGAATTATATTGTCCTGAGTTTTGTATCTCATTGTGCGCTCAGTCTGGGAGTGAAGAGCTTTATGAATCTATTTGAATTGAAAGTACTGCATCAATTGGACAGTTTCTTAATTCCTGCTTATAATAGTGGATTCTGCGTGAAACTTAAAACCGCTTTTGTTTGGACAAAAACTCAAGCAAGGCTCACGTATTATCGTAGTGGTCTTGTCGATGCCAAGAGCAGCAAACTTAACATTCGAGCACTTAACACTGCACGTTATTCCTGGAATCCCTCACAGAGTCATTGCTTTGCATGGAATGACAGTGAGCACGCGAAGAAAAGACAACACAGCTGCTTCACTGTGGGTCTAAATTTGAGGGTGCATTTGTTTGTGGTGTCACTTCAACATAGCAGCCGAGGGATGAATGAATGTTTCATGTCTTGCCTAGCAGCAAGAGGTTAACAAAGGGTTAAAACGCCACTGAGAACACGCGGCCTGTTTCTCAGAAGCTCCAGTGCCCTGCTGTTGAAATGAGCTGCTGTGAGTCAGCACCAAAACAACTTAGTAAGCATTTCCTTTCATACAACTTTCCCCACCTTCCGGTCTTTCCATTACCCTTTCTCCAATAGAAGCGGGGGACAATAGAGCAAGGCACGGGGGTGGGTTCCGCCTTTACAATGGCAGAGGAAACACTGGGTCAACAACATGCGGAAAGTCTCAGAAATAATAGATGCTCATCCAACTGTGCGTATTGGACACAGGTCCCAAATTTGACTGTGGGTCATGCTTAGAAGTCTATATTGCAGTAGTGAGAGAGTTATAGCATTGGGGAAGCTACAATATCAACACATTCCTAATAAGTAAATGTTTCAATTTGAAGAGAACACTAGTTCACATAAGTCTTACCTTCGAGTCTTCCAAACTTCTTTTGCTAGGATCCCGTTGCTGTGGACACACAAAAAGCATTTCAGTATACACACAGCAATCAGCTGTATTGGAGAAGGCCTCAAAACATCCAGTGGGCTGAAGAAATGTGACTGACAAACCAGTTTCACAATTAAACCACATCACATTCAGTGTACATCTGTTGCCAATCTTATTCATTTCTTCTGAAAAGGCATCCAATCTACGTTAAGGTGCACGGTGTTGTGCGTCCAGCCATAAAGCATTGGTGTGTTACTGGAATGAGCATGGCAGGAGGGCCTGCTAAAATAAACACACCCCTGATCTTGTAAATTCCTGAAGATATTGTCCACTGAAATAATTAAGAAATCTATTCCAAAATGGACATTCCTATGTGGGCACACAAGGCTTTCTGGAGGGCACAGGGAAGAAAGAATAAACGTGTGTATGAACACAAAAAAGTACTTCATTCCAGTCATAAAACATGAGTGGTTTGCCTGCCAATGGCTGACCTAATAAGCCCAGTTTCCTGCCAATGGCAGGTCTGATGTGTGACCGACATGGATGACACCTAGTTGCCAGCAAGGTCAAGGTTGTTTTTTTAAAAGAGCTACTCATTGGTCTAAGTTCCATTCAACTTCTGAATTGACATTTAAATCGTTTACCTTTCCAGGTGGCGTTCAGCTCAATAGCGTTAAGCATGGATGGCCATACTGGATGTTCAGGGCTTTGCTCCAGCCCGGGTCCTGATGATTACCTCAATCAGGTGTTCAAGCAGGGATGGAGCAAGCCTGTATATCCAGTATGGCTACCCATGCTTAAGGCTAACAGGACAAACACCTGCTATTGAGATGTGTGTGTGTGTGTCCCTCCAGTCTTGACGTACCCCGCCGGCTTTGAGCAGCTTCCTGCGGAACTCCTCCGTGGGGTTGTTGAAGGTGAGCTTCTCGCAGCGCAGGTGATTGACAGGTGGGTGGCCGTCCAGGTGTAGGAACAGGTCGTAGTCGAAGCGCACTTTCTTAGGTTCTTCCTGAGAAGAGCAGTGGGACATCCGTAGGAACAAAAGAAAGGAGAGAAGTCAGTTGCGTACTAAAGTCTAAAATGGAAAACATTCATACAAAAGGCAAAGTTGTTACCCATATGGAATTCATAAAGATCAACATCTGCACTGACCACATTAAAATGTGACATTTTTCAAATGCTCAACATAGATTATTTAAAAACTACCAATGTGGGATGATCATGGTCACCAATGGCACATAAATCTGGTTACGCCGTATGTTCACAGCTTGGGATCTTTAGTACGCAAATACACGTCAAAACCTTGTTAAAAATGTACCTTATTTCTGAAGTAAACTTCAATGGGCAAGATGAAGCCTGCGTATCCAGACTCCTCCACTTTATAGGGTGGATCCTTACACACTGAAACAAAGGGGAGAAAAATCAGCTTTTCACTCAACGCAGGCGTCACTTGTAAAGGTGTGACGTGTCCTATGTAACAAATGCCAGTGTGGGCACAGAGTCCCTCAATGATATAGAAAATATCTGGGGAGCCGTGTGTCCCTGTGTGCTTCTCACCGATCTTCCACTGTTTCTAATGCATCTGTCAATAAATCCTTGAATAGGAAAGGGAGTGATTCTCCCCTCTCCTTTAATAAAAAAAGGTAATGTGAATGTGACAACAGCACCAAGTCTCAAGGTAGCAGTTCATTTGCTAGCATGGCTCTAATATAATAGGTATTTTACCATGCATATTCATCAAGGCTACCTTAAGATTACAAGCAGAAAGCCCTTTGTGTGTGTGTGTGTGTGTGTGTGTGCAAGACATTGGCACTAATGGGAATTGGAATCTGTTGCTGCCAGCCAACAGCACTTGAATACAACTCAACACTGCCAGTGCCAAGACACTACATGAAATGCAGTGCTCTCTCATGGGATCTCATTATAAAATATGAAGACAATTTCCGCCAATAATCTGACGCAACGTCGATACCAGAAACCCTGGACTTATATTAGATACAAATACACATCCCAAAGACTTGGATCCACCCAGCAGCACACCACGACACACTTAGTTCCCACCAGGCTGATCAGGACAAACAACCTGCGCTTCAGGTCAGGTGACCCTCTCAGACACCTGTTTGGGGGGGGTCTCAGGGGGCTTTGCAGCAAGACTGCCAGCTCGTCTGCATGTGCAGTCAATATGTATTTACTGATAGTAGTTCTCTTCAATTCGCCTTTCAGCTGCCTTACTAACTTCATTTACATGTTTAGCTTTTGTTAGTCTTTACGGATTAGTATGAGCAGCATAACCATAGCCAGTACAGATTGGACATTTACTTAGTGCTTTATCAATGTACAATGGGCTCCATTGCCCATTTCATCTCATTTGGAGGGGTAAGTACACAATTTTATTTAACTAGGCTAGTCAGTTAAGAACAAATTCTTATTTACAATGTCCAGCCTACCAAAAGGCCTCCTGCGGGGACGGGGCTGGGACATAAAAAATAATAATAAAGGACAACACACACACACACAACACGACAACACTACATAAAGAGAGAGACCGAAGACAACACAGCAAGGTAGCAACACAGCATGGTAGCAACACAAAATGACAACATGGTACAAACATTATTGGGCACAGACAACAGCAAAGGGCAAGAAGGTTGCAGCTCGTTCCAGTCGCTAGCTGTAGCGAACTGAAAAGAGGAGCGACCCAGGGATGTGTGCGCTTTGGACACCTTTAACAGAATGTGACTGGTAGAACGGGTGCTGTAAATGGAGGATGAGGGACTAGACATCTCAGATAAGGGGGAGTGAAGCCTAAGAGGGTTTTTATAAATAAGTGTCAACCAGTGGATCTTTTTTTTTTTTTTTTTTTTTTTTTTTTTTACCTTTACTTTACTAGGCAAGTCAGTTAAGAACAAATTCTTATTTTCAATGACAGCCTAGGAACAGTGGGTTAACTGCCTGTTCAGGGGCAGAACGACAGATTTGTACCTTGTCAGCTCAGGGGTTTGAACTTGCAACCTTTCGATTACTAGTCCAACGCTCTAACCACTAGGCTACCCTGCCGCCCCTAGTAGGTCTTGCGACAGGTATACAGAGATGACCAGTTTACAGAGTGCGGTGATGTGTCCTATAAGGATCATTGGTGGCAAGTCTTGGTGGCAAGTCTAATGGACGAATGGTAAAGAACATTAACCGCTCGAGAACACCCTTACCTGCCAATCTATAAATTACGTCTCCGCGATCTGGCAGGGGCAGCAACCTTAAGAGCCTAAACCCAGATGTCTTTTTAGGGTTAAAGTTTAAGGAGCTCCTTTAGCACCTCGGACTCAGTGACCGCCTGCAAGGAGAAACTTTGTAGCAGAGCAGGGGGAAAAAGAGGAGAATCGGGGCTAGTTGCATTAGAAGGGGTGGGAGATGAGGAAATGTTGGACAGGCAAGTCTGAGTCAAATAGGAATCCTGACTTAATTAAGTTGTGATTAAAGAGCTCAGCCATGTGCTTATTGTAAGTGACAATCACATCATCAAGGGACATGGGCAGCTGTGAGGGTTTATTCTCCAGGTCTTTAAGGGTTTTCCAGAACTTCTTGGTGTTAGACCTACAGAAAGAGAACTGCACCTAAAAGTAACGGATAGCCTGAGTGCACTTATTTCTCATTTGCCTGAACGAGAGCAAGTCAGTATGCGCGTGTGAGGAACCTTTTGCCAAATACAATTTTTCAGATGGAGTAACTGTACAAGATCACAGTCGAACCAGGGACAGAACCTGTTTTTAATTCTCATTTTCTTTATGGTGGCATGTTTGAGCTCGGGACTATTTTTTCAACGTTTTGTTAAAAATCGCGCAAAATTTCAACGTCCTGCTACTCATGCCAGGAATATAGTATATGCATATGATTAGTATGTGTGGATAGAAAACACTCTGAAGTTTCTAAAACTGGTTAAACCATGTCTGTGACTATAACAGGACGTGTTTAACATGCGAAACCCCAAGGAAAACTGTTCACCCAAAAAATAAAATAATATCAATCCGCCAGTTGGCTGTATTGTCTATGGCAAGGGAAAATATATACCTCCCAGTTTACAAGTCGTACAGCTTCCACACGATGTCGCCAGTCTTGGCAATTTCCTTTAAGTTGTTCCTTGGTCAAATGAAGAAGAGACACTTGATTTCATCCGGTACACGACAGGATGTTTTGGAAGAGAGAATATCGACCATTCATTTCAAGACGTGAAGCTATTGAATACACATCGCCCCGCGATCAATTTGATTGATTATTAACGTTTACTAATACCTAAAGTTGGCTTACAAAAGTAGTTTGAAGTGTTTTGTCAAAGTTTATAGGCAACTTTGTTCATTTAAAAAAATGACGTTGCGTTTGAAGCAGTTTTTTCCTGGATCAGACTGGCTTCATAAATGGACATTTGGTTATACATGGTCGGATTTAATCGGGAAAAAGACCCAATTGTGATGTTTATGGGACATATAGGAGTGCCAACAAAGAAGCTCGTCAAAGGTAATGAATGTTTTATATTTTATTTATTTTGTGTAGCGCCGGCTATGCTAATTCTTTTGTTTACGTCCCCTTCAGATATTTCGGGGTGTTGCATGCTATCAGATAATAGCTTCTCATGCTTTCGCCGAAAAGCATTTTAAAAATCTGACTTGTTGGCTAGATTCACAACGAGTGTAGCTTTAATTCAGTACCCTGCATGTGTGTTTTAATGAAAGTTTGAGTTTTAGCGAGTACTATTAGCATTTGGCGTTGCGCATTTCCATTTCCTGTTGGCTAGGTGGGACGCAGACGTCTCACTTATCCCTAGGTTAACAAAACCACTGAAAATATCAAAAAAGAAGGTCCAAGCATCTTTGTCATGCTGATTCTATACCATTTTACAGAGGTCAGTTCATGAAGGAAGGCTTGCTCATTAAAGGTTTTTAGCACGCGTCTATGACAAAATCAGGACAGGACGTTTCACTGAGCAGCCATTACGAACACAGGCTGTAAAACAGTGATCACTAAGGTCATTACAGGAAACAGACTATTACGCATCAGGATTACCCATCAGGATATAGCGTTGAGGAGAGTAGTCTTTTCTGGGTTTTTGGAGCCATACCTTGTGGGATTGGTAATAATCTGGGAAAAAAAAATATTTAGGGTGTCCCATTGCTTTAGGACTTGGTCAGGTGGTTTAAGAATGTCTCAGTTTAGGTCACCTAGCAGGACAAATTCAAACTTAGTGTAAGGAGCCAGGAGAGAGCTTATATGGCAGGTAGGGTACAGGCCGGTGCTGATGGAGGACGATAGCAGCCAGCAACAGTCAACAAAGAGCTATTTGAAAGTTTAATGCTTAAAACCAGCAAATCAAATTGTTTGGGGACAGACTTGGTGGAGACAACCGAGCACTGAAGTTTATCCTTGGTAATGTGCCACTCTCCCACCTTTGGAAGATCTGTCTTGCCGAAAAAGGTTATAACCAGAAAGGGTTAACATCAGTATTCAAAACGCTCTTCCTTAACCACGTCTCAGTAATAACTACACATCTGGATTGGAGCTGTGAACCAATATTTCAATTGATCCATTTTAGGTAATAACCTTCTAGTTTTAATGTCTAGAAAACCCAGGCTTTTACGAGAGCAGAAATCAGTGAAGCAGATAGAGCACAAGTCAGAATTGGGGATAGCAACAGCAGATGGCCCAGGGTAAACATGAACATTTCCAGATATCATCAGCAGTAATACAATCAAGGCACGGTAGAGGACAGGGAGAGCTCTGCAGTGTTGATTTATTACATTTGAATGTGCATTAGATGGCGACAAGATCATACTGTACAGCCATTTCATCAGGTAACATGAATACAAAGCCGACGAGAGCTGGTTAGAATAGGATGGGAGACCAAAAGTCTGTAACCAATAGAGTCAGAGTCCCGAGTGTGGGAACAAAGTCTGTCCCACGGTTGGGTAAACAAGAAAGTTCATAGTCAGCAAAGCATACAGGAGTCATGAGGCAAATAGCAAAATGCACAAGAAAAAAAATATATACAGTGGTTCCTCCTTTTAAAAAGTTGTGTCATACTGCGGCATAAGTACGCTCTCTCTAATTCTCTCTCGGAGGAGGAGGACCTGAGCCCTAGGACCATGCCTCAGGACTACCTGACATGATGACTGTCCCCAGTCCACCTGGCCGTGCTGCTGCTCCAGTTTCAACTGTTCTGCCTGTGATTATTATTACTTGACCATGCTGGCAATTTATGAACATTTGAACATCTTGGCCATGTTCTGTTATAATCTCCACCCGGCACAGCCAGAAGAGGACTGGCCACCCCTCAGACTGGTTCCTCTCTCGGTTTCTTCCTAGGTTTTGGCCTTTCTAGGGAGTTTTTCCTTGCCACCCCGTGCTTCTACACATGCATTGCTTGCTGTTTGGGGTTTTAGGCTGGGTTTCTGTACAGCACTTTGAGATATCAGCTGATGTACAAAGGGCTATATAAATAAATTTGATTTGACTTGAGCACAACATTTAATTCTCAGCTATTTCTTCTGTTACTGCAAGTTATTGCTAGTTTGACCACGAGAGGGCATCTTTGAGAAGCATTTGATGTTATTCCAAATTGTCATTACCAGAGAATTTAAAACCTTTTTTGTAATAACATAGTATACGGGATTGATTAAGAAATTTGGCTTAATATTATAGAGTTTCAAGTCGGTGACGTCACTCGCTCTGAAACCTTGAAGTAGTTCTTCCCCATGCTCTGCAAGGACAGTGGCTTTTGGGGAGCGATGGGTAACGATGCGTCGAGGGTGGCTGTTGTCTATATATGCAGAGGGTCCCTGATTCGAGCCCAGGTAGGGGTGAGGAAGAACGGAAGCAAAACTATTACATGGGCACCATTTTAAAATCAAGAAAATCTCTTTGTAATTATGTAAGTCTGGATAGCGAGCTTGTTTGTTATCGATCGCTAGACCAGAAATAGTCAGAAGTTCATTTTTTGCCAACTTTTTTTATTACACAGACATAAGCACAGCTGACACCAGGAGGTGCGGATGTTTACTTTCTGAACAAGTATTTTTTTCCCAGTTTCGTCCGATAAACAGATTGTAGTGGTAAAATAAAAAGGGATACATTTTTAATGGAATTCTAAGCATCACTTCAGTCAAAAAAGGCTATGCGAACGTTCGATTCCATTAATTTGCTATGGGCTCGCGCTAGTGCTCAGCGCTATAGATAGCCAGAGTGAATTTACAAAAGCACCCAAATGTCCATTGAGAAAGCACAACAACTATACCATTTAGCTAAGCTAAGAATGACACGAATAATCAGTCAATAAACATTGGATAGTTTGATAACTATAGGCTAATATACTGGTAAGTTTGAGGTATAACTGCTAACGTTAGGTAGCATATCATTACAGCAGTATGTACCGGTATGTGGTTCGTAAGGACAGCGTAGCTAACAAATTGTCAGCCAACATAACGTGTAAGGTAACTTATTTGAAAAGTCATTACTTTATTACACTGAGTAGCAAGCCAGTCTATAGTCTATAGTTCAGCTATTAGCCCCTCCTCCCCAACTTGCAACAAATCTCATTTCCCTTTTCCACGCGCCATTATTCTGCTGCGGACTGGCTCACTTGTGGGCGTGCTGGCAGGATATGGCAGCATCTTTGGTTGTGCGTCAAGAATTCTGCATACAGTAGCACGTTTGTATGAAGGTGTGGTTATTCACAGGCAAATTGTTATATGCTATGGAGGTATATTTGTGTCTTTTTATCGAGAGCAAAAGCTTTTTTATTGTCAATCAAAAATAATTGTTCTGAAAGCAACTGTTTTCCGACAAAGGAAGTCATAGCAGACACCTATGAAGAAGGACTCTGGTAAGCAGCACTGGGCTGTACTGACGGATCCTGAAAATGTCTGCTGCTTCAGATTGAACGGTCATCTCTCAGTTATTGTTTTGAAATCTATACAACAACAAAAAAGCGGTTGTTTTCTTTACTTTCAGAGAGCGAGCTTACCAAGGGGTGGAAAATGTAGACATTGCCAGATGTCCACTGTCCGAGGAACGGGCCGCGGAAGCTTTATTGCGAGAAAGTGTCCATAAGCAGAGGTAACTTTGTGTTATTTTTCTCCATCTCTGCCTGTCTTGTTGTACATGGAACCTGTCTCACATGCATTCATTTAAAAAATAAAATAAAATGTCAGCTGCTAATTTTCAAATTTACATCACATAAACACAACCATTTTCACTGGACTATCTGTTGCTGCCAAGTCATGATTTCCCTGGGGGTTGGCCTTAAAATAACCAAGTGGTGAGACATATAGCCCTCTATATTTAAGTGTTTCAGGTACACTCCGATAGGTGTCTGTGTCACATACAGTATCTTCTATTGTTTGTCCTCAAGTGTCTGTTTTTCAGAATAAAGTACTAAGAAGACACTTTGTGTGTGGTCTCACCTGGTGTCCACACTCAGTCTCTCTTCTTCACTTCATCCCTCTCCCCCTTCTCCCTAAATCCTCTAGGTTTTATCAGCTGTTTTGTTGAACCCCTCCCGCATCTGAACTGGCTGACAGAGGGCACAGCATGATCATAGGTGAGATGTAACTTGGTCGGGTCAACAGGAAGTATTATTAAAGAGATGCTTTACAATGAAATACAGACCGATGTAGTTGTCCCAGAGTTAATGATCCAAGGTCAGTTTTGCATTTCACCTCCTGATTTAAGATGACTAACCGTGTTACAATAAAAAAACAAGGCATAATCATGCTCTCTAGTCTGCAGGTATGTTTTGGTGTGAGGGAGGAAGCCAGTCCCGTATCGCCACCTCAGCCGCTCAACTTCTTTGGGATAGGGGGCAGCATTTTCACTTTGGATGAATAGCGTGCCCAGAGTGAACTGCCTCCTACTCAGTCCCCGATGCTAATATATGCATATTATTATTAGTATTGGATAGAAAACACTCAAGTTTCTAAAAACTGTTTGAATGATGTCTGTGAGTATAACAGAACTCATATGGCAGGCAAAAACCTGAGAAAAAAATCCAAACAGGAAGTGGGAAATCTGAGGATTGTAGTTTTTGAACTCACCCCTATCGAATACACAGTGGGATATGAGATATTTTGCACTTCTTAATGCTTCCACTAGATGTCAACCATCTTTAGAACTTTGTTTCAGGCTGCTACTGTGAAGGGGGGCCAGATGGGAGCTGTTTGACTAAGGGGTCTGCCTGCAGCCTCGTTCTTAGTCACGCGCTTTCACATGAGAGGTATCTCTCGTTCCATTGCTTTTCTACAGACAATGGAATTCTCCGGTTGGAATATTATTGAACATTTATGATAAAAACATCCTAAAGATTGATTCTATACTTAGTTTGACAAGTTTCTTTGACCTGTAATACAACTTTTTGTCCGACTGGACCTGAACGCGATTTTGGATTTGTTCAGCAAACTCCCTAACAAGAAGCTATTGGACATAAATGGACATTATCGAACAAAATAAGCATTTATTGTTAAACTGCGATTCCTGGGAGTGTATTCTGATGATCGTCAAAGGTAAGTGAATATTTATAATGCTTTTTATGAATAATTATGACTACCCAACATGGCGGATATTTCTCTGGCTGGTTTGGGCTCGGAGCGCTGTTCTCAGATTATGCTTTTTCGGTAAAGTTTTTTTGAAATCTGACACAGCGGTTGCATTAAGGAGAAATGCATCTAAAGTTCCATGCATAACACTTGAATTTCCATCAACATGTATAATGTGTATTTCTGTGAATTCATGCGGCTCTCTGCAATGTCACTGCATGTTTTGGAACTACTGAAAGTAACGTGCCAATGTAAAATAAGATTTTTGGATATAAATATGAACTTTACCGAACAAAACATACATGCATTATGTAATATAAAGTCCTATGAGTGTCATCTGATGAAGATCAAAAGGTTAGTGATACATTTTATGTCCATTTGTGCTTTTTGTGACTCCTCTTTGGCTGGAAATATAGCAGGGTTTTTCTGTGAGTTGGTGGTGACCTAACAATCGTTTGTGGAGCTTTTGCTGTAAAGCATTTTTGAAATCAGACACTGTGCCTGGATTAACAAGAATTGTATCTTTAAAATGGTGCCTAATACTTGTATGTTTGAGAAATTTGATTCATGAGATTTCTGTGGATTTGTATTTGGCACCCTGCAATTTCATTGGCTGTTGGCAAGGGGTTCCGCTAGCAGAACGGGGCTCCCAGTTGACCCGAAGGTTAGGAGACACCGCAATTGACACCGCAAAACTGAGTGAATATTAGGGTAGCACTAATTCATGAACCATATGCTGTCAGTCGCTGTTCTTAACTCTTTCCTACCCCTCTCTCCCCACCTCGTCTTTCTTCCTTGTTTTATAATGTACACCATAGAGGTCGGCCGATTAATCGGAATGGCCGATTTCATGTTTTCATAACAATAGGAAATCTGTATTTTTGGACACCGATTTGGCCGATTGTTTTTCTTTTCTTTTTTTAAACTTTATTTAACTAGGCAAGTCAGTTAAGAACACATTCTTATTTTTCAATGACGGCCTAGGAACCGTGGGTTTACTGCCTTGTTCAGGGGCAGAACAGATTTTTACCCTGTCAGCTCTGGGATTCAATCTTGCAACCTTTAACTTGCAACAGTTAACTAGTCCAACGCTCTAACCACCTGCCTCATTGCAATCCACGAGGAGCCTGCCTGTTACGCGAACGCAGTAAGAGGTAAGTAAGGTAAGTTGCTAGCTAGCTAGCATAAATCACTAGTTAAACTAGTAATATCATCAAACATGTGTAGTTATCTAGCTTGTCCTGCGTTGCATATAATCGATGCGGGGTGCATTCGCGAAAAATGACTTGGAGTAGTTGTTCCCCTTGCTCTGCAAGGGTCACGGATTTTGTGGAGCGATGATTAATGATGCTTCGAGGGTGGCTGTTGTCGGTGTGTTCCTTGTTCGAGCCCAGGTAGGGGTGAGGAGAGGGACGGAAGCTATACTGTTACACTGGCAATACTAAAGTGCCTATAAGAACATCCAATAGTCAAAGGTATATGAAATACAAATGGTATAGAGAGAAATAGTCCTATAAATACTATATTAACTACAACCTAAAACTACTTACCTGGGAATATTGAAGACTCATGTTAAAAAGGAACCACCAGCTTTCATATGTTCTCATGTTCTGAGCAAGGAACTTAAACGTTAGCTTTCTTACATATTGCAATTCTACTTTCTTCTGCAACACTTTGTTTTTGCATGATTTAAACCAAATTGAACACATTTCATTATTTATTTGAGGCTAAATTGATTATTGATGTATTATATTAAGTTAAAACAAGTGTTCATTCAGTATTGTAATTGTCATTATTACAAATAAAATATATCTTTTTGTAAATCTGTATCGAAGTTGAAAAATCATAATCAGTCGACCTCTAGTACACCATATATGCATTGAAGTACAGATTGAACTTGTGTTTATAATATTACAATCATAATGCATTTATAACACCTGGATAATGAACTTTCAATACAGCATTTCACATTCTCCACTGGTTGAAATTAAGTATCTCATTGAAATACTATCCTGTGTCCTCAGACTAATGCAGATGACAGGAGTTAGAACAAAAAACAGTGCATATCTCTCTGTATATATTAATTACAAATCAATTATGTTCTTAGTCTATTGCATAGTTGCAATGCCTAATCATTGATGTCCCAGTAGTGATAAACACTGTTGAAGTGTATAATTGTAATATATACATGCAGACACAGCATCATTCAAATAATGGAGTTTGACATGACTGAAAAATAATGTCTCAGAGATTCATACCTGAACCGCACCTTTATTTGCCAAGGAAGAGTACATGATCATTGAATAAATTCAATGTACAGGCTACAATGTGGGAATCTCACGCGTGGTAATAACTACAGTAATTGTATATAGGACTTGCATCCTTGGCACAATAGAGTAATTATATTCTACTCTATCCATAGGCTTCATTAATGCCATTCAGACTTGAAGTTGATACAACTAGGATAGCAGAGGTTCATAGATTGGTATGAATATTAGTTTTAGGGTCCATACACAGATCGGCTACATACTGTAGCTAGCTACACATCCCATACAGTTATTTTTATCCTCCACTACACAATACGCAAGTAAATAGTTAACTAGCTATGTTACTTCAGCTGCATTGCAAGGCAAGATTACACAATTGTACATTCAATTTGCAGTAAATGCTTTAGCTAGCTAGATTCTTTACATCCACTGTTTCTCAAGACGACAGCCTAGTTTGCTGCTTCTCTGGAGTCCCCAAAACAAGAATTACAAATTCATTCTCCCAACATGAGCTAATGTTAGCTAGTCAGATAACATGCTAAATAGCCTCTACATTAACTAACACATACCTCTCAATTTTAAATGTTTTGTTTGACTCGTTATAACAACTTACATCTGGTTCCACCGTAATGTTGTCAGCCATCTTTGTTGAAGAACACTAAAAGGCAAGGGTGGCTTGTGTCAAAACGTGTCATTGGAACCACTGGAACCGGTATGATTGGTCATATAAAAACCTTGGGACCCAAATGCATAATGAGTGCTCTAACTCCCCCTTGTGATGGTCTGGAGCAATGAAGCAGTGATGCTGGGTACCTCTAAGTCCAAGCTCACAACTTTTAAAAGGAGGAACACACACACACACAACACACACACACACACACACACACACACACACACACACACATATATATATATTAACTTCTTCGATGTAGGGGGCGCTCTTTTAATTTTTGGATAAAAAAAACATTCCCGTTTTAAACAAGATATTTTGTCACGAAAAGATGCTCGACTATGCATATAATTGACAGCTTTGGAAAGAAAACTCTGACGTTTTCAAAACTGCAAAGATATTGTCTGTGAGTGCCACAGAACTAATGCTACAGGCGAAACCAAGATCAAATTTCATACAGGAAATGCCCCAGATTTTGAATGCGCTGTGTTCCAATGTCTCCTTATATGGCTGTGAATGCGCCAGGAATGAGCCTACACTTTGTCGTTTCCCCAAGGTGTCTGTAGCATTGTGACATATTTGTAGGCATTTCATTGGAAGATTGACCATAAGAGACTACATTTACCAGGTGTCCTCCGTCGAAATTATTGCGCAATCTCCAGCTGCGTCCACTTTTCCATTTGGTTCAGAGGAGAAAGGCCACTGCCACGAATGATTTATCATCGAATAGATATGTGAAAAACACCTTGGGGATCGATTCTAAACAACGTTTGCCATGTTCGTCGATATTATGGAGTTAATTTGGAAAAAAGTTTGCCGTTGTAATGACTGAATTTTCAGGTTTTTTTCTTAGCCAAACGTGAAGAGAACGGAGCGATTTCTCCTACACAAATAATCTTTTTGGAAAAACTGAACATTTGCTATCTAACTGAGAGTCTCCTCATTGAAAACATCCAAAGTTCTTCAAAGGTAAATGATTTTATTTGAATGCTTTTCTTGTTTTTGTGAAAATGTTGCCTGCTGAATGCTAGGCTTAATGCTATGCTAGCTATCAATACTCTTACACAAATACTTGTGTAGCTATGGTTGAAAAGCATATTTTGAAAATCTGAGATGACAGTGTTGTTAACAAAAGGCTAAGCTTGTGATCCAATATAGTTATTTCATTTCATTTGCGATTTTTATGAATAGTTAACGTTGCGTTATGCTAATGAGCTTGAGGCTATGATTACGCTCCCGGATACGGGATTGCACGACGCTAGAGGTTAAGTTAAAATAAGTGTTCATTCAGTATTGTAATTGTCATTATTACAAATAAAATATATATAAAAAAATCGTTATCGACGTTGAAAACTCATAGTCGGTCGACCTCTAGTTCACCATATGTGCATTGAAGTACAGATTGAACTTGTATTTATAATATTACAATCATAATGCATTTATAACACCTGGATAATGAACTTCTTTCAATACATATATATATATATATATATATATATAAAAAAATTGGGTCAAACTGTCAAGGTCAGACAGTCTACTAAAGGCAGTAAAATGGCAGGGCACAGCATGACATGGACAATCAACAAGGATAAACAAAACAGGGGTTTTAAAAATGACTACATTCTCCACCAGTGTATGCCAACCATTCAAATGTGCCAAATCCCATAGAAAACCAGACAAAATGTAAATATAAAAACATTGTCATAATGGTCAAAACAGGACTCGTCCCCTAAAGAGTCTTGGCTGGAAGTAGCCTAGAAACAGAAAGCTAAGGAGCCAAACTGCAGTGACAGACAGGAAGCCAGTTGCTCACATTACACCAGCTCCGAATGACTGACTGCTCGGATGGCTAGACAGAGGTCGACCTCACCGCTGGGGTACGTGCTGCCCCAGAACTAAATAGCACTAAGCAAGTATTGTGGGTTATGATTAATTGTGCGGTCAGGTCAGATTCAATTACATGCGGCCAAAATATTCCATTCACAGTAACCAACTGGCCTTATTTATGTAGAACCTGGGTTGACAAGATGAGCTACACCACCCAGACACACTGTAGGATAGTGTTGAGCAATTCTCTTATTTTAGCCTCTAGCTCCTTTTCCTGTGTGGGTGTGAACCAAGTGAAGAAGCAGGTGTGTGGACCTGTGAGACCGTCTGGAGGGTGGTTCCTCGGAGGGTTAGCTAGCGTCAAACACCTGGTGTCTCCCTCCTCATCGCCCAGGCAGGATCTCCCCAATCATTTAACACAGCACAACTCAACAATCCATCCACCAGTCTTGAAATCCCCTAGAGCCATTGGAAGCTGTAATTTACATTTTATGGATCAATCAACCAATGAACAGCCTGCCTATTGTATTGCAGCAGTTCACTCACTCTGTAGGCTTTGTTAAATCACCACAACCCAATGTTTTGAAACCATTTCATCAACTCATTTATCACCCACTAAAAAAGTATTACGGCACCAACACACGACGACGAACCGCTAAAAGCAGCAGGTGGCCGTCCTATCGCTTGATGCACTTGGCCTTCCGTTATGGTGCACTTGGCCTTCCGTTATGGTGCACTTGGCCTTCCGTTATGGTGCACTTGGCCTTCCGTTATGGTGCACTTGGCCTTCCGTTATGGTGCACTTGGCCTTCCGTTATGGTGCACTTGGCCTTCCGTTATGGTGCACTTGGCCTTCCGTTATGGTGCACTTGGCCTTCCGTTATGGTGCACTTGGCCTTCCGTTATGGTGCACTTGGCCTTCCGTTATGGTGCACTTGGCCTTCCGTTATGGTGCACTTGCTCTCGAAGTCTAAATCAGTAGATATCAGTATTTCAATGCAGGATCCCTGTTGCATGGTAAGTCTCATGTGGCAACTAAACTGGACAGCAACCTGTGCAATGTAGAGCACCATTATAAGCAGTGTGCTCCTACAACATACTAGAAACAAGTGACCCTAGAAGGAACTCATCAATTTAATGAGAAAGCCAATGTATTGGCTATCTTTCCCTCTGTGTGCGTCACAACAGACAGGAAAGGCTGGGGGAGTTGGCTTTGCGGTACCATCTTGGCTACGTTTCCCTAGTCAAAGTTGAAAAGGTCACTGTAAATGCAAAGGAGCGACTGGAAGAGCGAGGTGCACAATACACTCATTGACCTGTAACAGGAACGTTGCCAACGATCACAGCAAAGTTTTGGAAGGGAGAGCCTTTTTATTGAGCAAGCCCGAGGCACTCACTTTTTCCCTCTGCAGATCAAACCGAGATGCCAATCAAAGAACAATGCATTTGTCCTTTCCCCAGAGATGGAGTTGTAATGAGCCAGAGTTGGATGACACAGAACTGAACCGTAAAAGAAAAAGGTTGAAAAAATAAAAGCGTCAAGAAAACGTCTTGCGTCTACTTCACCAGCTCCTTCCGCCCATGAAATCTTTGATTTCCCTATAAACCCCTGCCCTCCCCTATTTGCGCCCCTTCACCTTGAATGGTGAGCGTTTATTAACTTAACATGCCCTTACTGTATTGTACTTGGGATTAGAACCATCATGCAATTGAGTTCCAACAGATGCACTTAACATCTTAAGATCAACTGTATTCTAATAGTTATCCACTTAAACTATGCAAGACTTTACCCTAAGGCTCTTTCAAGAGAAAATATATTTTTTAAATCTGTCAAGTCAATCGGTCAAAGCAGCTGAATAAAACACTGTCATAAACATGCTGTCAAACTCCATATGGTACATAATACGGTAAAGGAGAGCTTCTAGCTCAGAAAGGGCCTCCTTCTACCTAAGGAACAATAGAAAAGGGAGTAGCCTCCATTGATGGAACATGCTGGTGAAATTCAATTTCAAGCTTTATTCAACAATAATAATGCTAACAGTTGAAAAACCCAAGTCGTTTTAAAGCTAGTCTTCATTATGACCCTTTCAAGTCGACAACATTTGGTCTGTGACTCAGCTGAAACACTGCATTATCCATGACTCAGCAGCGTCGCCTTTAAACAAACATAATAGGTGCACCAACTGTGTGCTGCATCGTTTAAGTATAACATCTAGATTATAGTGTCTGAAAAAGGCCATCAAGCCACAGTGAACAATGTCCATTTTTTTTTATTGAAAGACCCAGCTGAAAGGTCTTGAATGACAGACCGTGCTGTATTTATATGGATCGCCATTGGCAGCAGCTACTCTTCCTGGGGTCCAAACAAGTTTTAAACAATTACATCACTACACATTTACAATACAAAAGTGTATAATACCACAATATTACTTTGCAATGTATGTATGCTGAAAGGTCAAGCGTCTTCCCAACTGGAAGGGGTAGCACAGAATATTTGTTTTAGATGCCTCCAAGTCAACATTCAGGTTGTCATTCCTATAGGTCTTTTTGAACTTGCTACAAGAAACAATACTTACAACAAGTGTTGACAAAAGCTTTGTTTCACGTGGCTACAAGTTATGTTTTGCTCAAAGAGTCCAAAAGGTTATATGCCAAATGGTGAACTCCCACAACAGAGACAAGTTGTGAAAAGGAACACAGCTTATCTCCTAAAAACAAACTACAGTGGTGGAACAGAGAGTCTGCTTCCATCGAGACGATTTAGTAGTGGTGTGAGTTGCTCAACCTATGGAGAGTAATGATTAGACGCTCCGCAGGGGTGAGACCTCAATCCGCTAATGAACACAGGGGTCATGGTGCCCCACACAAGATCCAGTGGGGCCCCCCCGAGGAGAGGTCACCTGCTCGTCTTTGGACTAATCGAGTTAGCAAGGGACTCAATACGCAGGGGGCCATACGCTAAGCGCTTAGGATCAGCACACACTGCAAAAAAGGTGTCATCCAGGATATCCCCCTCATCAAGCAAGGGCCACGGGGCCAAACATCAGAAGGTGGAAGGTTATGGCCTCAAAGGAGTTGACTGAAGAGTGCAGACAGAATTGTACAACGCTCAAGTGCATCGGGGGAGTGTGGTCAAGCCTTCAAATCTGCTCATTCATTTTCATTTGGCCGAGCTGTGGCCAACCTGAAATAACAAGCCATTTACAAAATCGGTTTGCCGATAATTGGTCCCAGGCATGGACTACTTAATTACTACAGCTCCAACGCTCTCCTCTCCCCGTTCGCTCTCGCTCCAGCCTTTTTTCTTTTGCACTATTGACCTATATGACTGGCTGCACTGCAGACTGCTGTACAAGCCCACGAGCAGCCCAAGACTGATTACAGGAAAATCTAAGCATTTTCAATAGGACTTCATGGCCACAACCTATTTATCTGTCCAATCAAAAAAGACGAGGGAAGTAGAATGTCGCTATTGTGATCTGAAAAGAAAAGGCATTAACATTCATCTAGGACTATATCTATCATCATCATCTATGCTTGGATCAAACACCAGTGTAATTCCTCAAGCAGGTGGCTACACAAATATCTGACAGTCATCATCAGCATGCCAACCCTTGTCAAGTTTACCTTTTAGTTTAAGCCAGAACTGTTTATTGTAGTTTTGTCCACTCTTTCAACCACTTGATTGACTACTACTTGTAGTTTTGACCTCTACTACCAAATGACTTTGGGATTCTAGTTTGTAATGAAAAGCGCTGTATAAAAATACTACCACCACCAATCCTGACCTGGCAACTCATGCGCTAATCAAAGCAATTTCAGCCAGTCATCCCCGTTTCCTTCCTGACTCCCGTCGGTGCCCAACTCTTTGTATATGCAATTTGCTACTATTTGCCAATGTGGACGTTTGGAGTAGTGGAGAGACACTCAAATGGCACACTCCCCAGACAAACAAGCAATGAGGAGAGGAGGGAAAACAAGAAAGAGGGGGGGAGATCTAGGGATGAGAGCACTTCCTTCCACAAAGCACACCTCACCATATGTGGGGTGGGAACTCTAACACAAAGGTGTAAATCTGCCTACCACATGAGAAGACAAAGACAGGGAGGGGGTTGTGTCCCTGAAGCTTCAGGGTGTCATGGCAGCAGCTCTCAGGGGGAGTACATGAACAATACAAACCTCGTAACCAAATCATAAACATCTGCCACTCAGATTCACTGGACGACTTCCCCAAGCATCCCATACAACATCAGAGTTGGTTGATTTGGACAAAAATCCATATCGCAATGAAAATAAATAAAAAAAATTGCATGAATTGATGCGATAATTATAAAGTTTACCATCAATGTGCACCGCCATTGTTTTTAAAATTAGCCTTTAAACTACTACTTTGATAGTTGTACCCATCAATTGTCCCATTAACAATCACCCATATTTGAAAACCCATTAATTTAAAACGTCTAATTTCTGTAGTAAACCTATAGGCTACTCATCGTAATGAGCGAAATCAGCAATATGCCTGTGATAAGTGATCAATGTCGATCATGTTTCGGTTAACAGCCTGAGCGCTACAAAATGACAAGTCACTATTCTACCTGATTATAGTAAGGGCACAGTGTGAGGAGAGTATTTTGGGGCATGATGGTTGGATCTCTCATGAGAATAGGCTGGCCTACTCCATGCCTACAGCATTAAAAAGCTCCCCTTCCTGTCTTTCTGTTTCCCCATGGTTCCTTCACCTATACCCGACACCCCGGTTCAGAAATAGACCACTGATCTCTAGCCTAGATCTTGAAGGTGCAACTTCTAGTCCCATACACCCCTCTACTGATCCAAAACCGCTGAATGTGAGCGTGCTGAATGATGATTCAGCGGCCAGGCCAACGCTGATGTAGAGGGGTGAACAGTAAACACATGTCCTCATCCACCAACCACAGCCGAGCACTGGGCAAAAAAGCTTTCCTAACACTAAGCTTAACAGTCCATGGCTGACCTTATTTTAATTTTTTATTATTTTACTAGGCAAGTCAGTTAAGAACAAATTCTTATTTTCAACGACGGCCTAGGAACAGTGGGTTAACTGCCTGTTCAGGGGCAGAACGACAGATTTGTACCTTGTCAGCTCGGGGAATTGAACTTGCAACCATTTGGTTACTAGTCCAACCACTAGGCTACCCAGCCACCCCACCTTATCAAAGTAAGCCCCAAAAAATAGCTTCTTTTTTTTTTAGTTTTCTATCAATATTGGAAAGACTACAATCATTAAAAACAACAATGATTATTTCTCAAATGTTTTCAAAATCACTTAACTTCCATTCACAGCAAGACAATGCATTTTGTGTGCAACACCACCAGCACGTCGTTGCGCTAACAATGGCATGTTACTGGGCAAACAGATTGGGTTAGTCCGTCTGCATGGGACCTGGACTGAACTAGGGATAGCTCCACCAAGTACCTCTTCGATTTGTGATCTGTCCCCGATGCCAGCAGCCATCCCAGGTCACTGACCATTAGGAGCGGAGATGGTAAGGAGACATGTTCCTTTTTCGCAAAACCCCCAACACCGACCCCATCCCCAATCAACAAATGACAGCAAGATATTTATTAGGAACAGGGCACTCGCATCCTGTAATTGGCACCATACTAGGGTGATCAGTTGCTGGGTAGAATTCCATTATGGTTCTAATTAAAAGGCCATTAATGGTGGCCGCGTTGACCAGTCTCACTTCCTTGCAAGGTGATTTAATTTCCTGTACAGGGTTGTTTTCAGTGCAACTCACTGAGCTCCCCAGCTTGTAAAAGGTTTAAGAACACCAAATCCCCCCTCTGCCATATTTTACCCAGGGAGCTTTGCTGTCAGCGCACCAGCTGGCCATCAGTCAGCAAGGCTGTTGGTGGTTGCTCCATCACTCTCCAAGTTCAATCTGCTCCCCCAGCCTTCAAAGCACTCTCAGACAAGGATGTTTCTTTCTTCAACCTCTGGCCCTCTGTTTCACCGTCCCATTGACTTCCACATGTGTCCGGTTTCTTCAAATGCAGTGGGTTTTATACAACCACTGACCTTGGTCCTGTATGGTCCCACTGGAATAGCCAAGGTATGATGGGAGATTTCATAAATATCTTCAATTTTTGGGGGATTCTCATAAAATCTGCTTTTGAATGTTACAATTTTTCTCAAATAGCCATCCATTCTGCAACTTCTTTGAAGGCTAAATTGGCAGAGGTTAAAGGTATAGTTCACCCAAATAAAAAAATGACACATCGGTTTCTTTACACTGACAGCAATACATGCTTTGGTTTTATTTCTCTGGCACAGTTTCCAAATGCTTACATTTTAGCATTTGTCATTGGACCGATATTAACATTTTTTGCGCACCATGTCCAAATCATCCGGATGTATCTAAAATTGATTGTGAAGCTCAAAGTCACTTAGATGACTTGAACATGATAATAACAGGGAAACTAAAGCTAAGCATGGATTGCTGTTATACCCTGTCCATAGACTTCTTACAGGGTAAGGAAACCAATACATAATTATGTAATTATGGTGAACTGTCCTTTAAAAAGACATATTACATGGAAGGACAACAAAGCTATCAGGAAACTTTGACAATCGCCATCGTGTGAAATGGAACAAAGCCGGTGTTGCGTCACCTGTTTAGCATTGCTGCCTCCATTCAGGCCTGCTCTCTGGGGGACCCTGTTTTAGGATTACCCCCCAAACTTTTCTGGACCAGGAAGTATTTCCCACTCACCTTCAACTCCCTGGTCTTTCCTCATTTGGATAAAAGCATGCACACGTTAAATCAATAAGTAGCATAGTTTTTTATCTATAAAATACCTTGCACAACTAACTGTAGCATAGTTTTTTTATCTATAAAATACCTTGCACAACTAACTGTTTTTATCACATTTATTTTGGGAACCACCCCTGTAAAAAGTAATTTGCCTGATGACGCGCAAATGGCGAAGGAGAGTCCCATTTCATACAAGCTAATTTTCATCTCTCTCCTCGATTACCTTTGACTTTTTTCAGAGAAGACGAAGGAGTTGAGCTAATTGAGAAAAGGCCCCTGCGGTGCAGGTGGGGAAGATTAATTGGCCTATACTGCATACATATGGGGATTGATTAAAGCAAATTACAAGGTGGTCATGCTCATGATTAGGGCTGGGACTATACCAGTATCGCAATCTTTTTTGATGCCAAAAAAATAAAATCACAAAGCAGACCAAACTCTTTGTTCCGTTAAAAACCTCCTGTGTGTAAAATAGTGTGCTATAGCTTGGAAAATAAGTGTGACTCTGCATGACAACATAATGTTTCCCGAAAGAAGTTAAATCCGCTTCGTGTTTTGTTTCTTTGCTACGATACTAACGAGTATCGCGATACTGGTATGAATTATCTCAGCCCTACTCATGATAGACCTAGTCGAACAAACCATAAAATAAGAGAAGAATCTTCAATAGACTTTTTATACATGCCTTTATAAAAAAGGGTACTCATTATTAAAGCTTCATAAATTAGGCACAAGTTGCTGTGTGACAACTTGTACACTTCTCATATTTTACAAAAAAAAACAGTCTTTCCAACCGTTCTGAATGGAAAAAGGGAGCATGACAAAAGATGACTTAAATTACGGACTGGCAAAAAATACCCAGACTAATCGTTTATAATTCCTATTTTAAAAAGGCAGTGACAGGCCGGTCTTTGAAAAAGTGACCGATTGCAAAAAAATATGATAGAGGGAAAACCCCTTTTCTGGCCAAAAATTCCCAACTGTTAAACTAAAAGAAACATCTTATTTATTTTTCCTCTGACATTATTATTGAGCCTGCAGTTTGTGGGATTTATAACAATTTGAGTGGAGTTGAGTTCCCAGCCATGTTTAGAGTTAAGCTTCTCACTGCTTGCCAAACTGACAACGGCCACTGAAGGATTCCCCGTTGTTGAAGCAGCGGGTCGGATTTCTGCCCTTGCTGTGCCCACCACATAAAGTCCCTCACCCCTCTTGATTATTATACATTGCACGCCTTTGGAATCATCTTGTGAAAACCTCGTCTTTGATGGAAACCTGGAAGCCAAAATGGAACAGAAACCATTTTCATATCAACGTTTCTCGTGAGGAAACTTGTTTAGACCCCACTCTCAAAACAATTAATCAGTTTAGTCAATCAAGACAGTACCCAAGAATAACAAATTGCCATAAGAGTATGGCAGGAGTGTATTAATCCCACACTAATTAAAATTACTCCTTGTGCTCATATCCCAGTTCAGCCAAGCAATTTGGCTCATTATTGAAAATGAGAAGCAATCACTAACAGCAGCAAGTCTGGACTAAAATGTTCCAGCTTTAGTGTCTGGAGGTGCTGTAAAAAATAAATATGTTTGGTGAGCATGAGCAATGAGCAAGAGTGAAAGACCTGCCAACAGACAGCCCTTATAAACTGTGCTTCCATAAAGCACTTCCGCCACCCTCGCTTTCATTGACAAAACCAGGGGAGAGTGAGCATTTACGGCTCAGTTCCTGTTTTTCAGGCGGCTGCCCCCTTCTCCATCCCCACCTCTTCCTCCCCTTTCCAGATCCTTTCATGCCAGCAAGAACAGCAGCAGCGGCAGGCAGCCTGCAGTTTCACGGCCCGGGATCTTTGTGCTCCACCTATACAAGTAGGTATGATTTCTGCCGAGTCGTAAAACAATTACTGGCAAATTCCTGCAGCTCTTTGATTTCTGGCCAGAGGCTGGAGGGGGCGAAGAGGAGGAGGAAGGGCCATGGGGCGGCTGACGGTACCTCTGCTATACAGTAAGGGGTGGGGGGGGGGCTTTGTCCAGTGCTGGGAACATCAAGGAATACTGGATCTTTGTGACAGTGCAGATCCTATGGTCATTAGGAAACAGAATGAACTAGAGGGCAACCGATTATGATTTTTCAACGCCGATACAGATTATTGGAGGAGCAGAAAAGGCGATAGATTTAAAATCCGCCGATTAAAAAAAAAAAATGTATTACATCAATACTGAATGAACACTTATTTCAACTTAATGTAATAAATCAACATCAATTTAGCCTCAAGTAAATAATGAAACATGTTCAATTTGATTTATATAATGCAAAAACAAAGTGTTGGAGAAGAAAGTAGAAGTGCAATATTTGCCATGTAAGAAAGCTAACGTTTCAGTTCCTTGCTCAGAACATGAGTATATGAAAGCTGGTGGTTCCTTTTAACACGAGTCTTCAATATTCCCAGGTAAGAAGTTTTAGGTTGTAGTTATTATAGGAATTATAGGACTATTTCCCTCTATAGCATTTGTATTTCATTAACCTTTGACTATTGGATGTTCTTATAGGCACTTTAGTATTGCCAGTGTAACAGTATAGCTTCTGTCCCTCTCCTCGCTCCTCCCTGGGCTCAAACCAGCAACACAACGACAACAGCCACCCTCAAAGCAGCGTTACCCATGCAGAGCAAAGGGGAACTGCTAGAAGGCTCAGAGTGAGTGACGTTTGAAACGCTATTAGCGCGCGCTAACTAGCTAGCCATTTCACTTCGGTTACACCAGCCTCATCTCGTGAGTTGATAAGCTTGAAGTCATAAACAGCGCAATGCTTAACGCACAACGAAGAGCTGCTGGCAAAACGCAGGAAAGTGCTGTTTGAATGAATGCTTACGCGCCTCCTGCCTACCACCGCTCAGTCAGATAATTGTATGCTTGTATACTCAGTCAGATTATATGCAACGCAGGACACTCGATAATATCATCAACCATGTGTCGTTAACTAGTGATTATGATTGTTTTTTATAAGATAAGTTTAATGCTAGCTAGCAACTTACCTTCGCCTAACAGGCAGTCTGTGGAGTGCAATGAGAGAGAGGCAGGTCGTTATTGCGTTTGACTAGTTAAACAAAGGCATAAAAAAATATATATTTTAAATTAAATAAAATAAAAAGAAATGTAAAAGGAAATTGTGCCCAAAAATACCGATTTCCGAGTGTTATGAAAACTTGAAATCGGCCCTAATTAAATCGGCCATTCCGATTAATCGGTCGACCTCTAGAATGAACTGAAGGTCCCAACAAAACATGAGCAGTTGCTAACCTCTAGCCGTCTTCAAATGCCCAGTACCGTTGACCAACTTCCTGTCTCTCGCCGATTAATAAAACACCTTTACTATGAAACATTCTTGGATTGTAAAATGTATACAACCTCTAAAAAAGTAAAGAGGGGTTCAATGCCAAAAAAGGTAAATTGCCTTAAATCCAAACAGTTGACACTCGAAACCCAAGAAGGACCGATGTCAATTGCTAAACTACAGCTGACAGCACTGTATTCTCTGCGGTTTCTCAACTTCGCCAAAAGCCTGTCTCTCATTTCACAACTTCGTGCCCCCTTAAACTAAATTAACTCAAATCTGTGGAGCCAAAATTCAGCTCGCTGGCAGGAGGAAAGAATGTATGCCTTTCTGGCATGACTGTGGTCTTGGGGTGACGCTGAGGTAAGGATACAGGCAGAGAAGAGGGGAAAACCAAAACAGGCTTTGGCAGGGGAGGGTGTTGCTGACAGACCTCTCAAATCATGAGGGGGAAATCGGGAGGAGCGCAATGGTTTACACTCTGCACATCTCCAATAGGAAATAGGAAATAATCCATCTGAGGCCAAGAATGTCATGTCAAGCCCCAGGGCTGGAGACCCAATTACCTCAGCTGAGATGTGTTGTGTGTAGAATTGTGTGTGTAGAAATAGTGTGCAAAGTGTGTGCGCGCACACACGCAATGTTGGTGTGTGTACAGTGCATTCGAAAAGTATTCAGACCCCGTCCCTGCATTTTGTTACATTACATCCTTATTCTAAAAATTCTAAAAAAGGCACCTTACTCTAAAAAGGCATCTAAATGCCTCTCAGACCATGAGATTCTCTGGTCTGATGAAACCAAGAAAGCGTCACGTCTCGAGGAAACCTGGCACCATCCCTACAATGAAGCATGGTGGTGGCAGCATTATGCTGTGGGGATGTTTTTCAGCAGCAGAAACTGGGAGACAACTCAGTACAGAGGCAAAGTACTGAGAGATTGTTGATGAAGTCCTGAGCACTCTGGAGCAGGTTCTCAGACTGGGGTGAAGGTTCACCTTCGAAAAGAACAAAGACCATAAGCACACAACAAAAACAACGGCAGGAATGTCTTCGGGACAAGTCTCTGAATGTCCTTGAGTGGCTCAGCCAGAGCCCAGACTTGAACCCGATCTAACATCTCTGGAGACCTGAAAATAGCTGTGCAGCTATCCAACCGGACAGAACTTGAGAGGATCTGCAGAGAAGAATGTGAGAAACTCCCCAAATATAGGTGTGCCAAGCTTGTAACGTCATACCCAAGAAGACGCGAAGCTGTAATCGCTGCCAAAGGTGCTACGACAGAGTAAAGGGTCTGAATACTTAAGTAAATTTTAAAAAATACTGATATGTCAACATTTCTAAAAACCTGTCTTTGCTTTGTCATTATGGGGTATTGCATGTAGATGGATTAAATCGTTTTTCCTCATCGATTTTGAAATAAGGTTGTAACATAAAATATGGAAAAAGTCAAGGGGTCTGAATACTTCGTGTGCATCCCATACCTGTATGGGAAAGACTAGCTTAAAAGACATCACTCTGCTTGCTGAGTGATTAACACTTCTTCCTGATTCATACTGGACCCGCAGATAACGAAACACTTTTCTTTTTTATCACCAGAAAAATCTGTCGTTTTAAGCTAGAAATCTGTTGGGTTTTTTGCATGGCCTGAGTCTCATTCCACTGTATCACCCGATGTCGGCTTTCCACATCGGTGGGACAAGATGGCGGAGCTACAGTGGTGTTTGTCAGACCATGAGACATCTCGAAAAGCGATCTTATCACCAAACGGTTTGGCCTATGAACTACTATCACACCTCTATGGAAAGGTGAATTTTACGAACACGTACACTACCGGAGAAGAGTTAAACCCTTGAATGAGTAGGTGTTTTCTTTATTTTTTACTTCTTTTCTACTTTGTAGAATAATAGCGAAGATATCAAAACTATGAAATAACACATATGGAATAATGTAGTAACCAGAACGTGTTAAATCAAAATACATTTTATATTTGAGATTCTTCAAATAGCCACCTTTTGCCATGACAGCTTTGCACACTATTTTGCATTCTCTCAACCAGCTTCACCTGGAATGCTTTTCCAACAGTCTTGAAGGAGTTTCACAAATGATAGTCCCACCAAGCGCAAACCAGATGAGATGGTGTATCACTGCTGAATTCTGTGGTAACCATGCTGGTTAAGTGTGTCTTGAATTCTAAATAAAATCACTGACAGTGTCATCAGTAAAGCACTCCCACACCATAACACCTCCATTGCTTCACGTTGGGAAATACACATGCGGAGACCATCCGTTCACCCACACCGCGTCTCACAAAGACACTGGACCAAAAATCTCCAATTTGGACTCCAAAGCAAAGGACACATTTCCACCGGTCTAATGTCCATTGCTCATGTTTCTTGGCCTAAGTAAGTCTATTCTTCTTTAGTGGTTTCTTAGCAGCAATTCGACCATGAAGGCCTGATTCACGCAGTCTCCTCTGAACAGTTGATGATGGGGTGTGTGTTGAACTTGAAAGCATTTATTTGGGCTGGTATCTAATGAACTTATCCTCTGCAGTAGAGGTAACTCTGGGTCTTTCAGTCCTGTGGAGGTCCTCACGAAAGCCAGATTCATCATAGCGCTTGATGGTTTTTGTGACTGCACTTAAAGAAACTTTCAAAGTCCGTGACATTTCCTGTATTAATTGACCTAAATATCTTAAAGTAATGATGGACTGTCGTTTCTTTTTGCTTATTTCAACTGTTCTTGCCATAATATGGGCTTGGTCTTATACCAAAAAAGGGCCATCTTGTGTGTAACAATGGATTGCCTCAAAACACATTAAGAAAATAAATTCTACAAATTAACTTTTAACAAGGCACACCTGTTAATTGAAATCCATTCCAGGTGACTACCTCATGAAGCTGGTTGAGAGAATGCCGTGCAAAGCTGTCAAGGCAAATGGTGGCTATTTGAAGAACCTCAAACATAAAATATATTTTGATTCGTTTAACACTTTTTGGTTACTACATGATTCCATGTATTATTTCAGTGTTGATGGCTTCACTTTTATGCTACAATGTACAAAATAAAATAAAAATCCTTCAATGAGTAGGTGTTAAAAGTTTTGAATGGTTGTATATGTCAGTGGTTTCGCTCTACGACTCCCACAAGTCACGGGACTGGTCTGAATTCGGTACCGCCAATCTGCCAACTTCGGTCTATAGCGTCCAACCACTTATATGTGTCTCGTTTCAGGAAACTAGGTGTTTGTTGCGCATCACTTCTTCACAGGAGAGCAATTTAAATGTAACCTTGTTTTTATTTTTTTATTTCACCTTTATTTAACCAGGTAGGCTAGTTGAGAACAAGTTCTCAATTGCAACTGCGACCTGGCCAAGATAAAGCATAGCAGTGTGAACAGACAACACAGAATTACACATGGAGTAAACAATTAGCAAGTCAATAACACAGTAGAATTTTTTTTTAAAGAGTCTATATACATTGTGTGCAAAAGGCATGAGGAGGTAGGCGGATAATTACAATTTTGCAGATTAACACTGGAGTGATAAATGATCAGATGGTCATGTACAGATAGAGATATTGGTGTGCAAGAGCAGAAAATTAAATAAATATAAACAGTATGGGGATGAGGTAGGTAAAATTGGGTGGGCTATTTACCGATAAGACTATGTACAGCTGCAGCGATCGGTTAGCTGCTCAGATAGCAGATGTTTGAAGTTGGTGAGGGAGATAAAAGTCTCCAACTTCAGCGATCTTTGCAATTTGTTCCAGTCACAGGCAGCAGAGAACTGGAACGAAAGGTGGCCAAATGAGGTGTTGGCTTTAGGGATGATCAGTAAGATACACCTGCTGGAGCGCGTGCTACGGGTGGGTGTTGCCATCGTGACCAGTGAACTGAGATAAGGCGGAGCTTTACCTAGCATGGACCTAGATGACCTGGAGCCAGTGGGTCTGGCGACGAATATGTAGCGAGGGCCAGCCGACTAGAGCATACAGGTTGCAGTGGTGGGTGGTATAAGGTGCTTTAGTAACAAAACGGATGGCACTGTGATAAACTGCATCCAGTTTGCTGAGTAGTGTTGGAAGCTATTTTGTAGATGGCATCGCCGAAGTCGAGGATCGGTAGGATAGTCAGTTTTACTAAGGTAAGTTTGGGGGTGTGAGTGAAGGAGGCTTTGTTGCGGAATAGAAAGCCGACTCTAGATTTGATTTTAGATTGGAGATGTTTGATATGAGTCTGGAAGGAGAGTCTACAGTCTAGCCAGACACCTAGGTACTTATAGATGTCCACATATTCTAGGTCGGAACCATCCAGGGTGGTGATGCTAGTCGGGCGTGCGGGTGCAGGCAGCAAACGGTTGAAAAGCATGCATTTGGTTTTACTAGGGTTTAAGAGCAGTTGGAGGCCACGGAAGGAGTGTTGTATGGCATTGAAGCTCGTTTGGAGGTTAGATAGCAGTGTCCAAGGAAGGGCCGGAAGTAAACAGAATGGTGTTGTCTGCGTAGAGGTGGATCAGGGAATCGCCCGCAGCAAGAGCAACATCATTGACATATACAGAGAAAAGAGTTTTGAACCCTGAGAATTGAACCCTGTGGCACCCCCATAGAGACTGCCAGAGGACCGGACAGCATGCCCTCCGATTTGACACACTGAACTGTCTGCAAAGTAGTTGGTGAACCAGTCAAGGCAGTCATCAGAAAAACCGAGGCTACTGAGTCTGCCGATAAGCATATGGTGATTGGCAGAGTCGAAAGCCTTGGCAAGGTCAATGAAGACGGCTGCACAGTACTGTCTTTTATCGATGGCGGTTATGATATCGTTTAGTACCTTGAGCGTGGCTGAGGTGCACCCGTGACCGGCTCGGAAACCAGATTGCACAGCGGAGAAGGTACGGTGGGATTCGAGATGGTCAGTGACCTGTTTGTTGACTTGGCTTTCGAAGACCTTAGATAAGCAGGGCAGGATGGATATAGGTCTGTAACAGTTTGGGTCCAGGGTGTCTCCCCCTTTGAAGAGGGGGATGACTGCGGCAGCTTTCCAATCCTTGGGGATCTCAGACGATATGAAAGAGGTTTTGTCAAAATGGGTTTCTTGGCAGAAATGCTGTCTGGAACATATGAACTTTCACGTGCCTTAATAACAAACTTGTATGCCATATGCAAATACAAATATATATTTTTTGAATATGAGCCTACTTGGTTTAGCCACGGATGAAGACAGGAATCTTCCCGCTAGCCATGACTGACTGAGATAATAGCCGCTTCTGTCAAACATGAGCTGTCAGTATGTGTAGGTAATCCTTTCTAACGTGGCTATTTTGAAAGATCTCTCATAGTAGAACTGGAAAAGTGTTACTCTCCACTTTATGGGAGGTAGGGAAATCCTTGTCTCATCGCGCACCAGCGACTCCTGTGACGGGCAGGGCGCAGTGAGCGCTAACCAAGGTTGCCAGGTGTACGGTATTTCCTCCGACACTTTGGTGCGGCTGGCTTCCGGGTTGGATGGCGCGGTGTTAAGAAGCAGTGCGGCTTGGTTGGGTTGTGTATCGGAGGACGCATGACTTTCAACCTTCGTCTCTCCCGAGCCCGTACGGGAGTTGTAGCGATGAGACTGTAGCTACTAAAACAATTGGATACCACGAAATTGGGGAGAAAAAGGGGTAAAATTCAAAAAAGAAAAAAAAAGAAAAGAGAACAAAGGCTGTGGTATAAATCAACATATATATAAAATATATTTTTTTACCATATCCATGTATGAATCGGTTATTCAAGGCGTTTATGGGCTAATAGCAGTAAGGCCAAATTCAATGTTTCATCAAATAATTATATATATTTCATACCTTAAGCGGTAAAAAAAAAGCAAATCTAAATTATCCTTGGTATGACCATCTTAAAACAATTCTATATGTTAGCTTAGTATACCACTGAACACCCGGCTTAGACTCTAGAGGGTTAACATCCATTAACACTTTTGAAAATCATTTGTCTCGTAATATCCCCTCAGAAAGTTTTTACCACTAGTAAAACACAGGCAAAGTCACACACATTCACCCTCACTCCCAATATCCTGACAAACTTGAACATTTAAATTTGACGACAAATTGAACCATACATCGAGGCTACCACAATCTCCAAAGCCAGACTCCCCTAAACGAATCAGAATGTTCTACGTTGCAGACAAAGACAATATGGCCATCAATATCAAAGCCAGACAAGATCACATCCGGGAACCCACAGCAAAGAGAGGTAGGAACGCAACATCTTAGACATGTTTTAGTCTGAGCAGATCATGTATGGGTTACTCTAGAGACTTGACTTGTGGTATGTACACACACACACACACACCACAAAAGAATGATGGGGAAACACAAAGAGAGGATGTGGAAAGTGAAGGCTTCATGCTACAACTTCAGGGGCTCAGGAGAGGTCCAAGGGGCCAACATACTGACCCAATCACTAAGCTAAGTCACCACTATGGAGGGAATAGGGCAGGTGTGTGCGCTTAGTTTATTTAATCTGGTTATCTGAGAGCTTCTTTTACAGGATAATAACAAAGATCTTGAAAGGAGCCCTTCACTGTCAGTCTGTTTCCACAGAAAGACCCATTAACGCTTCTGTCAACTTCCCCATTCTGCCCCCGTAATGCCGAAAGGCCTTTTATCTTCTTCCCCAGTCAGATGAACTCGTGGATACCATTTTTATGCCTCTGCATGCAGTTTGAAGCAAGTTGCTAACTAGCTCTAGCGCAATTGCAAATTGGCGTGAGCATAATGTCTGGAAGTCTATGGGTAACGCTAGTTAGAATTGGCTTGTGAAACCACCTCTAACTTCCTGCATACTTGACGGAGACATAATAAATGGTATCCAAAAGTTCATCTGATTCTGAGGAAGGGCCTCATTTTCAAAATCCCAAAGTATCCCTTTTAAGTGACACTATTCATTAAATATTACCTGCACATCTTATGATCTCAAAACACAATTGCATTGACCCATTATTGTACCAAATCAAATGTACACCTACCCACACACACACACACACACACACCTCATACCCCTGCATATTGACTCGGTACTGGTACACTCTGTACTTGTCATTGTTATTCTTTGTGTATTTTCTCTCATCTTTAACTCTGAATTGTTGAAAAAGGACCGGTAAATAATCATGTCACTGTTAGTCAATACCTGTTTTTTTACAAAGCATATGACTAAATGTATTTGATTAAATGGAACAAAATAGAGTGCTCATGCCAAATGGAGTGCCATTGGATCGCAATACAAAAATAGCCCATTCTCGGTTCCAGTCCAGACCCAACTTCGAGGTTGGTGAGTTCCACCGAGACGACAGCGATGCCATTCGCAGCGGCCGTCGCCACGGCAACACCTGAACGCCAGGACCCAACTGCCGGCGATAATGAAGCGGCACTGTGACTTTATCATTAATTTTAATGTGTTGAGAAAACGCAGCTTCCCCTCCTGGACTGAAACTGAAAATCAGTGCAGCTGTGGGGGAACGTGAGAGGAGAGCGACAGCAAAGTCTCCAGTTCGCTTCCTAAGCACCACATCATGGCCAGGGGAGTAAAAGTGACGTGAGATAGAACCGTCCAAACAAGTAGAAAATGAAAGGCTGGTGAAGCAAAAAAATAGGAACAGAGGATAAGATTTAAGATTCGGAACAACGCTCCGAGAGCCTGCTTTGACCAATACCTTGTTGACGTCTCTGCCAGTGTGAACCATCAGTTCACTGGAATCTTTTCACAGGGAAATATATTTAGAGAGTGACACAAATGTGACCAGCTCAGCTCCCGAAAATCAATAAATCAAACTTTTCATAGAGCCAACAGTCATGATATATTACTATCAGGCCTTAAAACTGTCACTGAGGTTTGAATTACGATTATGACTGAGGAGTAATGGGAAAAGGCCAGCTATTCCCCACTGGCTTTGAAGCAGGTGAGAGCACCCTTACAGCAAACACTGCATATGAGTGAGTGCTCATTTCAGAACCTGAAATGACAGTGAAAGAAATGAATCCCTCGTCATTCTGAATATCGGTGAATATGAATATGCCTACATGACGCACCGACCTATCATTCTTTATGCAAAAATAGACTACTTTACCATGATACAAAAACATTTTGTTCAGAGAAGTATACAAATGACAGAATCAAGCCATGTATGCTTTGACAGGTGAAGCCCAATGTAAAAATGGCCGACCAAACCATGTTCCAGTCCATTTACTATGGGAGGGGGGGGGTTGGTCTTACACTCCTTCTCACAGCACTGAATATCAGGTTTCCAAGGCTACACAGCATGGCAGCCAATCATAGCCATTTTCTTCAGGTCCGTTTAAATGTCTTGCTGGCCATAAAACTCCAAATTGGAAGCTTTAACCGGGAGAGCAGCACAGTGGAGAATGGGTACAGTAACTGACCACTCCTGTTGTGACAAATGTTAGCCATTTTATTTTTCTTCCTAATTCACATATAGCCTGCCTTACTCTACATTTTTGCCACATTTTTCACATTTAGGATGGCTAAAAAGTATAACCATCCACAATACATTTTTCAAAGCAAGGTGAGTGAAAAGATTCCCTTTCAAGTGAGAAGGCACCAGTGTAATCCACAACAGCTGCAAGACGGACTATATTAAAACAGTATAGCCAGCGTTTAGCCGCCTCACAAGAAAAGAGAGAAGTGAGAAAGAAAGAGGGAAGAAAGAGTGACCTAATGCAGAGCTGCACATTCTTGACCTAATGCCGAGCTGCACCTCCTTGGAAGGAGTGTCTGTGCGTCTCTGCAGGAGTAGGGGCAGGCAGCTGCGCCCTTATGAGACCACTCTGCGAGACTGTTAGTATTAAAACTGTCAAACACATGCTTGTCTATGCTACAAGGTTTCCCCTCAATTTCTTTGGCTTCTCCCGTCAGGGGCCCAATGTTGATCAAAGGTACCGGAGGGGTAGGGGTGGGGGGCTTCAGCCGGGCTGAAGATGGCTTGTGGACGTCTCTTGTACCCAACAGAACAGAGAGAGGGTGACGATGCCACACTGCTCCTGAAGAGTCTTCAAGCTCGATTCATTCAATTCTACATATGCTAAATGTATCCTGTCATAACATAAAAGTATCTTTCTATTATTGTCAAATGTAGGTGTACTATTAAAACACAGGTAAACTCCCCAAACAGGTAGATACCACCAAGTTTCAGAACAAGACCTGTGAGACAGTAGTTTGCTAACCATGATACAGCATGAACTTGCCAAGGCAGGTTTCAGCCTAAAAGGAGAGTGCCAATTGGTCAAATTCAGTGACAAGCTGCAAATACATCATCCTTACAAACAACATCCAAATGTGCTTTCATTTTAACACAAGCCAGGCTAGAAGAACTCTCCTCGCTCCTCCCTGGGCTCCAACCAGGAACACAATGACAACAGCCACCCTCGAAGCAGCTTACCCATGCAGAGCAAGGGAAACAACCACTCCAAGGCTCAGAGCGAGCTAGTGACATTTGAAACGCTATTAGCGCGCTCTAACTAGCCAGCCATTTCACTTCGGTTACACCAGCCTCATCTCCGGAGTTGCAATGCTTGAAGTCATAAACAGCGCAATGCTTGACGCACAACAAAGAGTTGCTGGCAAAACGCAGGAAAGTGCTGTTTGAATGAATGTTTACGCACCTGATTCTGCCTACCACCGCTCAGTCAGATACTTGTATGCGCAGTCAGATTATACGCAACGCATGTCACGCTAGATAATATCTAGTAATATCATCAACCATGTGTAGTTAACTAGTGATTATGATTGATTGATTGTTTTTTACAAGATAAGTTTAATGCTAGCTAGCAACTTACCTTGGCTTACTGCATTCGCGTAACAGGCAGTTTCCTTGTGGAGTGCAACGAGAGGCAGGTCGTTATTGCGTTGGACTAATTAACCGTAAGGTTGCATTACTGGATCCCCCGAGCTGACAAGGCGAAAATATGTCCTTCTGCCCCTGAACGAGGCAGTTAACCCACCGTTCCTAGGCCGTCAAAATAAGAATGTGTTCTTAACTCACTTGCCGAGTTAAATAAAGATTAAATAAAGGTGTAAAAAAAATAAAAAAAATATTGAAAACATTTTTACCAGCAAAGATCGGTGTCCAAAAATACCGATTTCCGATTGTTATGAAAACTTTAAATCGGCCATAATTAAACGGCTATTCCGATTAATCGGTCGACCTCTAGAACATACACACTCACGCAGCGCCGTTTCCATATCAGGAATGCATTTAGCTTGAAGTTCACACACACCTGTAGAAATAAACACCTCATCTGTTCTCATGAGCTTTGAACTTTGAAATGCATCTATTCCTGTGCTATAAAATCAGAGTAGTGGATGATAAGTACTTTCGCTAACCACAAACTCTCCTCTCCAGTCAGGTGTTCAGACTAGGGAAGAGATCCGTTGCATACGCCTCAAGAATTCACAGCATGCATTGAAGCATGCAAGCAGCAGCACTTTGGAGAGTCAAGTACAAGCAACGCTTTGTATACTAGCCCTTGCTCCTCTATTTACACACTATAGATTTATGCCCGTTGAAATGGGAAAAATACGTTTTCTTTTCAACACGCATGTAAATGGACAGACTTTCCAGTTTATTGAAATAACACGGATTTGCTAAATGACTTAGCAGGAAACCGATGGTCAAGGTGGATTCGTAACCAAATACATCATATGAAGTACATCACACATTTCTATTTCACTTGCCACCATGTTCAAATGAAGCTTTGTAGCTCAGCTATTACAGATGAAACAGTACATGACAATGGTGTTATGACAAAATAACTCAACATTTACCAGCAACTGTTTATCTTTGTATTCAAAAGTCCAATAGCAAGACTTGACAACTTACAACTTACAATTACATAGTTTTTTCAGTATTAACGCAGTGAAAGAAACAAAGCTTCTCTCTTTTAACCGATTTCAACCTCGTTCCTTGGCACTAGTCTAGCAGGCTGTTCTGTCTCTTTGCACCACAAAGAGCAGACTCAAAAGCAGCCTTTGGTGGATTGTGTGTGTGTGTGGAGGGGAGGGGGGGGGGGGCAGAGGGGTTTGTACAGTCAACCATGTACGACAGACTGTAGCCTACCTGCACCAGTGAACAGAGACCAAGCATATGCAGCACCAGCAAAACAACCTTATGGTGGTAGCTGGCTGGTTCTATGGTTGTCTTGTGTTCAAATCTAACAGCCTTTTATTGAATATTGTAATAGGCTGTCATTCATCCAGTCAAACTGACAATTCCTGTGACATTTTTGAATTTTAGAAATAGGAGTGAAAAATCAGATCACTATGCTTCTATAGGGTATTGGTAACATCATGAAAGCACACAGGGGCCAGCTGTCAAAGGAACGCGTCTGACACTGACAGGTGATACTGGTAAACATCACAATGACACCATGTTGTGAACTGTAAAACTCCCTGGATAACGTAACAGGTATGTGATGTGTAGCCTATGAGATGGCTATCTAGTCCAACTGCCCATGCAACAACATCACTGTGTGATACTAGAAGACATTGGCAGGTTATGTTTAACAGCCTACAAAAATGGACAATCAAGTCACTAATATTTATACTATATAGGGGTGAAAGCATAAAAGTATAAGAGTTTTAAAGAATAGCCTACTTAAAATACTTTATTTATATAGTAAAAGATAGTGGTTCTCCTGCACCTCAGTAGGCTATGAACTCATTGGTATTAGACCCATTTTGTACATTGCATAATGCATATTTTTCTTGATGCAATGACTCATTCTTCAGACTGTTGAGAGTAGTTTGGGGTTATCATTTTAAAAAGGAGAGTAAATAATGAATGGTTAAACAACAGCATAATCTTACAACTGTTCCCAATAAAGTGCAAATGTTCCCTGGTAATCTGAGTCGCATGTAATTAATATGACAGGATCTCTCCAAGGCATCGACTTTGGTACATTTCCCTGCATTTGTCACACCAAACAACACTCAAACCCACCAGCAGGAAAGAAGGTAAAAATACCAAACCAATAAATACTAGAATTGATCCCTTCCAGCCATGCCAGAAGTTTAAACAACCACTATGCTCTCCACTGTTTGAACAAGCCCTCTTATGTTTACCATCACCAAATGTTGGGTAGTGGTCACATTTAGCCTTTCTAGTTCTTAATGCCGCACCTAGCAACGTTTTTACGGTTTGTAGTTTAGCTCACCTTCATTTGGGTTGCCCAATCTTTTATAAAACTCGTGGGGTGGAATTAGTAAACTATTCTACTAAAGCTGGTTTACAAAAAAAACAAAAGAATAATACTTTAATCTAACCTCTCGGGTTAAGTTTTAATTGTAGAGATACACATAAGGGGAACTCTATCCTATGACCATCAAAGAGGTTTAGAGTATAACTTATCCAATAGCGCATCTAATTAATTGTGCATGCGCTACAGGTGAATTAAGCAAGTTTATTTATTTATTTATTTATTCACTTTGCAAAGTGAAGGCTATTACAAAAAAATATATATATTTTCAATGAACCGCAAAGGGTGGTCGCTCACACAATTCAATAGGCTTAATTTGTCCGGAGTGGTAGGCTATTGCTATAAGCTTTGCTTTACAAATCAAGCAGTCTATTATTTTATGACAGTAAAACTCAAAAAGCAGGGTAAATTATATGCCTACCTCGTTTTGGTCTTGGGAAGCTTTCGTGCAGGTGAAAAACGACTTTTTCCACAAAGTGCTGAATGTTGCTGTGCTCTGGTCCTCGGACAAACACCATCCAGTCGTGCGTAAAGCCTTCCACGGTGGGTTTCTTTCTGACCTGGGCACGATGTCCGAGTTCTAGTTTCACCTGAACAGCACCCTAGAACATCCAAAATCATATCACATATTGTTGCCAATCGGAGGCTGGCATCATTGCATGCTGTACAACGTACCTAAATCTATCCACGAGTAAAACCATACATTGTCTCAATAGACACCCGTACCAGCCTCAAAGCGCGGAATAAATTAAATAAAACAATCACACGTTAACATGTTTCGATTTGATAGGTCTACTCATAATCACTTGCACTCTATTCTGCTTTGCATTTCAGCAAAGAAAGCAAGGTGTCTATAGCCTTCCCTACACTATAAAGACAGTCATGTATTTATGTTCATGAAGTAGCCTAGGCTACAAACGGCAAATAATTTTGAACGCCGAAAAACTATTACAAGGAGACTGTAATTTGCCAGGGTAGACTTCTTCAGGATTTTACTATCCAAGCATCACTTTCACAAGCATACTTTATACGTGAGATATGCTACATTCTAGACGCGCCTCGCTGCTCAACTAACGTTAGTTCTACTGTACTTGAATATCAATATAAATATGGCTGGACATCTTCGGCTCAGACGCACCGGGCAATACCGCCTTCTTCGAGCAAAGAAAACAATACGTTGGAACACACCCTGCCTAAGCATGGTCGCGAGCAGTGTACTCACCGACGTGGCCATTCTTGAGGCCGCGTGCAACCGCTATTTCATCGAGAATTTGTTCTAAATGAGAAGATATAGGAGTGCAAATGGCTGATGGCGGACATGGTCTCTCCTAATTGAACTCAACCCCCGAGTTTCAGACTGAGGAGCAAAGTAAGACGCATGCGCTGTTTTGTGCACTGACAAGAGACAGACATAGCAGAGGGAAGAGAACCAATGAGACAACGCACACGCGCAGAGAACCAATGCATGGACTCGAGTAAAACCACCTCACAACTTCCCCACATAGGCAAGGGATTATTACCCCATGACTTCAAACCATTGATGACTCGACCCAGCTCCCAGCATGAACAGTCAACATACATTTACTTGCACTCTCGCAACAGTGTTGAGTGGAGCACTCGATATTGTAACATTATCCAATATATCCAACATGATAAACAGTCTGCTATTAGATGGGTTTTTTAAAGTATCAATTAGCCTATGTCAATATATTCAAACATTACCCCAAATAGTAATTGAGTCAACATGATGATTCATACACCATTCTTATCAAATCGAACAACATATTATGAGCCCCAAAATAGATAACTATTCATGTTTTATTTGAGCGTCCCCTCCCATAACGCCCATTCCATCATCTCCCCCCATAATGTGACAACCAAGAAAATAAACACCTTGATTTTGAACTATACTCCAAATAGCCCACAAATTCTTATCATGCCTATGATCTGAATGAGTTAAATACCATTTCTGACTGAGAAATCAATGAATGCAAGGTGTCAGTTTCCACTTTCTTTCAATAGGTGTGTGCTCTTCAGTTGTGCCAGCAGCAAAATAAAGACCTCACCATTTGGACCTAAGAAGTGTTGGATTTGACAACTAGCCAACTGTTCATCATTCCTCCGTTGAAAAACGATTGTTTTTACTCTCATTGATTATGCTTCTACTTGAACACATTGATTATTGTTCAAGTGGTAACAATTACTTTATTGAAGATCAGATCAGGTCTGAAAGCTCTTAATTTCACTAGAATGGAGGCGAGGACAAAAAGGTGACCAATTGCAGGGGGCAGAGGTCATGGTGCCAAACCAAAGCTCCATGAATTAGCATCAACTCCTCATTGGTTCGTCAATACAGGAAGTCCAGAGAAAAGCCAAACCGAACCAAGCCATCTTTGGCCAGACTGACTTTACAATATACCTATCCAAATCACATTAAATCAAGTAAAGTAAAATATTTGATGGAATATTTTAAGTATACTATTGGACTAAAAACAGATCTGGCTAATTAATCTATATGGGCCAAATAATGATGATCCACACTTTTTCGAAAATATATATAATAATCTATTGAGATCACAAGCAACGAAATAATCTATTAATATGGTGGGAGATTATAATAGGGTTTTAAGTACCTCAATGGATCGTAAAGGAAATCATTCTACAAAATACCACGCTCACGCACACAAGGAGATCACAAAGATCATGGATACAATAAAACTAGTGGATATATGGAGGTTGAAAAGCCCTGACCCAGTGAGATATACATGGAGGCTTCATCAAACTAGCCATCTTGATTACTTCCTAGTTTTGTTCTGGCTTGCATCAAAAGTTTTTAAAAAGTATTGATAGGAGTCCGAATGTGAACGGACCACCATCTAAATGGCCTCCATTTAACTCTTACAGAATTTCCACGTGGACAGGACTGTTGGAAATTTAATCAAAGCCTATTGGATGACAATGTGTTCTTAACTAAGACAAAAAAATGATAATTGACTTTTTTTTGTAGAACATACAGGTGAAGTCGGAAGTTTACATACACCTTAGCCAAATACATTTAAACTCAGTTTTTCACAATTCCTGACATTTAATCCTAGTAAAAATTCCTTGTTTTATGTCAGTTGGGATCCCCACTTTATTTTAAGAATGTGAAATGTCAGAAAAGTACAAGAGAGAATGATTTATTTCAGCTTTTATTTCTTTCATCACATTCCCAGTGGGTCAGAAGTTTACATACAGTCAGTTAGTATTTGGTAGCATTGCCTTTAAATTGTTTAACTCGGGTCAAATGTTTGGGGTAGCCTTCCACAAGCTTCCCACAATAAGTTGGGTGAATTTTGACCCATTCCTCCTGACAGGGCTGGTGTAACTGAGTCCGGTTTGTAGGCCTCCTTCCTCGCACACGCTTTTTCAGCTCTGCCCACACATTTTCTATGCGATTGAGGTCAGGGCTTTGTGATGGCCACTCCAATACCTTGACTTTGTTGTCCTTAAGCCATTTTGCCACAACTTTGGAAGTATGCTTGGGGTCATTGTCCATTTGGAAGACCCATTTGCGATCAAGCTTTAACTTCATGACTGATGTCTTGAGATGTCTTCAATATATCCACATAATGCCATCTATTTTGTGAAGTGCACCAGTCCCTCCTGCAGCAAAGCCCACCCACAACATGATGCTGCCATCCCCGTGCTTCACAGTTGGGATGGTGTTCTTCGGCTTGCTGCCTCCCCCTTTTTCCTCCAAACATAACGATGGTCATGATGGCCAAAAAGTAAAAATTTTGTTTCATCAGACCAGAGGACATTTCTCCTAAAAGTACGATCTTTGTCCCCATGTGCAGTTTCAAACCGTAGTTTGGCTTTTTATGGCGGTTTGGGAGCAGTGGCTTCTTCCTTGCTGAGCGGCCTTTCAGGTTATGTCGATATAGGACTTGTTTTACTGTGGATATAGATACTTTTGTGCTTGTTTCCTTCAGCATCTTCACAAGGTCCTTTGCTGTTGTTCTGGGATTGATTTGCACTTTTAGCACCAAAGTACGTGACAGAACATGTCTCCTTCCTGAGCAGTTTGACGGCTGCATGATCCCATGGTTGCGTGATCCCTTGCATACTGTTGTTTGTACAGATGAACGTGGTACCTTCAGGCATTTGTAATTTGCTCCCAAGGATGAATCAGACTTGTGGAGGTCTACAAATATTTTTCTGAGGTCTTGGCTGATTTCTTTTGATTTTCCCATGATATCAAGTAAAGAGGCACTGAGTTTGAAGGTAGGCCTTGAAATACATCCACAGGTATACCTCCACTTGACTCAAAGGATGTCAATTAGCCTATCAGAAGCTTCTAAAGCCATGACATAATTTTCTGGAATTTTCCAAGCTGTTTGAAGGCACAGTCAACTTAGCGTATGTAAACTTCTGACCCAGTGGAATTGTGATGCAGTGAATTATAAGTGAAATAATCTGTCTGTACACAATTGTTGGAAAAATTACTTGTGTCATGCACAAAGTAGATGTCCTAACCGACTTGCCAAAACTATAGTTTGTTTACAAGAAATTTGTGGAGTGGTTGAAAAACTAGTTTTAATGTCTCCAACCGAAGTGTATGTAAACTTCTGACTTCAACTGTAGGTACAGAAGTTCCCCTTATTGCATGGGACACTTTCAAATGTACTTTTAGAGGCCATTCAATACAATACAATGCTCATCATTAAAACAAAAGCAGTTTAGATCAAAATAGATTAGAATAATAAAGGAAATAGAGGAAGTAAGAGCGCAGGTAGATGGTAATGGAAACTATTATAGAGGCACAAAATAGGTTAGGAAAAATAGGAAAAACAAAAAGAATTGGAGTTACTTATTCAAGAACGATTGAGTGTAATGTATTACAAAAATAAAGCGACTTGGATGGAAAATGGTGAAAAATGTACAATTTTTTTCTAGAATCTTTAACATAGGAATTATACCAAAATCTATTTACAGAGACTTGTTACAAATGAGTTATCCATGATTCACCAAATTATATTTTGAAAGAGGAAGCAAAATATTTTCCATTACCATCTACCTGCCTGGATTACTTTAATTTTGGTGAATCTCTTATACAATGGTTTAAAGTTATGTACAGCAACCCCAGATGTAAATAATGGTTTCTTCTCAGAAAGTGTTGAGCTTTTAAGAGGAGTAAAACAAGGCTGTCTGTTGTCTCCATATCTATTTATTATGGCCTTTAAAATGCTAGCTATCAAAATTAGATCCATCCAGAACATCAAGGGGTTAGAAAAAAACAAAAGTGTTAATGTTTGCTGATGACTCCAGTTTTCTTAAGTTTGCAATATGGATCCCTGTACAGTCTCATTAATCACTTTTCTAGACCCTCTGGATTAAAACATAATTATGACAAGTATTCCATATTACATATTGGATCGTTAAAAAATGCAGCGTTTACACTACCTTGTAGTTAACCAATAAAATGGGTGGATGGTGAAGTAGACATACTTGGTATTCACATCTCAAAAAATATAAATGAACTTACCACAATTCATTTCAATAGAAAGTTATCAAAAATAGATCTGATTCTGCAACCACGGAGAGGTAAATACTTGTCTATTTATGGAAAAATCACATTGATTAACTATTTGGTCCCATCAAAGTTTACTTGCTTACTAATGGCACTGTCTAATTCAGATTATTCTTTTTTGAAATCATATGAACAAAAAAAAATTCATTTTATTTTGGAACGCTAAACCAGACAAAATTAAACATGCCTATTTATATAATGAATATGAGTTTGGGGGCCTAAAATGATTAAATATTAAAGCTACTACAAAGCTATTACAACAAATGTTATGGTTAAACTCAAATATACTGATTAATTTAAAAAAAAACATTCTTTATGGATTCAAAAAAAATATATATATATATTTATTAACGACATTATGAGTAGCAACCGAGGAGTTATGTAACATATGCAGTTATCGAAAATTTATGGGAATATCTGCTCAATCCAAATTTAGAACCAACTGATTGCAGTATTACCACCAAAATGGAGGAGGCAAGTGGAAAAGGGAGAAGTGGGGAACTTGTTTGCCTGCCATATATTAAAGATATAAATTGGCTGAAAGGAACTAGCAAAAATAGAAAAATATACCAGTTTCATCTTAGAGCAAAAATGTTGACAGCCGGCCTCCCGGGTGGCGCAGTGGTTAAGGGCGCTGTAATGCCGCCAGAGACTCTGGGTTCGCACCCAGGCTCTGTCGTAACCGGCCGCGACCAGGAGGTCTGTGGGGCGATGCACAATTGGCCTAGCGTCGTCCGGGATAGGGAGGGTTTGGCCGGTAGGGAAATCCTCGTCTCATTGCACATCAGTGACTCCTGTGGCAGGCGGGGGGCAGTGCGCGCTAACCAAGGTTGCCAGGTGCGCGGTGTTTCCTCCGACACATTGGTGCGGCTGGCTTCCGGGTTGGATGGCGTTCTGTTAAGAAGCAGTGCGGCTTGGTTAGGTTGTGTATCGGAGGACATATGACTTTCAACCTTCATCTCTCCTGAGCCCGTACGGGAGTTGTAGCGATGAGACAAGATAGTAGCTACTAAAACAATTGGATACCATGAAATTGGGGAGAAAAAGGGGTCAAATTAAAAATTAAAAAATTAAAAAGTTGACAGCTGCGCCACACAGGTTACAAATAAATGGGAGGAGATTTTCGATGTACCAATTCCGTGGCATATGGTTTATGAACTGATACAAAAAAACTACACTTAATTCAACATTTTGAGTTTTTCAATGTAAATGATAATATAAAATTCTTGCCAAAATTCTTGCCACCAACAGAATGCTACATTTATTTTGGAGCATACAACAATCTCAGCTCTGTAGATTTTGCTGCGAAGAGACAAAATCAATAGTTCATTTATTCTGGTATTTCCCATCTGTAGCTTGTTTCTGGCCACAGGTTCAGGAATGGTTAAAAAAATCATAACATGCACCTAAAATGATTTGGAAAGCCATAGTCAGTCAATAAATAATATACTAATACCCATAGGAAAGGTTTTCATCTTTAGCTCACAATCTTTGGATAACATATGATTAGAAAGGTTCCAACAATTTGTAAAACATCACAGCACAATTAAAAATATATGGCACATGGAAACCAAACGAGGGTGGTCTATGGTGATAGGTGGGATGGGCTGAGAGGGCGGTCTATGGTGGTAGGTGGGATGGTCTGAGAGTGGCTGAGGGTTGGGATCAAAGAGCTTATGTTTGGTAATATATTATTGGTATGTGACTGCTTTATATAAAAGTTACAATTTTTATTTATTTACTTCACCTTTATTTAACCAGGTAAGCTAGTTGAGAACAAGTTCTCAATTACAACTGCGACCAGGCCAAGATAAAGCAAAGCAGTTTGACACATACAAAAACACAGAGTTACACATGGAATAAACAAACATACAGTAAATAAATACAATAGAGAAAGTGTGTGCAAATGTGTGCAAATGAGGTAAAATAAGGGGGTGAGGCAATAAATAGGCCATAGTGGCAAATTAAACACTGGGGTGTTAGATGTGCAGAAGATGAGTGTGCAAGTAGCGGTACGGGGGTGCAAAGGAGCAAAATAAAAAATAACAATATGGTGATGAGGAAGTTGGATGGGCTATTTACAGATTGGCTATGTACAGGTGCAGTGATCTGTGAGCTGCTCTGACAGCTGGTGCTTAAAGCTAGAGAGGGAGATATGAGTCTCCAGCTTCAGTGATTTTTGCAGTTCGTTCCAGTCATTGGCAGCAGAGAACTGGAAGGAAAGGCGGCCAAAGGAGGAATTGGCTTTGGGGTGACCAGTGAAATATACCTGCTGGAGCACGTGCTGGGGGGGGGGATGCTATGGTGACCAGTGAGCTGAGATAAGGTGGGGCTTTACCTAGCAACGACTTATATATGACCTGGAGCCAGTGGGTTTGGCGAAGGATATGAAGCGAGGGCCAGCCAACGAGAGCATACAGGTCGCAGTGGTGGGTAGTATATGGGGCTTTGGTGACAAAACAGATGGCACTGTGATAGACTGCATCCAATTTGTTGGAGGCTATTTTGTAAATGACATCGCCGAAGTCAAGGATCGGTAGGATAGTCAGTTTTACGAGCGTATGTATGGCAGCATGAGTGAAAGATTCTTTGTTGCGAAATAGGAAACCAAATCTAGATTTAATTTTGGATTGGAGATGCTTAATGTGAGTCTGGAAGGAGAGTTTACAGTCTAACCAGACACCTAGTTATTTGTAATAGTCCACATATTCTAAGTCAGAACCGTCTAGAGTAGTGATGCTGGACCGGTGGCTAGGTGTGGGCAGTGATTGGTTGAAAAGCATGCATTTAGTTTTGCTTGCATTTAAGAGCAGTTGGAGGCCACGGAAGGAGAGTTGTATGGCATTGAAGCTCGTCTGGAGGTCAGTTAACACAGAGTCCAAAGAAGGGCCAGAAGTATACAGAATGATGTCGTCCGTGTAGAGGTGGATCAGAGAATCACCAGCATCAAGAGCAACATCATTGATGTATACAGAAAAGAGAGTCGGCCTGAGGATTGAACCCTGTGGCACCCCCATAGTGGAGTCTGCCACTAGCACAGTCAGTGTAGTCAGCTCAGCTATCACCATTGAGACCGTGTCTGTGCCTCGACCTAGGTTGGGCAAAACTAAACATGGCGTTGTTCGCCTTAGTAATCTCACTAGGATAAAGACCACCTCCATTCCTGTCATTATTGAAAGAGATCATGATACCTCACATCTCAAAATAGGGCTACTTAATGTTAGATCCCTTACTTCAAAGGCAATTATAGTCAATGAACTAATCACTGATCATAATATTGATGTGATTGGCCTGACTGAAACATGGCTTAAGCCTGATGAATTTACTGTGTTAAATGAGGCCTCACCTCCTGGCTACACTAGTGACCATATCCCCCGTGCATCCCGCAAAGGCGGAGGTGTTGCTAACATTTACGATAGCAAATTTCAATTTACAAAAAAAAAATGACGTTTTCGTCTTTTGAGCTTCTAGTCATGAAATCTATGCAGCCTACTCAATCACTTTTTATAGCTACTGTTTACAGACCTCCTGGGCCATATACAGCGTTCCTCACTGAGTTCCCTGAATTCCTATCGGACCTTGTAGTCATAGCAGATAATATTCTAATCTTTGGTGACTTTAATATTCACATGGAAAAGTCCACAGACCCACTCCAAAAGGCTTTCGGAGCCATCATCGACTCAGTGGGTTTTGTCCAACATGTCTCTGGACCCACTCACTGTCACAGTCATACGCTGGACCTAGTTTTGCCCCATGGAATAAATGTTGTGGATCTTAATGTTTTTCCTCATAATCCTGGACTATCGGACCACCATTTTATTACGTTTGCAATTGCAACAAATAATCTGCTCAGACCCCAACCAAGGAACATCAAAAGTCGTGCTATAAATTCACAGACAACACAAAGATTCCTTGATGTCCTTCCAGATTCCCTCTGTCTACCCAATGACGCCAGAGGACAAAAATCAGTTAACCACCTAACTGAGGAACTCAATTTAACCTTGCGCAATACCCTAGATGCAGTTGCACCCCTAAAAACTAAAATCATTTCTCATAAGAAACTAGCTCCCTGGTACACAGAAAAAACACCGAGCTCTGAAGCAAGCTTCCAGAAAATTGGAACGGAAATGGCGCCACACCAAACTGGAAGTCTTCCGACTAGCTTGGAAAGACAGTACCGTGCAGTATCGAAGAGCCCTTACTGCTGCTCGATCATCCTATTTTTCTATCTTAATTGAGGAAAATAAGAACAATCCGAAATTCCTTTTTGATACTGTCGCAAAACTAACTAAAAAGCAGCATTCCCCAAGAGACGATGACTTTCACTTCAGCAGTGAAAAATTCATGAACTTCTTTGAGGAAAAAATTATGCTTATTAGAAAGCATATGACAGACTCCTCTTTAAATCGGCGTATTCCTTCAAAGCTCAGTTGTCCTGAGTCTGCACAACTCTGCCAGGACCTAGGATCAAGAGAGACGCTCAAGTGTTTTAGTACTATATCTCTTGACACAATGATGAAAATAATCATGGCCTCTAAACCTTCAAGCTGCATACTGGACCCTATTCCAACTAAACTACTGAAAGAGCTGCTTCCTGTGCTTGGCCCTCCTATGTTGAACATAATAAACGGCTCTCTATCCACCGGATGTGTACCAAACTCACTAAAAGTGGCAGTAATAAAGCCTCTCTTGAAAAAGCCAAACCTTGACCCAGAAAATATAAAAAACTATCGGCCTATATCGAATCTTCCATTCCTCTCAAAAATTTTAGAAAAGGCTGTTGCGCAGCAACTCACTGCCTTCCTGAAGACAAACAATGTATACGAAATGCTTCAGTCTGGTTTTAGACCCCATCGTAGCACTGAGACGGCACTTGTGAAGGTGGTAAATTACATTTTAATGGCATCGGACCGAGGCTCTGCATCTGTCCTCGTGCTCCTAGACCTTAGTGCTGCTTTTGATACCATCGATCACCACATTCTTTTGGAGAGATTGGAAACCCAAATTGGTCTACACCGACAAGTTCTGGCCTGGTTTAGATCTTATCTGTCGGAAAGATATCAGTTTGTCTCTGTGAATGGTTTGTCCTCTGACAAATCAACTGTAAATTTCGGTGTTCCTCAAGGTTCCGTTTTAGGACCATTATTGTTTTCACTATATATCTTACCTCTTGGGGATGCTATTCGAAAACATAATGTTAACTTTCACTGCTATGCGGATGACACACAGCTGTACATTTCAATGAAACATGGTGAAGCCCCAAAACTGCCCTAGAAGCATGTGTTTCAGACATAAGGAAGTGGATGGCTGCAAACGTTCTACTTTTAAACTCGGACAAAACAGAGATGCTTGTTCGAGGTCCCAAGAAACAAAGAGATCTTCTGTTGAATCTGACAATTAATCTTAATGGTTGTACAGTCGTCTCAAATAAAACTGTGAAGGACCTCAGCGTTACTCTGGACCCTGATCTCTCTTTTGAAGACAATATCAAGACCATTTCAAGGACAGCTTTTTTCCATCTACGTAACATTGCAAAAATCAGAAACTTTCTGTCCAAAAATGATGCAGAAAAATTAATCCATGCTTTTGTCACTTCTAGGTTAGACTACTGCAATGCTCTACTTTCCGGCCACCCGGATAAAGCACTAAATAAACTTCAGTTAGTGCTAAATACGGCTGCTAGAATCCTGACTAGAACCAAAATATTTGATCATATTACTCCAGTGCTAGCCTCCCTACACTGGCTTCCTGTCAAAGCAAGGGCTGATTTCAAGGATTTACTGCTAACCTACAAAGCAGTACATGGACTTGCTCCTACCTATCTCTCTGATTTGGTCCTGCCGTACATACCTACACGTACGCTACGGTCACAAGACGCAGGCCTCCTAATTGTCCCTAGAATTTCTAAGCAAACAGCTGGAGGCAGGGCTTTCTCCTATAGAGCTCCATTTTTATGGAACGGTCTGCCTACCCATGTCAGAGACGCAAACTCGGTCTCAACCTTTAAGTCTTTACTGAAGACTCATCTCTTCAGTGAGTCTTATGATTGAGTGTAGTCTGGCCCAGGAGTGGGAAGGTGAACGGAAAGGCTCTGGAGCAATGAACCGCCCTTGCTGTCTCTGCCTGGCCGGTTCCCCTCTTTCCACTGGGATTCTCTGCCTCTAACCCTATTACAGGGGCTGAGTCACTGGCTTACTGGGGCTCTCTCATGCCGTCCCTGGAAGGGGTGCGTCACCTGAGTGGGTTGATTCACTGCTGTGGTCATCCTGTCTGGGTTGGCGCCCCCCCTTGGGTTGTGCCATGGCGGAGATCTTTGTGGGCTATACTCAGCTTTGTCTCAGGATGGTAAGTTGGTGGTTGAAGATATCCCTCTAGTGGTGTGGGGGCTGTGCTTTGGCAAAGTGGGTGGGGTTATATCCTTCCTGTTTGGCCCTGTCCGGGGTGTCCTCGGATGCCACAGTGTCTCCTGACCCCTCCTGTCTCAGCCTCCAGTATTTATGCTGCAGTAGTTTATGTGTCGGGGGGCTGGGGTCAGTTTGTTATATCTGGAGTACTTCTCCTGTCCAATTCGGTGTCCTGTGTGAATCTAAGTGTGCGTTCTCTAATTCTCTCCTTCTCTCTCTTTTTCTCTCTCTCGGAGGACCTGAGCCCTAGGACCATGCCCCAGGACTACCTGACATGATGACTCCTTGCTGTCCCCAGTCCACCTGGCCGTGCTGCTGCTCCAGATTCAACTGTTCTGCCTTATTATTATTTGACCATGCTGGTCATTTATGAACATTTGAACATCTTGGCCATGTTCTGTTATAATCTCCACCTGGCACAGCCGGAAGAGGACTGGCCACCCCACATATTCTCTCTCTAATTCTCTTTCTTTCTCTCTCTCGGAGGACCTGAGCCCTAGGACCAGGCCCCAGGACTACCTGACATGACGACTCCTTGCTGTCCCCAGTCCACCTGGCCATGCTGCTCCAGTTTCAACTGTTCTGCCTTATTATTATTCGACCATGCTGGTCATTTATGAACATTTGAACATCTTGTCCATGTTCTGTTATAATCTCTACCCGGCACAACCAGAAGAGGACTGGCCACCCCACATAGCCTGGTTCCTCTCTAGGTTTCTTCCTAGGTTTTGGCCTTTCTAGGGAGTTTTTCCTAACCACCGTGCTTCTACACCTGCATTGCTTGCTGTTTGGGGTTTTAGGCTGGGTTTCTGTACAGCACTTTGAGATATCAGCTGATGTACGTATGGCTATATAAATAAATTTGATTTGATAGAGACTGCAAGAGGTCCTCCGATTTGACATACTGAACTCCTCCTCCTCATCATCATCCTCCTCCTCCATCTCCTCCTCATCATCATCATCATCATTCAAAGCTAGATCCAAATCAATGCACATTTAAATATATGTATGCAATAATAATGAATGTCAGAAAAATAGGAAACTTTTTTATTTAATTTTAACTTCATTCTTTATTCAAATAAGATTTCATGACATAGTATGGAACTGTCAATTAGTTTCCCATACCCATTTGACCCTTACTGCATACCGTAACTGTGTTTTTGGCAGATTTGAACCAGAGGTCCAGTCTGAAAATATAGATATTGGTCATAGAGAATGATAGAGATCTCTAGTGGCCAATCTATTTTAGCATGGGCAGCGCCATTGAGGGCTTCCATCATTTTAATGTAGTCAACTGGGTGGTACTTACATCTTCATTGGCTGATCCCTCCTGGTGACCCTGTTGTAGTCAGATGTCCAGATGTCTTCTATCTATCTCTATGATATTGTTTTAACTTTTTTAGCTTGAAAGTTTAAATCTGTAATGTAAAATTATATGAGTTATAAATACTGTATGTTTTGTGTTTAGTTCAACTGGAATATGCTTTCGTGTGCACCGGTGATATTGCAGAAGTTCTACAAGCTAGCTAACATTATTTAACAGTGGCCAGCTAGCTAACTTAGCAAGCTTGACAAATGCATCAAATTTAGTTATAATTTACACATATGATCTGTTAGTTTGTACTGACAACTGTGCATGTTCTTTGCAAGTTATCAAGTCCTCAAAATTATGAACCTAGCTGAAAGTGAAAGTGATCTACGACATAAAGTTAGCTGTAGCTTAATAGCTAGCTAGCTCAGCTACATATACTTTGTATTTGCAAGCATCAACAGTGGAAGAGGCGGAGCGAGAGGTTTTACTTCGCCCAACATCTGTTCACGAAAATATGCCCACTAGATGAGGATTTCTTTCTAATGGAGGTGAATGAGAGTGTCGAATTTGGTAAATAAATAATGTAATAGCTAATTTGCTATATGAGGCTTATTTGATTGAACAGAAGTGTTGTAATTGTTAGGTTGTTATGAATGGACTGATATAAGTGGACACACAAGGCATTTTGGCAACTTAGCCAAATCACCCATTTTAGCGTGGCCATTGCAATTGGGGGCTTCCACCATTTTAAATTAGTCAACTAGGTGGGGATTCCTATGAGTTGGGAACAATCAGCCAATGAAGAAGAAAATTGACTACTTTAAAATGGATATAGACTCAATGGCCCATGCTGTCCCAGATGTAAATGGCACAGATACAAAGTCCTCTACCTAGCTCTATGGCCTGTTGTTCACACGTATCCACCCTCTCAAAGGCTAGAATGGTCCCACCTGATCTCACGTCTTAACGCCTGCCTTCCATCTTTGAGGACATGTATTTCCGTTGTTAAAGCGGTCATTTAAATATCTTGTCAATATAAAAGACAATCTTTGGCATATGAGAACTTAGCTCTGTTCCAGGAAACTCATCATGATGTTATAGATATACAGTACATTCGGAACGTTTTCAGACCCCTTGACTTTTTCCACATTTGTTACGTTACAGCTTTATTCTAAAATTGATTAAATTGTTTTATTTCCTCATCAAACTTCACACAATATCCCATAATGACGAAGCAAAAACTGTTTTTTAGAACATTTAAAAAACGCAAATGTCACATTTACTTAAGTATTCAGACCCTTTACTCAGTACTTTGTTGAAGCACCATTAGCAGTGATTACAGCCTCGAGTCTTCTTGGGTATGTCGCTACAAGCTTGGCACACCTGTATTTGGGGAGTTTATCTCATTCTTCTCTGCATATCCTCTCAAGCTCTGTCAAGTTGGATGGGGCGTGTTGCTGCATAGCTATTTTCAGGTCTCCAGAGATGTTCGATCGGGTTCAAATCCAAGCTCTGGCTGGGCCACTCAAAGACATTCAGAGACATGTCCCGAAGCCACTCCTGCGTTGTCTTGGCTGTATGCTTAGGGTCGTTGTCCTGTTGGAAGGTGAACCTTCGCACCAGTCTGAGGTCCTGAGCGCTCTGGAGCAGGTTTTCATCAAGGATCTCTCTGTTCATCTATGCCTTAATCCTGACTTGTCTCCCAGTCCCTGTCGCTGAAAAACATCCCAACAGCAAGATGCTGCCACCACAATGTTTCACCATAGGGATGATGCCAGGTTTCCTCCAGACGTGAGTCTTTGCGTTCAGGCCAAAGAGTTCAATCTTGGTTTCAACAGACCAGAGAATCTTGTTTCTCATGGTCTAAGAGTGTTTCGGTGCCTTTTTGCAAACTCCAAGCGGGCTGTCATGTGCCTTTACTGAGGAGTGGCTTCCGTCTGGCCACTCTACCATAAAGGCCTGATTGGTGGAGTGCTGCAGAGATGGTTGTCCTTCTGGAAGGTGTTCCTATCTCCACAGAGGAACTGCTCTGTCAGAGGGAACATCGGTTTCTTGATCGACTACCTGACCAAGGCCCTTCTCCCCCGATTGCTCAGTTTGGCCAGGCGGCCAGATCTAAGAAGTGTGGTTCCAAACTTCTTCCATTTAAGAATGATGGAGGCCACTGGATGGAGGCCACTGTATTCTTGGAGACCTTCAATGCTGCAGAAATGTTTTGGTACCCTTCCCCAGATCTGTGCCTCAACGCTATCCTATCTTGGACATCTCTGGACAATTCCTTCGACCTCATGGCTTTGTTTTTGCTCTGATATGAACTGGCAACTGTGGGACCTTATATAGACAGGTGTGTTTATTTCCAAATCATGTCCAATCAATTGAATTCACATCAAGTTGTACAAACATCTCAAGGATGAGCAATGGAAACAGGATGCACCTGAGTTCAATTTCAAGTCTCATATCAAAGGGTCTGAATAGTTAAGTAAATAAGATCTTTCTGTTTTTTTATTTTCAATACATAAGCAAATATTTCTAAAAACTGTTTTAACTTAGTCATTACGGGGTATTGTGTGTAGAATGCTGAGGATGTTTTTTATTTAATCCATTTTAGAATAAGGCTATAATGTAACAAAATGTGGAAAAGTCAACGGGTGTGAATACTTTCCAAAGGCACTGTATATATATACATCTGTGGAGACTGCTGAGGGGAGGACGGCTCATAATAATGTCTGGGATGAAGTATTATGCCTGTGTTTGACACCATTCCATTCCAGCAATTATTATGAGCCATCCTCCCCTCAGCAGCCTCCACTGAAATCTATTGTGTCTCTAGTAACCCCAGGCGCAGCAGTAAGACAGATAGCTAAATTAGGCCACTGTACAGTCAATGCTACACTGTTGGTAGAGTTTGTGGTGATTCTATCAAATGTATCCCATTGGAAATGTAAAGAGAATGTCCTATGTGTTCTGCCTGCCTTAACCAGTAACTAAATCGTTTTGGAGGACAAGCAACAAGCTATGTATTATTCTGCTGTCCACAAGCGGCAGGACTGTCACTTTCAAAGGCACAGGATTGACCATTTAAACAATGTAACATTGTTTACACTGGCAATGCCGAGCTAGCAGGACAGACCTGTCTACATTGTTAGTGAACAAGTTAAAGGCAGTCTAGAAACCCCTGGAATAGTTTCATTTACATGTGTTTTGTTGAGTATTATCCCTCTTTGAGTTTGGAAAATGTGCTATGCAGCACAAGTGAAATAACATAGATTTATGTACTATCTGGGGGTCAAAGCTCGACATAGACATTACATTTAACATTTTAGTAGAAACTCTTATCCATATCGACTTACAGGAGCAATTAGGGTTAAGTGATTTGCTCAAGGGCACATCCAACAGATTTTTCACCTAGACGGCTCAGGATTTGAGCCAGTGACATTTCAGTTACTTGCCCAACGCTCTTTTACCACTAGGCTGCCTGCCACTAAGCTAGACTAGACTAGCAAGGTGAATGTTTGAATGTCGTCATTTCAATCCATAAATTATTGAACACCATCTGTCTTAGGCCTAATTCAACAACCACAAATGTGGTTTTCTACTCAAAGAATATGAATGTTAGTTTATTCCTCTAATTGTCTCGTATCCACATTTAACTACACACCGCACACAATTTTGTTCTACATTTCAAACCCTTCACAACAAAATGTAATTTTATGGAACGGAACACCTTGTGCAGTGTAATAACAGTGTGGTGGATTCTATCCTCTTTTTAACACAAAGTCAAAGACACTTAACAAAGAAAGGCCTATGATCAGGTTCAACCGTAAACACCAACTTGTAGAAGACAGTTGTTAGAAACCTACTTTTATCATTGAATATGAGGACCTTACCGGGTCATAAGCTTGGGCTGCAGTCGTGTGGATGCTGCTGTGGCTGCTTTGTTAAGTCGTTGGGAGTGAATGTTGTAGCTGCGTCAGAGGCTGTGAATTGGCTGTTGCACACTGTCGGCCTGTCACTTATCAGTACTATAATATAGGGGGAACGGGTGGGGCTGGGGTGGGGTAGGGTGCAGTGGGTGGGGGGGCGTCGCTACATTGTTTCCCCCTCTGTTCAGATAACATGCAGATCTCCCTCTGGCTATCAGCCAGCCAGGCAGCCAGGGTTCGGCCCTGAGAGTAACCATCTGGTGGTCAGTCCACTCCACTCGTCTGTCCTCTCTGCCTCATTGTCCTTCTATAATGGGAAGACAACCTGAGATGGTCAAAGTTGCAATGCATTCAATGTAGCAACTAGCAAACTGCTTAGGAGCATGTCATCTTTCTGTATTTGGGAAGGTCAAGGAGTCTTGTGAACAATGCATTAAATGCATTCAAAATTATGTCAGTGGCTGTAGGCCAGTGTCACCTGTCAGAGCATTAGTTTACACTGCAGGGGACATCTTTCAAATGGATGCAGGGACAGTACCTGCTAGGGGTACCTGCATTAGGTTAGTTGTATATGACACAGCAGATGGCTCCATTCTATTTGAGTTTTAAGTTATTTGAAAGCACAAAAACAGGAATATTTATCTTCTAGGCCTAATCTTTCTCTCTCCCTCCCTCACTCCCTCCCTTACAAGCAGGGATGGCCAGAGGCCCTCTGATGCCGTGGTGCTCCTGGTAGAGCAGGCCACGCCGACAGCATCCTCAACCTCCTGCTCTCCACCAGGTACTACACACACACACACACACACACACACACACACACACACACACACACACACACACACACACACACACACACACACACACACACACACACACACACACACACACACACACACACACACACACACACACACACACACACACACACACACACACACACACACACACACACACACACACACACACACACACACACACACACACACACACACACACACACACACAGACACACACACACAGACACACACTGTCAAAACACATAATTATTAAAATGTTGTTCTCCTGCTACGACAGCCTCCCTGCCCCACCCTGTAGAGGTCTTAACATATCTTATCCATACTGTCAGACATGTCCCTCCTCTATCTCTATGTGGTTCAACACTGATAAGGACATCCTGCTACACAGCACTGTCACGTCATACTGTAGAGCAGCTGATCATTTTATACTGAAAGTCATTATGAAACTCAACCTAGCTCTCCTATAAGCCTTATTGAGACATCACTCAATCATATAAATCATGCTATATTATTCACTATAGGAAGAAAAGAAAACACAGTGCACTCCACGTGTATAGGCCTAGTGGTCATATCTGTGTAGAATCATCACTATGGTTACTATGATTCACTGTATGACACTGATGCATACGTTGTTGTTTATTTTATTTGTATTCTTTTTTTTACACCACTTTCATTAAGGTCTGTCACCATGTTAACACATTTAACGATGGTCATTTACTTGAGTCTGGGCACCTTGCCCTGTTCTTTTTACATTGTTCGGACACACCATGGGTAGTCTCACTGTAAACAAGGTGATGACAGTCATTTCACTGAGGAAGGGACACGCTGTCCTTGCTACTCCCCAGGCTGCTGCTGCTGACTATTGATCTTGCTTAGGTAATGGCCTTCACAGCAGGAAATGGAACGTCAATCAGCTTGTGACCTTTCCAGCCTCGGATATTATGGCATGCGCCGTCTAACATCATTGTGTAAATGTACAGTGTTCTTCTATTACTGAGTCAGTCATGAAGCGTGCGTTGAGACTGAGAGGGACTGGTTGGTATTTAACATCCCAGATGAAGAGGGATGTGTCTGAGTGTTTGTCAGACTGACTCAGACTGTCAGTCCTCAATGTAAAATAGTTTATTTTTGGGTCAAATTACAACGTAACAGAGATGCAGTGTTTGTATAGTGCTCTGTGGGCCAGTGTTTAAATGTTTTTCAAAATGAAGATTGGAGCTGTTTCTTCCCCATGTGCTCTCACTCATGAAGGTCCAGTATACTGTAAGTAAGTGGTTTCCAACCTTTTTCAGTTACTGTTCCACTAACTGAATTTATCTCTGCCCAGAGAACGCCTGAAGTACCTCCTCATGTGCATATTACCAGTAGGCCTACTGTCTCATGAGTCTTCTCAAGTAGCCCCTGTGGATAGGGCAAGTATAGGCTGGTTTTCTGTAAATTGCTAGTTATATCCCTGACCTGATTATTTTTTTCTTCTGTTTATTGTGGACAGAAATGTGCAGGGGTTGATAAAAGTGATAGGAAGGTTTCTCCAGATGCAAGTGGACTAGAGAGACAATGGAGCAAGCTTTCACATGTCCCTACTCCATCAGGTCAGTCCACTTTACATGCACCTACTTCATCAGGTCAGTTCACTTCACTTGTCCCTACTCCATCAGGTCAGTCCACTTCACTTGTCCCTACTCCATCAGGTCAGTCCACTTTACATGTCCCTACTCCATCAGGTCAGTCCACTTTACATGTCCCTACTCCATCAGGTCAGTCCACTTTACATGTCCCTACTCCACCAGATCAGTCCATGTTACTTGTACCTACTCAATCAGGTCAGTCCACCTCACATGTCCCTACTTCATCAGGTCAGTCCACCTCACATGTCCCTACTCCATCAGGTCAGTCCACCTCACATGTCCCTACTCCATCAAGTCAGTCCACCTCACATGTCCCTACTCCATCAGGTCAGTCCACCTCGCATGTCCCTACTCCATCAGGTCAGTCCACTTTACTTGTCCCTACTCCATCAGGTCAATCCACTTTACTTGTCCCTACTCCATCAGGTCAGTCCACCTCACATGTCCCTACTCCATCAGGTCAGTCCACCTCACATGTCCCTACTAAATCAGGTCAGTCCACCTCACATGTCCCTACTCCATCAGGTCAGTCCACTTTACTTGTCCCTACTCCATCAGGTCAATCCACTTTACTTGTCCCTACTCCGTCAGGTCAGTCCTTCTCACATGTCCCTACTCCATCAGGTCAGTCCACCTCACATGTCCCTACTCCACCAGATCAGTCCATGTTACTTGTCCCTACTCCATCAGGTCAGTCCACCTCACATGTCCCTACTCCATCAGGTCAGTCCACTTTACATGTCCCTACTTCATCAGGTCAGTCCACTTTACATGTCCCTACTCCATCAGGTCAGTCCACTTTACATGTCCCTACTCCACCAGATCAGTCCACTTTACTTGTCCCTACTCCACCAGATCAGTCCACTTTACATGTCCCTACTCCACCAGATCAGTCCACATTATATGTCCCTACTCCACCAGATCAATCCACTTTACTCGTCCCTACTCCATCAGGTCAGTCCGCTTTACTTGTCTCTACTCCATCAGGTCAGTTCACTTTACTTGTCCCTACTCCACCAGATCAGTCCACTTTACATGTCCCTACTCGACCAGATCAGTCCACTTTACATGTCCCTACTCCACCAGATCAATCCACTTTACTTGTCCCTACTCCATCAGGTCAGTCCACCTCACATGTCCCTACTCCATCAGGTCAGTCCACCTCACATGTCCCTACTCAATCAGGTCAGTCCACCTCACATGTCCCTACTCCATCAGGTCAGTCCACTTTACTTGTCCCTACTCCATCAGGTCAATCCACTTTACTTGTCCCTACTCCATCAGGTCAGTCCACCTCACATGTCCCTACTCCATCAGGTCAGTCCATGTTACTTGTCCCTACTCCATCAGGTCAGTCCACCTCACATGTCCCTACTCCATCAGGTCAGTCCACTTTACATGTCCCTACTCCATCAGGTTAGTCCGCTTTACTTGTCTCTACTCCACCAGGTCAGTCCACTTTACATGTCCCTACTCCATCAGGTCAGTCCACTTTACATGTCCCTACTTCATCAGGTCAGTCCACTTTACATGTCCCTACTCCATCAGGTCAGTCCACTTTACATGTCCCTACTCCACCAGATCAATCCACTTTACTCGTCCCTACTCCATCAGGTCAGTCCGCTTTACTTGTCTCTACTCCATCAGGTCAGTCCACTTTACATGTCCCTACTCCATCAGGTCAGTCCACTTTACATGTCCCTACTTCATCAGGTCAGTCCACCTCACATGCCCCTACTCCATCAGGTCAGTCCACCTCACATGCCCCTACTCCATCAGGTCAGTCCACCTCACATGCCCTTACTTCATCAGGTCAGTCCACCTCACATGTCCCTACTCCACCAGATCAGTCCACTTTACACGTCCCTACTCCACCAGATCAGTCCACTTTACACGTCCCTACTCCATCAGGTCAGTCCACCTCACATGTCCCTACTCCATCAGGTCAGTCCACCTCACATGTCCCTACTCCATCAGGTCAGTCCACTTTAGATGTCCCTACTCCATCAGGTCAGTCCACTTTACATGTCCCTACTCCACCAGATCAGTCCATGTTATGTGTCCCTACTCCATCAGGTCAGTCCACCTCACATGTCCCTACTCCATCAGGTCAGTCCACTTTACTTGTCTCTACTCCATCAGGTCAATCCACTTTACTTGTCCCTACTCCATCAGGTCAGTCCACGTCACATGTCCCTACTCCATCAGGTCAGTCCACCTCACATGTCCCTACTTCATCAGGTCAGTCCACTTTACATGTCCCTACTCCATCAGGTCAGTCCTCTTCACTTGTCCCTACTCCATCAGGTCAGACCACTTTACTTGTCCCTACTCCATCAGGTCAGTCCACTTTACTTGTCCCTACTCCACCAGATCAGTCCACTTTACATGTCCCTACTCCATCAGATCAGTCCACTTTACATGTCCATACTCCATCAGGTCAGTCCACTTTACATGTCCCTACTCCATCATGTCAGTCCACTTTACATGTTCCTACTCCACCAGATCAGTCCATGTTACTTGTCCCTACTCCATCAGGTCAGTCGACCTCACATGTCCCTACTCCATCAGGTCAGCCCACTTTACTTGTCCCTACTCCATCAGGTCAGTCCACCTCACGTGTCCCTACTCCATCAGGTCAGTCCACTTTACGTGTCCCTACTCCATCAGGTCAATCCACTTTACTTGTCCCTACTCCATCAGGTCAGTCCACCTCACATGCCCCTACTCCATCAGGTCAGTCCACTTTACTTGTCTCTACTCCATCAGGTCAGTCCACCTCACGTGTCCCTACTCCATCAGGTCAGTCCACTTTACGTGTCCCTACTCCATCAGGTCAATCCACTTTACTTGTCCCTACTCCATCAGGTCAGTCCACCTCACATGTCCCTACTCCACCAGATCAGTCCATGTTACTTGTCCCTACTCCATCAGGTCAGTCCACATCACATGTCCCTACTCCATCAGGTCAGTCCACTTTACATGTCCCTACTCCACCAGATCAGTCCACCCCACTTGTCCCTACCCCATCAGGTCAGTCCACTTCACTTGTCCCTTCTCCATCAGGTCAGTCCATGTTACTTGTCCCTACTCCATCAGGTCAGTCCACCTCACATGTCCCTACTCCATCATGTCAGTCTACCTCGCATGTCCCTACTCCATCAGGTCAGTCCACCTCACATGTCCCTACTCCGTCAGGTCAGTCCATTTTACATGTCCCTACTCCATCAGGTCAGTCCACTTCACTTGTCCCTTCTCCATCAGGTCAGTCCACTTTACTTGTCCCTACTCCATCAGGTCAGTCCACTTTACTTGTCCCTACTCCACCAGATCAGTCCACTTTACATGTCCCTACTCCACCAGATCAGTCCACTTTACTATTCCCTACTCCACCAGATCAGTCCACTTTACATGTCCCTACTTCACCAGATCAGTCCACTTTACATATCCCTAATTCATCAGGTCAGTCCACTTTACATATCCCTACTTCATCAGCTCAGTCCACTTCACTTGTCCCTACTCCATCAGGTCAGTCCACTTTACATATCCCTACTTCATCAGGTCAGTCCACTTTACATGTCCCTACTTCATCAGGTCAGTCCATTTTACTTGTCCCTACTCCACCAGATCAGTCCACTTTACTTGTCCCTACTCCATCAGGTCAGTCCACTTTACATGTCCCTACTCCATCAGGTCAGTAAACTTTAACTGTCCCTACTCCATCAGATCAGTCCACGTTACTTGTCCCTACTCCATCAGGTCAGTCTACCTCACATGTCCCTACTCCGTCAGGTCAGTCCACTTCACTTGTCCCTACTCCATCAGGTCAGTCCACTTTACTTTCCCTGCTCCATCAGATCAGTCCACGTCACCCGTCCCTACTCCATTAGGTCAGTCCACTTCACTTGTCCCTACTCCATCAGGTCAGTCCACTTCACGTGTCCCTACTCCATCAGGTCAATCCACTTCACATGTCCCTACTCCATCAGGTCAGTCCACTTCATCTGTGCCTACTCCATCAGGTTAGTCCACTTCACCTGCCCCTACTCCATCAGGTAAGTTCACTACACTTGTCTTTAGACTATTATACATTATCATCATCCAGTCTTGGTCATTCCCTGTGAAAATGCCACACAACTTTAGAATGAAGAAATATTATTTGAAAGGAGAATCTTAGAATATATATGATACTATACAGTATATTTGAATTTTCAGTCCACTATGTAATTTTTTACCTTTATTTAATAACTTGGCAAGTCGGTTAAGAACAAATTCTTATTTACAATGACGGCCTACCATGGATAACTTTGTCGTAATAACATCTTTCTGTAGTGGTAATAATATCATGATGTCATAATAACATTTAGTAGCCATGATAGTCAAAATATTATGTCATAACTTGTTGTAAGTTGTCTCACTGGATTTTGATGAAAATACTACTGATGTTGTACATTAGTATTTTCTTACTGGGTTTTCATGAAAATACTACTATGAGGTCATAATAATTCTGTTTCTGAGTAGTAATATTTGAGTTAGTCCTTTGTGAAGTCATGGAAATGCTGCACTGATATCATAGTAATATGTGAGTACTCTGCCTTCTACTGCAATTATGTGACTATAGATCATGCCCGTGTTCCAAATGGCACCCTATTCCCTAGTGCACTACTTTTAACCAAGGCTGGTCAACAGTAGTTGTTATAGGGAATAGGGTTTCCTATGGGAAGTATAGAATTTTTTCCCTTCGTAGCGATGCTAGTAAGTTAGCATACCGACCCCCTCCATAGGATTGTTCTCTGGCCGAGCCATCCTGTTGATAGTGATTAATATCTAATTTGGGTAACATCAACCTACTCTGATGGGCTGTTAAGGCCCAGCTCTGATTTAATTTCATAGTGGAGCAATGGACCATGAATCATGACCCCCTCAGGCGTCACCATAGGTGTCAGGAATAAGGAGCATGAATTGGGGGTAGGGTTGAATTGCGTCATTGGGGTACAAAAGGCTAGCATCTACTCCTACACTATTGATCTGGGGCCGTGTGTATCAAGATGTCTCAGAGTAGGACTGCTGATCTAGGATCAGGTCCCCCTGTACATGTGATAATATTACGTATGTTCTAAAAGGCTAAATAGTATTCCTACTGTGAGACGCTTGATACATACAGCCATAGAGTAAGTACGTGTGCACCTTGAGCCATCTAACCAGCATACAACTCTCCAAGACAGACATGGGGATTCTGGTTTTGAGAATGAATGGATATCAACCACCAGGGGTAGAGGAATCTGGAGGTCCGTCAGTACTAGGCATGATGAAAAAAAATCTCTTAGCTTTATCCAGAACACAAATGGATGCTTTTCTCAGAGTTTGCAGAGAGAACCCTCCGTCCCCTGGTCTTTGATATGTACCTTTGCCTCTGTAATCAGTGACAGAGTGGTGGGAAAATAAACTGAGTTAGGCCTATCCTTTTATTTATTTATTTCTCCCTCCCTTTCGTTTTCTCACAGCATCTCCTTGTCTTTCTCTCCATCCCTCCCTTTCTCCATATTCCTCCTCCTTTCCCTTCTTTACCTTTCCTCTCTGTCTCGCTCCCTGTCATTCCCTGGTGAGAAGATTAATATGCTGGGGGCACCAGGGTGGCGCAGCAGGCCCGTCATTGGTGGACCAGCCTGGTTTAAATGCCGGTTTAAATGCTGCGGGATTTATGAAGGATACCCACTAGGTGCCCATTGTTGACTGTCTGCCCACCGCTGCCCCCGCGCAATCTGCCACAGAGACACTAAGCCACTTAACTACCCAGCGGGACCAGGAGGATGGTGATAGGGGGGTTCAGGTGGGCCGCATTCTCCCAGGATTATGTCCTGGGTATGTCTATCTGTCCCATTAACCTCCTTGGTCCCTCGCAACCAGACAGGCTTCTCCCGTGCATCTGACCGATTTCCGATTCAGACTTGGTGTGGCACTAAAGCTGTTGGGTCTCCCTCACCCCAACCCCCACCTCCTTTCTTGTGTTCTGGGTTCATCTGGGAGTCAGTCTAACCTGCACACATTGCTAGACAGGCGTGTTCTTCAACGTACAGTCTAAAGTTAATGGGACAGTTAAAGGGACAGTTTTTTTGTGTCCAAGGTTTACTGACCTCATAACTTGTCTAATGTGGAGATGTGTTCATGTTGCACGCCATCAGGCTAGATCCAGCTGTATGCCTCAGTCACAAATGAATGGAAAAGATAAGCACTATCTTCCTAATTCTATTCAGTACTTACATTTTCGATTCATTAGGATTTAAGCTATATAACTCATATAGACTTTCTACACCACCATTGCCATCGGATGTAGACTCATCTCGACATTAGATCACTTTGATATCTGAAAACATCTGACAAACTTTGGTTTTGGAGCAAACAGTCCCTTTAACACCCCCTTACCCTCCAACCCAGCGCTCTCTATTCTGCCACTGCCAGTGAACTTGCAGTTCAACAACGGCAAGGTCAGTCCTGTCAGTTTCGCTCCCTCCATTGTCTGGCTGTGAAAGCAGGTAACGGTGGGGCTGTCTGGCCTGTCTAGAGAGAAAGAAGAAGGCCTGATGGATGAGCCGCATTGAACTGGAGGCCGAGACAAGCCACAGGGAACCTGAGGACAGGGATAGAGAGATGGTCAGACAGATTAAGCTATGGGACGCAGAGGGAGGGGGAGGTAAAGGGAAGGGGGGCGCTTTGTCCCTAAGAGTCTGTGGCAGGCAAGCTGGTCAGTCACGCTCTCAGTTAACAGAGCGAGAGACAGACTTCCTTCCCCCGGTGTTTCGGGAGCAGTGATGCGTGCAATGATTGAGGTGGGGCAGTGGTCAAGATCATGCCTGTCTGTCTGCAGGCAGTTTCTCCTTGCCACACTTCAAGTGTGGTGTTTTAACCTCAACCTTTGGTTGGTTCAAAGGTCATATCCAATCTCTCTTGACATTCAGATTTATGATTCCAAAGAGTGGGATTCCTTGTTATTGTAATCCATGAATCACTTTTCATGAAAGGTTCTTTGGGGCTTCAGTTCCACCAGGGGTTTGGAGTTTATCCACTTTTCTTCAACCACTAGACATTCTTTTTTTTCCCAGGAGCTCCTCTTCTGACCTAATTGAACATCATTGTGGATTGTTGTGACTGGAAACACCACAGGCCCTCTGTTTGCCAGTGGGCCCGTGGCCAGATCTTAGCCCGGGTACAGTCTGCCTGACGCCAGCCCTTCCCCAAACCCCAGGTGGCAGGGAGAGGGAGGGGGAAGACGGGGGTGAGGGGCGAGGGCAGGCATTAGCCTCAGAAGAGGGTTATTTGGCTTTGGCGCTCTTCCTGGTAATGTTTTTTTGCCTCTTTGTTTTGCCGTCCAGTCTCACAGCAGACAAGGCAAGATCCTGTTACAATGATAGCCAGGCCATTTGTAGGCGTTGACAGGGACTTTGTTGGTGAGAAAGGCTTCCTATGTTAACTGGTTTCTTGTAAAGCCTAAACTCCATTAACCTCTGCTTGAGGCTTAGCACCTACATACATTCAAAGTTCTGAAGCTTGGTGGTCAGAAGTGGATCCATTGTCCCGGAGGAATTTCTGTACATTTTGGACAGATCAAGTTACACATAGATTTGTAGACCGAAGAAACGTTAAAGCCTTTCGTTGTGCATGTTCTTAAGGCTAATCAGCATGACAAAAAACTCCTAGCTTACTGTTTAAATAATCAAAAGTGATAGCCTACCTTAGGCCTCAAAATAAGTTATTCAGAAGAACATCTGTCTGACAAACTCTTAGCCGATGAAGCCCAGAAGCCTCAGTCAGTCACACACATGTCTTCAAGGCCAGGCGTCTGCTGGCACGTCATATTCCAGCATTTTCTTACACACACACAGGCATGAGCGCGCGCACACACACACACACACACACACACACACACACACACACACACACACACACACACACACACACACACACACACACACACACACACACACACACACACACACACACACACACACACACACACACACACACACACACACACACACACAACCACCCAGGGAAAGATTAGGAGCCCAACAAGTGACCATAATACCTACAGTAGTACCCAATGTGCTGTAATATAATGATATAACTCAAGAAAAACAGAACATATGAAACCATTTATCCACATGTCTTCATTGGATGCAATGGATGATGGTTCTTCCTGTTTCCACATGTATGTTTTATTTATCAAAGCATATGTGTCACATTAGCTTTCAAGCTAAACACTAGCAGACCAGCACTTTTCCCATGGATGTGAAAACTGAAATCCTGACCGTGTTGCATTGTCCTCAATGAGATGAAACAGGACAGATAACTGATTATGAGTTATTGTTTAAATGTCTAAGCCCAGACATATGGGCTGATAATATACTCAGACAGTCCCAAATGTCACCCTGTTCCTGATTTAGTGCACTACTTACGAACAGGGCCCATAGTGCTGTAGTCAAAAGTAGTGCGATATATAGGAAATAGTTTACTGGTTATTTACAGCATACGAGCAAACGTAACTCATCTTCACATATCCATAGAGATTGCGTACCTGCTGGTAACCGAAAGCATAGCCAAATTAACAAATTAATGTGTTACAGGAGCAGCCCCCATCCACACATCACCGTGCTGGAAAACCGCCCCAACTGCTGGCCCGTTCTGCTGCTGGAGATTGATGACTTCATCCAGTGGGCCGCTGACAGGTTAGCTAAAGGGTTTCCGGCCTTGGCCAGACCTGGGCCAGGGGCCTTGAGTGGCCGATAAAACCTCCACAGGAACCAACTAGAAGAGAGGCCAGACTGCTCTCCCTTCTAACATTTCAAAGTAATCTGGTTGTACAGCTGGAGCGTCCTCCATAACTCATGACTGTCAGCTGGCTAACCTGTGTGATGTTTGTTTTTCTTGGAGGCATGATATTATCTACTTGAAATATGCTTTAAAGTTACATTTTACGACATGGATGTGCAGGTGTGTGTTTAACATTGAATTCTCCTGTCAGTTTGTGTGTGTGTGTGTGTGTGTGTGTGTGTGTGTGTGTGTGTGTGTGTGTGTGTGTGTGTGTGTGTGTGTGTGTGTGTGTGTGTGTGTGTGTGTGTGTGTGTGTGCGTGCGTGCGTGCGTGCGTGCGTGCGTGTGTGCGTGCGTGCATATAACACTTGCACGTGTGTGTGCATGTAGGGGTGAGCCTGCGCACGTGACCATATTGGCTCCATTCCTGCTCTACCTGTACGGTGAGCTCCAGCGGCTGCCTGAGTACGCCCTGCTCACACACAGCCTCCTCAGGGCCCCTCCAGCAAGGGGACCACACCCAGAACCAGAACCAAGAGAAGAAAGAAGACCAGGAAAAGGAAGAGGACCTGGGACAGAGCCCTGTGGTACGCCACAGAATGGTTTGCTGTCTCTATGAGCTGGTACCTTACATGCAAGTGAGACAAGATTGATTTCCCTTTTAATTATTTTGAGGCAACACACCCTTTACAGTGTAGACATGGACCTGTGAATATAATGTAGCACCGCACAACACAGTACACGGCACAATAGGTGAAAGACAAAACATATAGCAGGTATGGTGGGACCATTGACGCAACCTGTGTTATGTCTTTATCTCTAGGTGGACTGTGTGAAGGTGGTGTTGGAGCTGCGGGGCTTTTCGTGGAGGCCCTGAGCCCGGCCCTGGAGGGTTCCCTGAGGGATGGCTGGAGTACTCAGAGGGCCCATCTGGCCCTTCAGCTGCTGTGTGCCTGTCAGTTCAGCGGGGACTGCAGACTGCTACTCCAACTACTGCACCAGCTTCTCCCAGCCCATACAAAGGTGTGCCAGTCACACAAGACGAAGTAGACTAGGGCTGCATCTCACTAGTCTGAACCCACCTCCTCTCCTTCATATGCACAGATCAGAAAACAGTTTGTGTGAGTTCTAATGAGATCAGCCTCTTGCTTTTCAATGTTGCACCGCTGTTTATGGTCATGTCATACTGCTGACTCTCGGTATAAAATGAAGAACCCCCAGCAAACCGTTTCCGCAAAGACAGACGCAAAGCACAGCAGCTCTTTAGCTTGTTTTTCTGCCTGCAGCTGTGGGAGTTTTGTTAAGGTTCTGTCTACATTGCCCTGCCAGTGTATCCAGATCCGACTCCCTGTGTGATCCTAATCTCTTCAAAGCATTGGATGGGGAGCGCACACAGCTCCAAAGATTCCTCTTGTTGTCAGAGACTGAGATGGAATCTTTTGAGCTCAGTGCGCTTACGATCCCTGCATTGTCAAGACCCCTTGAGGATCTGTTTGTAGTCCCACTTCCTCTAAAGTGTGTGTGTGTGTGTGTGTGTGTGTGTGTGTGTGTGTGTGTGTGTGCGTGCGTGCGTGCGTGTGTGCGTCCGTGCGTCCGTGCGTCCGTGTGTGTGTCTGACTCTGTGTGTGTCTCTAGGAGTTCCCGGTAGAGGAGATGATAGTGGGTTTGGCTCTGATCTGTCCCAGCAGACAGGGCTTCTCACACTGGGTAATGACCCAATGCTATATCACTCTCTCAGCCTCCTCTCCTTACACACACTGTTACCTCGCTTTGTCCCTGTCTCTTATCTACAATTACTTCTACCACACACCACTCTCTCTCTCTCACTCACCTCTCTCTCTCTCTGTATTTCACACACCTCTCTCTGTATTTCACTCACCTCTCTCTCTCTGTGTGTATTTCACTCACCTTTATCTGTATTTCACTCACCTCTCTCTGTATTTCACTCACCTCTCTCTCTCTGTGTGTATTTCACTCACCTCTCTCTCTCTGTATTTCACTCACCTCTCTCTCTCTCTGTGTATTTCACTCACCTCCCTCTGTATTTCACTCACCTCTCTCTCTCTGTGTGTATTTCACTCACCTTTCTCTGTATTTCACTCACCTTTCTCTGTTTTTATTCACCTCTCTCTCTGTCTTTCACTCATCTCTCTCTCTCTGTATTTCACTCAGCTCTCCCTCTCTTTCACTCACCTTTCTCACTCTCTCTTTCCCTCACCTCTCTCTCTGTCTTTCATTCACCACTCTCTCTTTCACTCACCTCTCTCACTCACTCACCTCTCTCACTGTACTTTACTTTTTACTTCATACATTTTCCCTGACACCCAAAAGTACTTGTTACATTTTGACAGGAAAATGGTCCAATTCATGCGCTTATCAAGAGAACATCCCTGGTCATCCATATTGCCTCTGATCTGGCGAACTCACAAAACAAAAATGCTTTGTTTGTAAATGATGTCTGAGTGTTGGAGTGTACCGTTGGCTATCTATACATTTAAAAACATCTCAAATAAATGTGCCATCATCTGGTTTGCTTGATCGGACCCTTTTTTTCAATTTTCGCCTAAAATGACATACCCAAATCTAACTTCCTGTAGGACCTGACGCAAGGATATGCATATTCTTGATTACATTTGAAAGGAAACACTTTGAAATCTGTGGAAATGTGAAGTGAATGTAGGAGAATTTAATACATTAGCTCTGGTAAAATATAATACAAAGAAAAAAACATGTGTTGTTTGGTATTTTTGAAATGCAAGAGAAAGGCCATAATGTATTATTCCAGCCCAAGCACTGTTTATATTTTGACCACTAGATGGCAGCAGTGTATCTGCACAGTTTAAGACTGAACCAATGAACCATTGTATTTCTGTTCAACATTTTGTATCAAGACTGCCCAAAAGTGCCTAATTGGTTTACAAATAACTTTTCAAGTTCATGACTGTGCACTCTCCTCAAACAATATCATGGTATTAATTCACTGCAATAGCTACAGTAAATTGGACAGTGCAGTTAGATTAACAAGAATTTAAGCTTTCTGCCAAAATCATGCTAATCGCATTAGCCTGTGTTAGCTCAACCGTCCCGAGGGGGACCCACCAACCCTGTAGTGGTTTTACAGTTTTTCTCAATTGCTAAACACTAAAACCCATTGGCTGAACAAAGTTCTCAGTTGCCTGGACTCATTGAGCTAATTATACAGTCTGTTGTCAATATCTTAAAACATTTCACATGGTAAAACATTCATTTGCAGATCTCACTTAGACTTTTCAGCAAAACTCTAAACACATTCTCATTCTCAAAACACATTCTGCACTGGAATGCACATGTCATTCATACTGGTAAACACAAGTGGCAACAATCAAATACAAATAGAGAAGATATGTAATTGATTGAACACAACCACTCAAAATTGATTTAACCTGTTTCAAATGATGCGACACAACCAATGAAAGCCAGTTCAGAGAGCAAACAGGTTGTTGAAGGTGGGAAGGAGAAAGTCTGAGAATGGATACTGTAGTACAGTGCATTGTAGGCTGTATACTGTACAATGGACAAATTGTATGGCCCTGAACATTGTGCTTTCCATTTATTAACAGTACTGACTGCTCAATAGATTTTGACTGGTTTTAGGTTCATATCAACAAAGAACAAGAATTACAGTATCACAAGGACAAGTTTGTGAGATGCAGGGTACAGTACTGTAAAAATAGGGGTACAAGGAGGAGGAAGAACAAAAAGCAAAATTACAAAGAGCAAAGCAGAGTAGTAATTTCTGATCAATTTTGAGCTACTATGATAGAACCTGTTTTCGTTCATCAAAAGACAATGAAGGAAAAATATGATTTTTTTTGTTGATTAAAAATGTACTTCTCCCTGAGAATTGTATGTTTTGAACAATGTGTTTTCTATTTTTTGGTGTATTGTTTACTGACTGCTTGAGAGTGTATATCATTTTGATCACTTTGTTTATGATTTGAGAGCAGTGTTTGATTTTGAACACAGGTAAAACTGTTTTGAGGCGAATGTTTCATTTTGCAAGAGGAGTCAGAGGTTATGTAAATAGTGTTTGAAGATGAGGTTTTGTGATTATAGTTTTTTTTGATTGCTAAACGACAGTGGACACAACTGGAGTCACATGTGCAAAACTCTAACTACAGTATGCACAGCAGCAGTTCATGTGGACCAAACTCTAGTTCGTTTTTCATTGCTTGAACACAGTTTTCAAAACTCTACACACTTATCCCATGACTTTAACCACAACCTGCACAACACTGTGGATTTACAGCACTTTGTTCAAATGCTAACACACTGCTGTCAAAACTGTGAACCACACATTCAAAACGGAATAGATTTCAGCCTTGTGCCTTTCAAACACTGCTGATTGAAATTTCAGCTGAAAGGCTAAGCAGGTGTCTTGTTTTAGACTTGTTAGTGAACACACACACATATTACAGTATATATAGGTAGAGCTCAGAAAGACTCATTTTGGAAATGGAACAAGGAAGATGGGTTCGGAGGGAGAAGGGTGGCAGGGAGAGGGCGGATGCATGGAGGAAGACAAAGAAGACAAAGAGCTGTTATTTCGGATTCAATAAGGGCTACACTTATAGACCATGTTGTGAACCATGGTCTCTCATTGAGAGAGGCAGGGTTGAGGGTGCAACCCAATCTGCAAAGATCCACAGTGGCATCTGTAATGCTTTCCATCATACAAACAGGTGAGAGTTACATCCTTACAGTAAATGAAAACATTACAGGAATCTATTTTGTATTGCAATTATAGAATATTTACACAGATATATATTACAGTAAGTTTGACTGTAAAATGTATTTTTACAACAGGACCCAAAGGCTGCCCCCAACAGGGGGAAGAGGAAAAATATTTTCAGATGCGCAGGAAAATGCTATTGTTGACATGGTTGCTGTCAACAATGCAATTAAAACTGCGGGAGATTCAAGATAGAGTGCTGGCCGATAATGATATATTTGAAAATGTTAATTCTGTCAACACAACAACTATTGCTCGAGTCCTAAAGAAACACCAAGTTACAATGAAACAGTTATACACTGTACCGTTCGAGAGAAACAGTGAACGGGTAAAAGAGCAAAGATACCAATATGTCCAGGTAAGACGTCTGAGGTTACGTACACAGCTATACAAAATATTTACAGTAAAAAAAAAAACACTAGCATTTCTACAGTAAAACTGTGCACTTACTGTTTTTCAGAGAGTAATGGAGGTGGAAGCACTGGAAAGACCACATTCATTTGTATTTATCGATGAAGCTGGATTTAACCTTGCCAAAACACTGCGCAGAGGAAGGAATGTTATAGGTCAAAGGGCCACTGTGGAGGTTCCAGGCCAAAGGGGGGGAAATATCACCATGTGTGCTGCAATGGCCAATGATGGTTTGCTTCTCAACACACCACTCATTGGCCCATACAACACAGAAAGGCTTATAGCTTTCCTAGACCAGCTCTATGCTCAGCTAGTGCCAGCAGAACAGGGTGAGCCAGTAAGAAACTCAAGTTTTTGTCATAGTTTGCGATAACGTTGCTTTTCACCACTCTGCAGCTGTCACAGATTGGTTTGCAGCACATCACAGATTTATGGTTTTGTACCTGCCTGCATATTTACCCTTCCTCAACCCAATAGAGGAGTTTTTCTCTGCCTGGAGGTGGAAAGTGTTTGGTCACCACCCACATGACCAAATGTCTCTTTTGGAAGCCATGCGTGCCGGATGTGAGGACACGAGTCCAGAGGACTGCCAGGGATGGATAAGGCACTCCAGAAGGTTCTTCCCCAGGTGCATGGCAAGAGAAAACATTAGATGTGATGTTGAAGAAAACCTGTGGCCTGATGCTAGAGAGAGGCAGGATTAGCCCCTCAATTATTTGTTCGAATTACAGTATGTACTTTTAGTTTCTACCTTTTTTTTCTCATTACTGTAATTCTGTAAATTACTACAGACTATTGTAGCAAACTGCTAATTTTCATTTACCTTAAAGAATTGTTATGTTCTAAAAATTTTAAGAAATCATGTGAAAGAATGTCACTCTTTTCTTTGAAGAAAATATTACTTTGTATGAAGTCACTGAAATTGTTCAAACTGTAAAGATGAAAAGTTTGTATTTTCTGTATTGGTGTTTGATGCTAGTGTTTTTACTCTCAGTGTGTTCTGAGTGACAGTGTGTGTTATCTCAGTGAGGGTTGTGCATAGTGTTTGGCTGCACTGAGCATGTTTTGAGCCATGTGTTAAGAGTTGTGTTGCTTGGAATGAGTTTTGCAGGTGATGTGAACTGTTTAGCTCAGGTGACTGTTGGTAGTGCAGACTGTAGTTAGAGTTTTGCACATGTGACTCCAGTTGTGCCCACTGTCGTTTAGCAATCGGAAAAAACTGTAATGTTTTCAGGAAATGGAGCAAGGTTTCAGAAATTGTGGTTTAGCAATTGAGAAAAACTGTAATATAAGGAATTTGAAATTATTTATACTTTTACTTTTGATACTTAAGTATACTTAAAAACAAATTATTTTAGACTTTTACTCAAGTAGTATTTTACTGGGTGAAACACTTTTAAAGGAGTTATTTTCTGTTAAGGTATCTTTACTTTTACTCAAGTATGACAATTGAGTACTTTTTCCACCATTACCCCTTTGCAAATATAACAGCCTCCACTCTTCTGGGAAGGCTTTCCACTAGATGTCGGAACATTGCTGTGGGGACTTGCTTCCATTCAGCCACAAGAGCATTAGGGAGGTCGGGCACTGATGTTGGGCGATTAGGCCTGGCTCTCAGTTGGCGTTCCAATTCATCCCAAAGGTGTTCGATTGGGTTGAGGTTAGGGCTCTGTGCAGACCACTCAAGTTCTTCACACCGATCTCGACAAACCACTTCTGTATGGACATTGCTTTTTGCACTGGGGGCATTGTCATGCTGAAACAGGAAAGGGCATTCCACAAACTGTTGCCACAAAGTTGGACATAGAAACGTCTAGAATGTTATTTTATGCTGTAATGTTAAGATTTCCCTTCACTGGAACTAAGGGGCCTTGTCCGAACCATGAAAAACAGACCCAGACCATTGTTTCTCCTCCACCAAACTTTACAGTTGGCACTATGAATTGGGCCAGGAAGCATTCTCCTGGCATCCACCAAACCCAGATTCGTCCGTCGGACTGCCAGATGGTGAGGCGTGATGCATCATCTCCAGAGAACGCGTTTCGACTGCTCCAGAGTCCAATAGCGGCGAGCTTTACACCACTCAACACTTGGCACTGCGCATGGTGTTCTTAGGGTTTTGTGCGGCTCCTCGGCCATGGAAACCCATTTCATGAAGCTCCTGACGAGCAGTTATTGTGCTGACGTTGCTTCCAGAGGCAGTTTTATGCGTTACACGCTTCAGCACTCGGTGGTCCTGTACTGTGACCTTGTGTGGCCTATCACTTCGCGCCTGAGCCATTGTTGCTACTAGAAGTTTCCACTTCACAGTAACAGCACTTACAGTTGACCGGGGCAGATCTAGCGGGGCAGAAATTTGCTTTGACTTGTTGGATAGGTGGCATCCTATGACAGTGTGTTATGAACCAGCTCGTAGCCAGTAACAAAGAGGGAGACAACGCAGAAATAAAGAAATAATAAATATATTTATTTAATAAACTATATCCAAGTAACAATGGTGTGTGTGTAGTCAGTAGTGTAAGTAAGTGGATGCGTGCATAGATGGTGATAATGAGGGGTGTTGAGAGGTGCCAAAACAAATGAACACAAAGAACCCCTAAAATACCGCAACCAAAAACAACAGTATGTCTGCATTGAGAGAGTCTCCTCAGACTATGGGGGGGAAAGGTGTATTTATCCCTGGGACACATACTTTTGCATATATAGTGTCTATTTATCCCCTTTATCCCCCCCCCCAGGCAGATCCTGCACAGGTAGCTACTGGAAACTGCATATTGGAACCACAGTTATTGAATTTGACTGTTCAACAAAAAAAAACAAGTTCAACTAGGTTATTGATATCTGTGGTTCTGCTAGTTAATGGGGGCCAGTAGGTTATTGATGCCTGTAGTTCTGCTAATTAAAGGGGGCCAGTATGTTATTGATGCCTGTAGTTCTGCTACTTAAAGGGGGCCAGTAGGTTATTGATGCCTGTAGTTCTGCTACTTAAAGGGGGCCAGTAGGTTATTGATGCCTGTAGTTCTGCTAATTAAAGGGGGCCAGTAGGTTATTGATGCCTGTAGTTCTTCTACTTAAAGGGGGCCAGTAGGTTATTGATGCCTGTAGTTCTGCTACTTAAAGGGGGCCAGTAGGTTATTGATGCCTGTAGTTCTGCTACTTAAAGGGGGCCAGTAGGTTATTGGTGCCTGTAGTTCTGCTAGTTAACAGGGGCCAGTAGGTTATTGATGCCTGTAGTTCTGCTAGTTAACAGGGGCCAGTAGGTTATGGATGCCTGTGGTTCTTCTAGTTAACGGGGGCCTGTAGGTTATTGATGCCTGTAGTTCTGCTAGTTAACGGAGGCCAGTAGGTTATTGGTGCCTGTAGTTCTGCTAGTTAACAGGGGCCAGTAGGTTATTGATGCCTGTAGTTCTGCTAGTTAACAGGGGCCAGTAGGTTATGGATGCCTGTAGTTCTGCTGGTTAACAGGGGCCAGTAGGTTATGGATGCCTGTAGTTCTGCTAGTTAACAGGGGCCAGTAGGTTATTGATGCCTGTAGTTCTGCTAGTTAACAGGGGCCAGTAGGTTATGGATGCCTGTGGTTCTTCTAGTTAACGGGGGCCTGTAGGTTATTGGTGCCTGTAGTTCTGCTGGTTAACAGAGGCCAGTAAGTTATTGATGCCTGTAGTTCTGCTGGTTAATGGAGGCCAGTAAGTTATTGATGCCTGTAGTTCTGCTAGTTAACGGAGGCCAGTAGGTTATTGGTGCCTGTAGTTCTGCTAGTTAACAGGGGCCAGTAGGTTATTGATGCCTGTAGTTCTGCTAGTTAACAGGGGCCAGTAGGTTATGGATGCCTGTAGTTCTGATAGTTAATGGTGCCTGTAGTTCTGCTGGTTAACGGAGGCCAGTAAGTTATTGATGCCTGTAGTTCTTCTAGTTAGCGGAGGCCAGTAGGTTATTGGTGCCTGTAGTTCTGCTGGTTAACGGAGGCCAGTAAGTTATTGATGCCTGTAGTTCTGCTAGTTAACGGAGGCCAGTAAGTTATTGATGCCTGTAGTTCTGCTGGTTAATGGAGGCCAGTAAGTTATTGATGCCTGTAGTTCTGCTGGTTAATGGAGGCCAGTAAGTTATTGATGCCTGTAGTTCTGCTGGTTAACGGAGGCCAGTAGGTTATTGGTGCCTGTAGTTCTGCTGGTTAATGGAGGCCAGTAAGTTATTGATGCCTGTAGTTCTGCTGGTTAACGGAGGCCAGTAGGTTATTGGTGCCTGTAGTTCTGCTAGTTAACAGGGACCAGTAGGTTATTGATACCTTTTATATCCATTGTATTTCCATTTCCTTGTAGCAATGTGTGTGTGTGTGTGTGTGTGTGTGTGTGTGTGTGTGTGTGTGTGTGTGTGTGTGTGTGTGTGTGTGTGTGTGTTTGTGTGTGTGTGTGTGTGCATGTGTGAGTACAGTATAGTGTGTTTGTGTCATTATAGCCTGTGTTTGTGTTTGACCCCCATATCTCTCAATAACTTTGAATCTAAATCACGACACCACCATCTCCACTGTGGCTGCTGCAGCGTGCTGAAACCAAGGTGCTGCAAACACAAGATTTTACAAGCCAGAAACATAAACGCACTAGGCTAGTACATACAGTATTCATGTCCCTGTATTCAAGTCTCAGTCTTGTCACTACAATGCTAACTAGTAGTATCTTCAGGCACTGAAGTGCTACAAGTGAAGGAAGGATCAGATTTATGATCGTGTTGGAGAAAACAGGTGGCCATTACCTCTAAAAGGAGAGAAAATGTCCCCCCTCTCACTGTCCCCTAACCCCCCTTCCCCCACGATAAGCCATGCAGATGTTTGGGTTGCTAGGCAACAGGGCAAGGTCCAGGCGAACTGGGAGCGATAAGTGCGTTATGCTAATTTAGAGGTAGCAGTGGCAGAGCTGGCGCTCTCATGGAGCCGAGGGCTCAGAGAAAGACCCTTTTTCTCCTTCTTCTACCCCTGAAGGAAGGAAATTAGAAAGGCAGGAAGGAACGGAGGAAGAAAGAAAGGTGAAGAGAAGGAGCGGAGGAGTGCTTTTAACCTCTTTGCTCTGGCACGAACATTCCTGCCTTCAAATGATGAATTTGGCACCCTGGCACACTTCCATTGGTGCGTTTAAGAGGATTCCCCCAAAATATGATTAACTGAAAATAGCTCTTTCACAGAGCACTAAACTTAAGTCCACAGACTCTTAATGCCAACATTCTGGGATGAAACCAGAGGGTTTTTTATTTGGCATTTTTTATGATTCTACAGATAACAGACAGAATAGGTAGAGGGCAGAACACACACTGATCCCCTACCAAATCAAATCAAACCCACCCCAACCCCCTATGCTCTAACAGAGCACCACCCCAAAACCAGACTTAAAGCAGGCATGATATACAGTGAGTAATATAATCAAATAGTACAAAAAAATACAAAGATACTATAAAACAAAATGTTAAAAGAGTAAAAATAATGATACACATTCTAATTTGGGTTGGTTAATGGAGTTAGCTGGGTCCATGTCTTCTACAAAGGATAGGAAACGTTTCCAGGTATTATAAAATTGCAGATCCCCTAACGGAGTAGCGTATTTTCTCTAGCTTGAGATGTTGCATAACTTATTTTATCCAATGGTTAAAAGTAGGAGGAAACTGATCCTTCCACTTGAATAGTATAAGACGTCTAGCTAGAAGAGTAGTAAATACCGGCATGTTGCCCATGGATCTGTTTAGACGGGCCTCCTGTGGTGCCACTCTGGATAATGCAATAAAGCCAGAAGGTTCTGTAGGTCTCTCCAGTATCTTAGAAGATGTCTCATTGATATCCAGATATCTGTCCATTTCAGGCAAGTCCAAAACATGTCATAACGTATCAGGAGCCTGCTGGCATCGGTCCCATGTGGGATCTATTTATGGTCTAATCTGGGATCATTTTACCTTTGACCAATGCAGCTAATGAACTACTTTACATTGAATTACAGAATGTCTTAGACATATACAGTGCCTTGCGAAAGTATTCGGCCCCCTTGAACTATGCGACCTTTTGCCACATTTCAGGCTTCAAACATAAAGATATAAAACTGTATTTTTTTGTGAAGAATCAACAACAAGTGGGACACAATCATGAAGTGGAACGACATTTATTGGATATTTCAAACTTTTTTTACAGTTCAAAAACTGAAAAATTGGGCGTGCAAAATTATTCAGCCCCTTTACTTTCAGTGCAGCAAACTCTCTCCAGAAGTTCAGTGAGGATCTCTGAATGATCCAATGTTGACCTAAATGACTAATGATGATAAATACAATCCACCTGTGTGTAATCAAGTCTCCGTATAAATGCACCTGCACTGTGATAGTCTCAGAGGTCCGTTAAAAGCGCAGAGAGCATCATGAAGAACAAGGAACACACCAGGCAGGTCCGAGATACTGTTGTGAAGAAGTTTAAAGCCGGATTTGGATACAAAAAAGATTTTTTTAAATGTAACCTTAATTTAACTAGGCAAGTCAGTTAAGAACACATTTTTATTTACAATGACAGCCTACCCCGGCCAAACCTGGACGACACTGGGCCAATTGTATGCCGCCCTATGGGACTCCCAGACATGGAGGCCGGATGTGATAGAGCCTGGACTCAAACCAGGGACTGTAGTGACACCTCTTGCTCTGAGATGCAGTGCCTTAGACCACTGCGCCACTTAGGAGCCCATTTCTAAAGGGTTCACTTTAAAAATAGAATCTAGAAGGGAGGTAGGTGGGCGTGATGGGAAGTGGCTAGAGTATGAAGATACAAAACTACACAATTACAGGTGTCTAAAGAAATGGGATCTAGGAATATTGAACTTTTGTACTAACTGTTCAAAAGATGCAAAATCCATATCAATGCACAAGTCGTTCGGGGAGAAGATCCCTTTTCCACACCAGATATGAAACGCCCGATCTAATAATGATGGAGAGAATGTATGGTTCTTTAATAATGGGGCAGAAGTTGAAAATTCACTGAAACCAAACAATCACCTGAACTTGTTTCCAATGTTTTTTGTGCATTTGGAAACAGGCTCAGCTAATGCAAGTTTTGAGCAGAGTAAGGCAGAGTAATGAGGTTGGGCCGCAGGATGATATCTCCAAGGTCAACAATTTCGGACCTATAACATCAGGGATTTCTGTCATCCAATATAGAATGATTCATTGTTAGCTGCCCAGTAATAATATTGAAAGTTCAGAAGTGCTAGACCACCCTGGGTATGAGATCTCTGCAATACGCTCTTACGTATCCAAGAGTTTTTCTTGTTCCAAATAAAATCAGATATCAGTTTATGGCTTCTGTGGAGATAAAAAAAAGATTTTGTCAGAAAGATTGGAATGCATTGAAATAAGTATCAAACATCACGTAATACATTAATTTTAACAGTGTTAATTCTTCTGCCCAAGGAAATAGAAAGTAAATCCCAGCATTCAATATCCTGTTTCAGACAGAGTATCAAGGTAGGGAAATTGGCTTTATAGAGATCTTTGAAATTGTGTGTGACCCAAATTCCCAAATATTTCAATTTCTGTGGAGTCATTCTGAAGGGAATATGACAAAAAATAATTTGCATGGCAGAAGGGTTGATAAGCATCAATTACCTTTTTTGTAGATTAACGTCATACCTGGATATTTACCAACTGTATTTAGTAGAACCTGGATCTCTGGAAGTTAAAGGGTCAGACATATATAACAGCATGTTATCGGCATAGAGTGAAACTTTCTGCTCTAAGCCCCCTCTTCGAATACATTTGATAGTGGTGTTATTATGTATTGGATGGCTAAAGGCTCAATTGCAAACAGCTTAGGGGATAGAGGACAACCCTGTCTTGTCCCACGTTGAAGCTGGAAAAAGGATGAACGGTTATTTGTGTGCACTGCAACCGTAGGGGAGGAGTAAAGGACTTTGATCCAGTACATAAAAATGCGACCGAATCCAGATTGTTTGAGAGTATGAAATGGATAATCCCATTCCACTTGATCAAATGCCTTCACAGCATTAAGTAATAACAATATATCTGGTGTGTCAGATGAAGAGGGATTATAAAGTATATTATAAAGACGTCTGATGTTGAAAAAATAATGTTGATTTTTAATTAACTTTTTATGGCTGCAGGGGCAGTATTGAGTAGCTTGGATGAAAAGGTGCCCCTTGTAAATGGCTAGCTCCTCAGTCTCAGTTGCTAATATATGCATATTATTATTAGTATTGGATAGAAAACACTCTAAAGTTTCCAGAACTGTCAAAATATTGTTTGTGAGTATAACAGAACTGATATTGCAGGCGAAACCCTGAAGAAAATCAAAACAGGAAGTGGCTTCTATTTTGAAAACTCCATGTTCCATAGCCTCCCTTTATCCATTTAAAGGGATATGAACCAGATTCCTTTTCATATCGCTTCCTCAAGGTGTCAACAGTCTTCAGATATAGTTTCAGGCTTCAAGTGGTCACATGAGTTTTGCTCGCGCAACAGAGTTTGGATAGGTATTGCTTTTCCCTCTCCTACTGTGAAAGACATTTGCGGTTGATATATTATCAATTATATATTTTAAAAACAACCTGAGGATTGATTATAAAAAACGTTTGACATGTTTCTGTGGACATTATGGAAACAATTTGGAATTTGTCTGCGTTGTCATGACCGCTCTTTCCTGTGGATTTCTGAACATAACGCGACAAACAAACAGAAGTATTTTGGATCTAAAAATAATCTTAATGGAACAAAAGGAACATTTGTTGTGTAACTGGGAGTCTCGTGAGTGAAAACATCCGAAGATCATCAAAGGTAAATGATTAATTTGATTGCTTTTCTGATTTTCGTGACCGAGCTACCTGATGCTAAGTGTACTTAATGTTTTATCGTGCGATCGATAAACTTACACAAACGCTTGGATTGCTTTCACTGTAAAGCATAATTTCAAAATCTGACATGACAGGTGGATTAACAAAAGGCTAAGCTGTGTTTTCCTATATTGCACTTGTGATTTCATGAATATAAATATTTATAGTAATATTTATTGTGTGTCTATGCTATTCAGTGGTTGTTGATGACACTTATCCCGATATCGGGATTGCAGCCATAACAAGTTAAACAAGTTTGATCTGTAGAGATAATGGAGGAAAGGACTGACTCAAATTGGCAGGCAATCATTTTAGAAGTATCATTTACATCGCAATTCAGTAAAGAAATTGGCCTATATGAACCACACTGAATAGTTTTTTTGAAATAGACGCTTGTCTCAATGTTGAGGGTAAAGAGTTTGAGGAGAATGATTCTTCAAATAGAGGGGAGAGAGTTGATCTGAGAATTGTTTTAAGAATTCGCTCTGAAATCTGTTGGGTCCAGGGGATTTACCACACTGCATAGATTTAATTGCCAACGCAATCTCTTCTACAGAGGATTGTTCTTCTAATTCTGCAGCTATCTCAGGTTCAACTGTAGGAATATATAAGTTCTTAAAGAAGGTGTCGAGTAAGGTATCATTACCAGCAGATTCGGAATTGTATAATTGTGAGTAAAAGTTATGAAAGCATGAATTGACCTCTAAACGATCAATAGATTTGTTACCCAGCTCTTCAGTTATCTCAGGTATGGTCAATTATGAACATGATTTCTCTCCATGTTTATCCTTTTTGTATCAAGATTCACTAATTATATTTTCAGCTTATCAAGTTGAAAGAAGATCAAACTCTGTTTGAAGTGTCAAACATTGTTTTAGTAAATCTGAGGATGAAGAGTGTGAATATGCCATTTCCAAATCCAAGATTTTATTTGTAAATTCTCCTCGACGTTGAATATTGCACTTCCTTAATCTTGCGTTTGTACAAAATAATTTGGCCCCTTAGATAAGCCTTCATATAAAAACAACAAAGGTTTCTTCTGATGGCAGTCGTGAGTTAAGCCGCCAAGGGCGATAATTAGGCTGTGTATTTGGCCTAAGTAGTTTCAAGCGGGGGACGATCGGAAATTACTATAGCTTGGTAATCACACTCCGTGATAAGCGGCAGAAAGCGATTGTCAAGGAAAAAGTAGTCTATACGTGAGCTCTTGTGAACTGGTGAGAAAAAAAATACTCCCTAGCTGTGGAATTATGGAAACGCAACGCATCAGATATGCCATATGTCTTAAGACATAGTTTCTATTCTGGATACTGTCTTTGATGAAGATGATACCTTCGGAAAGCTACGATCCAGATTGGGCGACAGTACACAATTCATTTCATCACCTAATATTAGGTGGTGTGTCCATATTTGGTAATCGAGAAAAAACATTTGTTAAGAATGAACTGTTATCCCAATTTGGTGCATAAATGCTAGCCAAAATAACACGTGTATTCCTGCTACAATAATGAAACGGCCTGCTGAGTCTGCCACTTGACATCACGAACAGTATGTTTTTACTCAATAAAATGACTGTTCCTCTAGTTTTAGAAGGAAAATTGGAATGATATGATTTACCGATCCACTCTCCTTTTAAACGAGAGCGGTAGAAAGTGTGGAGATGTGTCTCCTGAAGAAAGGCGATATCTACATGAAGGTGATTTACATGAGAAAGAACCATTTTATGTTTCACTGGGTGATTTAAAGATTTAACATTCCAGCTAGCAAAAGTGACTGAGCAACCAGCTGTCTATCTCATGATATTAGGTCTAGCCATGTAAAGTCAGGTGGGAAAAGGATAGAGGCCGTATTACAATAACTGAGCCATTACATTAAAAAAAATTTAAAAAGCAAATAAACCCAAAAAATTAAGTCTGGTATGAAAAAGAAAACCCATCCTGGTCACCTAATAAAACAAGGTAACAGCTAATCCCCATACAAAGAAATCCACACATAATGCGCTTGTAGTGGGGAACACTAGACCTATCGAGTAGAGAGCCTGACTGAAATAGGATTTAAAACGGATTTAAAAAGTGCAAAATCAATAAATAAGAAATATTTATTTACAACCCAAAACTATGCTGTTTTAAAATAAAGTATAAAACATTTTATAAACCACATCTTACAGCAATACCACTAAATTAGCGGCAACGTCTTTAAAGAAATTATGTAACCTAACAATAGAACTGTGCTTTATCTACCCTGGATACTGGTACCGTCCATAAATAGGAATGAGCAGCTTCATGGTAATGAAATAAAACATTAAAACAAAAGGAGAATTGACTCACCAGAACTAAGGCACTAACATTACTTAATAATAACAATATCAACTGATGCCACTGGCAAAGCTATACTGTATTTATAAAAGAGAGACTGAGTCAGCAGTGGTAGACACATTCGCCCATTACCGTAATCGCCAAATAGGTGAACATTCAGCCATTTGCTTCGTCCGACCTCAGTAGAATGTTCGCCTTTACGAAGGTCATTGCCTTATGGGGGTCTTGGAACTTTTCTCGGTGCCGTTGTATATTATACGGACGCCTTGCAGGAAAGGCTACACCATACCGAACGTCGGTTCTTCCACAGATTCCAACTCTTGACATCATTGAAAGCAGCACGGTCACGAGCAACGCTGGGGACATCGTCTGGGAAATAGAGATGGATGTTCCATTGCATCGAAGTGGGCCAAATTCTCTGGCACCACGAAAAAAATCAATACAATATTGATAGCAGTGTAGTTTAGCCACAATGACGCAAGATTTTCTGCCTGGCTTTCTTGCTTGAGAGCCCCGATGTGAGCGGTCTGCAAGGATGTCTTTATCCAAATTGAGGGCTTCCTTCATTAACTTTGAGACTGATGAAGTGGAACTTGAGCCCGGGTCCTCAGTTACCCCCATGATCCTGATATTGGATCTTCACATATGACCTTGTAAATGTATGCATTGTTCCTTAAGGCTAGCCACATCAGTTTCAAGCTTCTTAACCGTGGTATGTAGCGTAGTCGTGTCGTCCGAGCATGCTGACAAGCCTCGTTCCATGTCGGAGACAGTTTTCTTAACTGTATCCAGTTCAGTACGAACTATTGCTGTATGCTTTGCAAGTTCATTCTTGACTGCTTGTAACTCCGACTTAATAAAATGAAAGTCCTCACTGAGTGCCTTCTTGAGTTCCGACTTGAGCATAGATTAAATGTCCGCTCTGAGGGCAGCAAGAATCTCAGCCTTCAAATCCTCGGTGTTCATTTTTTCACTGAGCCCTGAGGGGAGGAGCCGCTGCTCCCACTTGTTGAAGAACTCGAGCTCTTCGTCTTGGGCCTAGTGTTTTCTCTTTTGCCAGTGACTCCGCTGAATTTAAACTTTTGCAGGTTATGTGCCATTTCAGCATTAAAACAAAAATAAAAGTTGAACAAAGTAAAGCACGTCATTTAAAGGCTGTGTTTCCTAGTTCTTTTTGGGTCAAAGTGCAAAGAAAGTTTTAGATAAATGCAATTTCAGCAGGAGCTCGGAAAAATGTGATCTACTCCATGGCTTCCTCACTAGCGCGGATGAAACCAATTTAACAAAAATTCTCCCAAACCAGGGGCCAACAGAGTTAGGTGGAGACATGACATAAAAACATGTATAGTAGTGATGAAAGTGAAGAATGGTAGGCACACAGAGTAATGCAGAATACTATCAATCCAATACATCCAATTTGTGCTCAGTGGTAAGGGGTATTCTTCATCACACCGTGGTGTCCATAAGACCATGTTAATTGGCCAAATCATGAATGGTTCAAAAGAAGGAGCCCTGCGATCCATGGGGAGTGGTCTAAGGTTACAACCCTGTTAATGGGGGGCACAGGGAGGGGTGAGGGTTACACGTACGTCCCGCAGGACTCAAGGAGTTAATCCTGCACTGTCTCAGTTCAGAGGTTAGAACAGCTGTTGGGGGTAGGAGGGGCTATATGATTTTAGGAGAGAACCACTGAGCAATCCCATTCCAGAGGTTGGTATTAAGCCTAATCTATACCTTACGTACGCAACACAAGAAGGCAAGGACGTTCCACGTTCCACGTAGCAAAAACATGCAAATATGTGCAGCGTATTTTTGTAACTCGCCGCCGCCAGTTTGGCATAGCTCATTGCTTTTTGAGTTGTGTACATTCTATCTGGCCACAGGTTCTGTCTGGCCACATTTGACCCTAGGGACTGCTGTTTGGCAGCCCTGCACATTACTGTATGGCTGTATGTTGGATATGTGTGCATTACCTCATTTGTCCTGATTGTATTATTTTATATATATAGTACCAGTCAATGGTTTGGACACACCTACTCATTTAAGGATTGTTCTACATTGTAGAATAATAGTGAAGACATCAAAACTATGAAATAGCACATATGGAATCATGTGGCAACCAAAAAAGTGTTAAACATTTTTAGATTTGAGATTCTTCAAAGTAGCCACGCTTTGCCTTGATGACAGCTTTGCACATTCTTGGCATTCTTTCAATCGGTGTCATGAGATAGTCACCTGGAATGCATTTCAGTTAACAGGTGTGCCTTGTTAAAAGGTAATTTGTGGAATTTCTTTCCTTCTTAATGCATTTGAGCCAATCAGTTGTGTTGTGACAAGGTAGGGGGTATACAGAAGATAGCCCTATTTGGTAAAAGACCAAGTACATATTATGGCCAATTGTAAGGCCTTCATGGTCAAATTGCTGCAAAGAAACCACTACTAAAGGACATCAATAATAAGAAGAGACTTGCTTGGGCCAAGAAACATTATCAATGGAAATTAAACCGGTGGAAATCTGTCCTATGGTCTGATGAGTCCAGATTTGAGATTTTTGGCTCCAACCATCGTGTCTTTGTGAGACGCAGAGTAGGTGAATGAATGATGTCCGTATGTGTAGTTCCCACCATGAAGCATAGAGGAGGAGGTGTGATGGTGTGGGGGTGCTTTGCTGGTGACACTGTCAGTGATTTATTTATAATTCAAGGCACTTAACCTGCAATAGATATCCCAGAATTCTGCAGTGATACACCATCCCATCTGGGCTATTTGACCAAGAAGGAGAGTGATGGAGTGCTGCATCAGAGGACCTGGCCTCAATAATCACCCAACCTCATCACAATTGAGATGGTTTGGGGTGAGTTGGACTGCAGAGTGAAGAAAAAGCAGCCAACAAGTGCTTAGCAAATGTGGGAACTTCAAGACTGTTGGAAAAGCATTCCTCACAAAACTGGTTGAGAGAATGCCAAGAATCTTCAAAGCTGTCATCAAGGCAAAGGGTGGCTACTTTGATGAATGAATATAAAATATAAAATATATGTTGTGTTCAAACTTTTGACTGGTACTGTATATATTATTGAAGGATATGAAACAAAAGCAGTTATACAAGTTCAAGTTGTAAATCCTGTTTGTGTTCTATGACAAATGGCTTCATTTTCCTTTAGTTTCCTTTCCATATTCTCTTGTCTTGGCATGGGAGGATGATACCTCCACTAGAACTGACACTAATTTGGCTTGGGTTGTCTGTTCTGCCCCCAAGGCCCTACACGTCTGTCAGGATTTGTGGGAGGGAGAGAGAGAGAGAGAGAGCTTAGTTAGGAGTATTGGAATGGCAAGAGCCTCCAGGGAAAGACTCTGCTATAGTACAACTCTCTGTCTGCCTGCCTGTCTGCCTGCCTGTCTGTCTGCCTGCCTGTCTGTCTGTCTGTCTGTCTGTCTGTCTGTCTGTGAGAGGTTTGAAGGAAGGAATGAGAGAGAGAGTGGGAGAGAGAAACAGAGAGAGAGGGAGGGGGAAGGGTGAGAGAGACAAAAAGTGAGTGAGTGAGATAGAAAGGAAGGAAGGATTAAGAAGCTCCTTGAGAGAGAGAGAAATAGTGAGAGACAGGAAAACAGAAAGAGAGTAACTCAGAAAGGAAAGAACAGGGAGCTCCTTGAGAGAGAGAGAGAGAGAGAGGGCTGGGTTACACCAGTGCTGGAACACAACTTTCGAAGTTCAAAGCCTGACGATTCCTTCGCCACTTCCTTTCCCTGTGCGGGGGCGGCGGGCCAGATGGATCGGGTGTGACAGTGTGCAGCTTAGTGCGGCCCGTAATGATGAGCAAAGACCTCGGCAGGATAGTAGAAATGTTACCCCCATTTACTCCCTCTCTCCCCCATACAATAAAAAAGTATTTCAGGTTGCATGCTCTCCTGTCTGTCTGTCTGTCTGTCTGTCTGTCTGTCTGTCTGTCTGTCTGTCTGTCTGTCTGTCTCACTCACGTTCTCTCTCTTCCTCTTTCCCATATTTCTCTCTTTTGCTTTCTGTCTCTCTCCCTCTCTCTCTCTCTCTCTCTCTCTCTCTCACTCTCTATCCCTCTCCCTCTCTCACTCTCTCTCACTCTCTCTCTCTCCCTCTCTCTCTCTCCCTCTCCCTCTCTCCCTCTCTCTCTCTCCCTCTCTCTCTCTCCCTCTCCCTCTCTCTCTCTCTCTCTCTGTGTCTCTCTCTCTCTCTCTGTGTGTCTCTCTCTCTGTCTGCTCCCCATCCCTCCTTTCTGTTCTGTTGTTTAAGCGGGGGTAAGGAGTGAGACCCAGACTTGTTCCACGCTGTGCTCTACTCGCTGCCAAACCTTGGGAGCCACAAGGTACTTCGTCGTATCCCCAGACACAGGGGGATATATCCTCAACGCAGTGGGAAATTACAGACTTTTATCTGATATAACTAGTACGTCAAAAGATGGCCCTCAGTTTTATAGAAGACCTCCAGCTAAAGAAATGATGGGGTTTTGAATGTCTCATGCTGGAAATGACATGTTAGTACTGTGGTCAATTGACATATATTCGGATCAAACACTCAATTTGGCTCCATTATCAGTTTAGTACAAATGCTAAAGTGTTAAAATATAATGTGAGGTAAAGAAAATGTGAGTGTGTGTGAAATAGAGACTGAGTTTGAGTGTGTAAACATGCTGAGGAATAGATTACTCAGGTTTGCATCATTGTCTTTCATTGAATAAGATGCAAAGCCTGCCAAGAGAGCCTGTTTCGTGTATACTAATTAATGCATGAGTGTCTTTGAAAAGTGTCATGGTTGTTGTGTGTGTGTGTGTTTTTGTTTGTGTGTGTGTATGTGTGTGTGTGTGTGTGTGGTATTCTCCTCTGACGTGTGTGTGGCTGTGTCAGTTGTGTGTTCCCTCCATTGTACTCTCAGTGTTCTCCCTAAACCCTCCACTGTCTCTTCAGTGTTCACCCTAAACCCTCCACTGTACCCTCAGTGTTCTCCCTAAACCCTCCACTGTCTCCTCAGTGTTCTCCCTAAACCCTCCACTGTCTCTTCAGTGTTCACCCTAAACCCTCCACTGTCTCTTCAGTGTTCACCCTAAACCCTCTGCTGTCTCTTCAGTGTTCACCCTAAACCCTCCACTGTCTCTTCAGGGTTCTCCCTAAACCCTGCACTGTCTCCTCAGTGTTCTCCCTAAACCCTCCACTGTACCCTCAGTGTTCTCCCTAAACCCTCCACTGTCTCCTCAGAGTTCACCCTAAACCCTCCACTGTCTCCTCAGTGTTCTCCCTAAACCCTCCACTGTCTCCTCAGTGTTCTCCCTAATCCCTCCACTGTCTCTTCAGTGTTCAACCTAAACCATCCACTGTCTCCTCAGTGTTCTCCCTAAACCCTCCACTGTACCCTCAGTGTTCTCCCTAAACCCTCCACTGTACCCTCAGTGTTCTCCCTAAACCCTCCACTGTCTCCTCAGTGTTCTCCCTAAACCCTCCACTGTCTCTTCAGTGTTCACCCTAAACCCTCCACTGTACCCTCAGTGTTCTCCCTAAACCATCCACTGTCTCCTCAGTGTTCTCCCTAATCCCTCCACTGTCTCTTCAGTGTTCACCCTAAACCCTCCACTGTACCCTCAGTGTTCTCCCTAAACCCTCCACTGTCTCTTCAGTGTTCACCCTAAACCATCCACTGTCTCCTCAGTGTTCTCCCTAAACCCTCCACTGTACCCTCAGTGTTCTCCCTAAACCCTCCACTGTACCCTCAGTGTTCTCCCTAAACCCTCCACTGTCTCCTCAGTGTTCTCCCTAAACCCTACACTGTCTCCGCAGTGTTCTCCCTAAACCCTCCACTGTCTCTTCAGTGTTCACCCTAAACCCTCCACTGTCTCCTCAGTGTTCTCCCTAAACCCTCCACTGTCTCCTCATCGTATGAGGTACAGTACCACTCTAAATGGTCAAAATGGTTTCTTATGAATGTAGTGCATTTGAAATAGATATAAGCAACACCCGAACCTCAGACCAAGACATTTTCATGCACATTAATAATTTGATATTAAACGGATTATTGCAGTAGGCAGATTATGCATGCGTCTGCTTATCTTAATCGGGGTAAAGTGAAAATTGAAGTAAGCATACACCGATTGAAACACCTGGTTTTCAGAGCAGTCTTTTGAATTTTTAGGACATGTTAACACCTTAATCAGTGTTCCAGCAGTGTATTTGATCTGGGCATATGCTAGCACCAGCCGAGAGCCTCCCTCTTAATAAAAAAGGGAAGTGAGTTCGGAACAACTGAGTGTAGCATAGTAAAGGTAAGCCTCACATACAAACTTTATATGTCCCGAAATCAGAATCAAATATGCTTCCCAAAAAAGTATGTTTGCTGTGGTGGAACATTTATTTTGATTGGCAATTTTTGGGCATTTATCAGAGTGCCATCAGGTAATCTGATGTCAGATGTGTCCATGTAAAAAGGGTTATTAGGGGAATCGTTCTTCTTGCAAATCGAACTGACTATGCACAGTAATCGCATTATTGTGTGCATGTAACCATACTCATTGGTTTGTCACCCTACAGAAACTCAAAGACAGGTGGTTAGCTTTCTCCGGGGCTTTGCTCTCACAAGGTTGGTGAAACCAGAGAAATCAGCATACATTTTTCATACACAGTTTTTTCACTACACTCATGTTACAGACACACAACATTGACACATTTGTGTGTGTTCCAGGACTCTAAGGTAGCCGGTTGTGGCTACAAGACTTCAGAGTTCCCAGAGGCAGCACACACACTCCTTCACCTCCCCAAGCAAGTGAGACAACACATTCAACCATCCAGCAACGTTACAGTGTTGACGTTCTGCTTCCTTCCAAGTCTCGATAGATAGGAATTTAGCCAAAAGAACATGTCAAATATTTTGCCCATCGAGTCTTGCTATGCTGTTTTGTCTTCATATTTTTTAGCCAATCATGTGTTTGGTATGCTGGTTTGTCTCCCTGGTAGGCCAGGCCTGTCAGAAAGCTTCCTGAAAGTGAGGTGGAGGAACAGGGGAAAGAGAAGGCTCCTTGGCCTAACATCCCTCTGAGTCCTACCAGGTAGAAGTATCTGGTAGTACCTGTACCTGTCCAATATATCCCACATCTCTTACTACCTTGGTTCTTTCTCCTTTCAAGTTTAAAAACAAGTCAATAAGCAGATAAAGTCATATAATGAAAAAGGAAAGATGAAAAAAAAATACTAAAAATGATTGTCACATAGACCTGGTAGGTGACGTGAAATGTGTTGTTTTACTGGGTCAGCCAAAGTATTACAGCACACCTGGAGCAAATTAGGGTTAAGTGCCTTGCTCAATGGCACATCGGCAGATGTTTTATCTTGTCGGCTTGGATATTTGAACTGGTGACCTTTCAGTTACTGGCCCAACGCACTAACCGCTAGGCAACCTGGGGCGGTATAGCTGAAGTAAGATAGCTGATGTCAGTCCTGTAATACACGCTACAACGGCAGTATCGAACACCGTGCCAACTTTCGGGGTTTCGGGAACTCGATTCAATACGGTATTTAAAGTATTCTGTGTGAAACTATTCAGCAATACTCACCAAGGACGGTCTCTGTGCTGAAACGCAACACCACAGAGCAGTTGACTCAAATAAATCTGAAATTCGTCCCGATCCTTCGAGACAGCCGCTTTTGCCAAATTCTACCCCTCTCCAGTTGCCTGCTCCATTGTAATTTAATGAAGCGTGTCATTTATATTAAATGATAAGGAATTCTGAAAAGTAAATCAACACTCAATGTCCTTTTGCCGCCTTGCTTTGTTCACATATGCCCCCGGCCACTCTTTCCCATCTCTTCCCTTCTCTGCCTCATTAAAATAAAGTGTGTTTGTTTACACCATAGTCTCCCATTGTGTGTGAAACTGTGAACACTCTTCCCTGGTCTTACACTGGCTGGGGACATCCATTATGACATCCATTATATAGGCCTGAGTTTAAATAGTATTTGATTGAGGCTTCCAGCTCGCGCACTTGAGCTCATCCTGACATACCTGGTGAATGGGCCAGGTGCTCCACAGGGTGTACCGTTCTGCCCTGACAGGGGCCAGCCTCCGGTCAGACCAGGGGAAAACCGTAGCGGGGATCCCGGGCGTCATGCTGAAAACCTATGACAAAAACAAACAGCCTGGTCTCAAGCCTGGCAGGTAGGAAGGAACACACGTACACCCGCAAAGAGAGAGGTTCGATAAGATCTCAATGAAGTCACCTGAATTGAAATATAAGGATACATTTATAAAAATTATGAATCATCCAGTCAGTTAAATGTATGCAAAATAAACTATTATTGACTGCATGATTTACTATTCATTTAGTATACTATTCATGAAAATAAAGGTAACATTTCTCAAATGAATATTGAACATTTATTTGACTAGGACCAGGTTAGCTAGGTTTTCTGCAAATTATGGTTTATGTGATTAATGTTTGTATGTTCCAGCCGGCCTCCTTCACTCCTATGACCTGCCTGTCCAGACCGACAACCAATCAACTGCTTCTGCTTCCTCCTCAGCACGGGGAGGAGCTACCAGCAGATGTTAGCCCATGGTTTTCCAAACTCGGTCCTGGGCAAACTCCCCCCTTGTTGCACATTCAGTTTTTTTATTTTTTTTTACCAGTTTTCTCCCCAATTTCGTGGTATCCAATTGTTTTTAGTAGCTACTGTCTTGTCTCATCGCTACAACTCCCGTACAGGCTCGGGAGAGACAGAAGGTTGAAAGTCATGCGTCCTCTGCTACACAACCCAACCAACTGCTTCTTAACACAGCACGCATCCAACCCAGCCAGCCGCACCACTGTGTCGGAGGAAACACCGTGCACCTGGCAACCTTGGTTAGCGTGCACTGCGCCCGGCCCGCCACAGGAGTCGCTGGTATGTGATGAGACATGGATATCCCTACCGGCCAACCCCTCCCTAACCCGGACGAAGCTAGACCAATTGTGTGTCGCCCCTCGGACCTCCCGGTCACGGCCGGTTATGACAGAGCCTGGGCGCGAACCCAGAGTCTCTGGTGGCACAGCTGGCGCTGCAGTACAGCGCCCTTAACCACTGCGCCACCCAGGAGGCCCTCACATTTAGTTTTTTTGCCCTAGTGCTGCACATCTGATTCAAATAACCATCTGAGTATTTGATTCACCTGTGTAGTGCTAGGACAAAAAATGTGCATGCCTTGGGGAACGCTGTGTTAGCCACTATCTTTCACAATGTGAGCTCTCCTCTGTCCCTCTCTCTCTCTCTCTCTCTCTCTCTCTCGGTGTAGACACCTTTCAATTATTCCCCATCCAGCTCATATTTCTTCTCCCTTTCCTTCGCTCATGCTCTCTCTGTCTACTCACATTCAATCTTTCTTCTTTTTCTGCTGCCCTTACTTTTTCAGTTTGTATTTGTCTCCTGTCTCTCTTTCTTTCCATCCCTCTGCAATCATCAGTGGCTGTCTGTCATGTCCATGCCTGAGATATTTGGCTCTCTTGAGGAAAATAACCTGACCATTTCTTCATTTCTTCAGATGTATTATCTTAATTTGAGCCAGTTTGCTACAGCAGGAAAATAATCCCGCAACAACAGGAATATAATTATTCTGTGGATTGTAATTAAGGGACATGTTTGTAGGGGTTGATACATTTTTTGTAAGGGGACATCAAGTCTGATTTTTCAAAGTAGAAATGACAAACTCCATAAGCCTTTTTAAATCTCAAGCACACCACAGGTTTTACATGTCCTGCATTACAGGGTGTTCAAATGTAGATCCTACATCTGTACACACTTACAGAGGTTTCATCTGGTGACCACCTGTGATGCACCCGACAGCCATGTTTCAAATTGACAGTTGGTTGTACGCTACAGTAACAGTCTAAGGCATCCTCAACATGCTCCACAAACGGTTTATTTTAGCAGTCCATTCAGCCCAAGTGTTTTCTATATGAGAGTATATTTTCTAAATGAGTTTGTGTAAATACAGGCTTCCACGAGCCAGGCAAAACGCCTTCCATGAAAACTCTACACCAAAGAGTGTTTTTGTGTGGGATGATCTTCGATCTTTGGAACATGTTCAGTTATGTTCATATGAACATGTTAAAAGATGGACGACCTACGTCCACATGTTTCTGTTAATTTGTACACATACTGTGCTGAAACACATGTAGATGTATGCACATAGACTGTCCGTCTTTCTCTTCTTCTCTCCGTGGTCAGGTGACCATTCAGCCTTCAGAGTGGTATCGTGCCCGTCTCCTATCACCGGCCTGGCAAGGGGTCAGGAGGCGAGCTAATCACGCCATCCTACAGATGTGTGTGTGTGTGTGTGTCGTATGAATGCTGCATGCCTTTCTGTTTATCTGAGTTAGCTGTTCAGTTTATGGTCATGGTTGCAGTATGAGTACGGTTGATTTGCGATCATGTTGCTGTCATACAGATTCTATTAAATTACTAGAGGGGCTATGTCATCAACCCTAAACGTTCCAGGATGGGGTGAAAATGGCAGCCATATTGGTCAGGGAGAAATACATACCAGTCTAATTGGAATGAATGGCAGTAGAGGCATAATCCTGATTTGACTTATGTAGGAAAATAAAAGTAATGCATGTGATATATATCAGAAATTGTGTAATAGAATTATTGTCAATCTAAAATGTTGTCATATAGCAGTTTATACATGTTTTATATCAATTATTTGTATAAATAGTTTCTATAATACATGTAAACTGACTATAAATGTCCAAGTGTTTGTTTTCTTGCTATCATGTGATACAATATCAGTACTTGTTGCATTTACAACTTGTCTAAATCCAATCATCCACTGATTTTAGCCAGTGTACTGCTGTGGCTTGACTGCATTGTTTGAATGGAATGTTGGCACAAGTGGAGGCTGCTGAATGGAGGACGGCTCATAACAAGTGGCTGGAACGGAGCGAATGGAATAGTATCAGACACACGGAAACCCCATGTTTGGTGTACCATTCCGCTCCAGCCATTACCACGAGCCCGTCCTCCCCAATTAAGGTGCCACCAACCTCCTGTGGTTGACATACTGGCAGTATGGCATATCACATGCATACATCTAACGTGTACATGTGGAGCACGTGGGGATGTGGGATACTTACTCCCCAGCCCGAAGTGTCCCCTCTTGAGCCAGTGAATAGCTAGATGTTCTTTTCACATGGCACCTGGTGAGATGCCTCAGAGGAGGAGTCACGTGCTCGCAGGGTATCGGCCGATTGTGGTACTTGCTAAGCAAACAGCATGACATCTTTTACACATGCGAATAGAATTATTTACATTTTAGTCATTTAGCAGACGCTCTTATCCAGGGTGACTTACAGGAGAAATTAGGGTTGAGTGCCTTGCTCAAGGGCACATCTGCATATTTTTCACCTAGTTAGCTCGAGGATACTGGCCCTATGCTCTTAACCGCTAGTCTACCTACCACCCATTCCTCTAAAACTGCATGACTAGCTAACTACAAAACATACAGTGCAGATAAATTCTTCAAATTCATTATTTTACACAATATTTTATCACAGCATTGGCAAACCATGGTTGACCAACCCCCTGACCCGAATGGCTGGCCTTTATCCCATCATAAGAAGGTTCATGTCCATTCTTGCATTCTAATTCCTAATTCTATGTTTGCTGTGCGGTTATGCTTGTTGTGTGTATGTGGTTGCTGTGTGGTCATAGTTGCTGTGACCGTGTTCATTAGGGTAGTCGGGCGGAGCTGGAGATGCAGCAAAACGGGAGTCCAGAGCTGCAGTACCAACAACACTGTGCCTGGCTCTGGTACACACACACACACACACACACACACACACACACACACACACACACACACACACACACACACACACACACACACACACACACACACACACACACACACACACACACACACACACACACACACACACACACACACACACACACACACACACACACACACACACACACACACACACACACACACACACACACACACACACACACACACACACACACACACACACACACACACACACACACACACAACCATCCAGGGAAAGATTAGGAGCAAGTGACCATAATACCTACAGTATTCCCCATTGAGCTGTAATATAATGAGATAACTAAAGAAGAACAGCACACATGAAACCACACACACACACACACCTGTCTTTAAACATGCCACCCTACCTGACACCCTAGACCCACTCCAATTTGCTTACCGCCCAAATAGGTCCACAGACGATGCAATCTCAACCACACTGCACACTGCCCTAACCCATCTGGACAAGAGGAATACCTATGTGAGAATGCTGTTCATCGACTACAGCTCGGCATTCAACACCATAGTACCCTCCAAGCTCGTCATCAAGCTCGAGACCCTGGGTCTCGAGCCCGCCCTGTGCAACTGGGTACTGGACTTCCTGACGTGCCGCCCCCAGGTGGTGAGGGTAGGTAACAACATCTCCTCCCCGCTGATCCTCAACACTGGGGCCCCACAAGGGTGCGTTCTTGATTACCAACAACGACGAGACGGCCTACAGGGAGGAGGTGAGGGCCCTCGGAGTGTGGTGTCAGGAAAATAACCTCACACTCAACGTCAACAAAACTAAGGAGATGATTGTGGACTTCAGGAAACTGCAAAGGGAACACCCCCCTATCCACATCGATGGAACAGTAGTGGAGAGAGTAGCAAGTTTTAAGTTCCTCGGTATACACATCACAGACAAACTGAATTGGTCCACTCACACAGACAGCATCGTGAAGAAGGCGCAGCAGCGCCTCTTCAACCTCAGGAGGCTGAAGAAATTCGGCTTGTCACCAAAAGCACTCACAAACTTCTACAGATGCACAATCGAGAGCATCCTGGCGGGCTGTATCACCGCCTGGTACGGCAACTGCTCCGCCCTCAACCATAAGGCTCTCCAGAGGGTAGTGAGGTCTGCACAACGCATCACCGGGGGCAAACTAACTGCCCTCCAGGACACCTACACCACCCGATGTTACAGGAAGGCCATAAAGATCATCAAGGACATCAACCACCCGAGCCACTGCCTGTTCACCCCACTATCATCCAGAAGGCGAGGTCAGTACAGGTGCATCAAAGCTGGGACCGAGAGACTGAAAAACAGCTTCTATCTCAAGGCCATCAGACTGTTAAACAGCCACCACTAACATTGAGTGGCTGCTGCCAACACACTGACACTGACTCAACTCCAGCCACTTTAATAATGGGAATTGATGGGAAATGATGTAAATATATCACTAGCCACTTTAAACAATGCTACCTTATATAATGTTACTTACCCTACATTATTCATCTCATATGCATACGTATATACTGTACTCTATATCATCGACTGCATCCTTATGTAATACATGTATCACTAGCCACTTTAACTATGCCACTTTGTTTACATACTCATTTCATATGTATATACTGTACTCGATACCATCTACTGTATCTTGCCTATGCTGCTCTGTACCATCACTCATTCATATATCCTTATGTACATATTCTTTATCCCCTTACACTGTGTATAAGACAGTAGTTTAGGAATTGTTAGTTAGATTACTTGTTGGTTATTACTGCATTGTCGGAACTAGAAGCACAAGCATTTCGCTACACTCGCATTAACATCTGCTAACCATGTGTATGTGACAAATAAAATTTGATTTGATTTGATTTAAAGGGCAAAACAAAAATTCCAGTAAAACAGCAGCGATTGACAACGTTATTGGTAATAAATAATATTTGTATGACTACTATGAAGATTTGGGACATACCTTCTACAGTATGCGAGCCTGGCTGCTGCTGTCCCCCTAGGGCCTCCAGCAGCTTGTCCAGGGTGAGGGCCACATGGGCCCTGTGTTCTGTCTGTCCACTACCACTCAGGGCCTCCAGCACCAGGCCCACCTCACAGCCCGCACTGAGGGAGAATGGGAGGAGAGGAGGAGGGGAAGGGAACATGTTAGGGTGTACATTGTTGAAGGCTTCCCTCAAACAAAAATTCACTTGTACTGTTGAATAAATAAAATAACACCCAAAGCCACTGATGGTCACAATACCAACAATCATCATAACATAACAAAAACAAAACAAAACAGACACATCACATCTCAAGAGTAATTTCTGACAAACACAACAAACCACCCCCTCTCCACACCCTCCGTCCCATGGCAGACCCTCCTACCTGAGCCTCTCCTGGTGCAGGCATGACAGCAGCATCCCCCAGGGCCAGAATGGAACAGGACGGCCTAGGAGTCGTCTGTTGGGCGAGCCGGGAAGCCCTGCCCTCAGGGTGGCTAGGACCTGGGGCACACTGTCTTTGTGCCAGGCCACCAGCACGGGCACCACCAGGGACAGGAGTGGGCGATGGCACTGGCTGTGTTCTCCTCTGAGTACGACTGCTGAGATGGGAGGGATGAGAGAATGTTATACTTCGATAATTCATCTTCTTTTTTTCTTCTTTTTTTTGACAACTAACAATACATATAAAGCCTCTCCAGCCAGACAAAATTATATGCATTAAACCTATAGAGCATAAATTAGTTTTTCTATAGCCTCTAGATGTCAATAGTATTTTGTTTTATTCCTATAGTGAATAATATAGCAAGGTTTATGTGATTGAGTGACATCTCAATAAGGCTTATAGGAGAGCTAGGTTGTTGTTGTACAGTGCTGACGTGCAGGAACCAGGGGAAGACTTGTCCTCTGGGCTTGTAACCCCTGCTGACGATACTGCGGAGAGTGAGTGTCCTGGACCAAGGCCAACCAGGTGGATGGGGCCAGGATCTCAGGACACACCTACAGCACACAACACAGGAGGGAGAGAGTTACAGCAACACCCAGTGAGAAAAGCAGTCCTGCTTCAGTTCATACATGGAATGATGAGGTAAAACAATAGATTCCTTCTGGTTTGTGTCACACCCTGATCAGTTTCACATGTCCTTGTGTTATTGTCTCCACCCCCTCCAGGTGTCGCTTGTTATCCCTGGTGTATTTATCCCTGTGTTTCCAGTCTCTCTGTGCCAGTTCGTCTTGCATGTTCCAAGTCAACTGGCGTGTTTTTCCCGTGATCCTGCCCTTTTCTATTCTTTTTAACTAGTCCTCCCGGTTTTGACCATTGCTTGTTTTCTGGACTCTGTACACGCCTGCCTGACCATTCTGCTTAACCTGACCTTGAGCCTGAATTACTTGGTTGTTTTTTCTTCAAATTCATTATACAAGCACCACTAGGAACGTATATACTGTACTCTATATCATCGACTGCATCCTTATGTAATACATGTATCACTAGCCACTTTAACTATGCCACTTTGTTTACATACTCATCTCATATGTATATACTGTACTCGATACCATCTACTGTATCTTGCCTATGCTGCTCTGTACCATCACTCATTCATTTATCCTTATGTACATATTCTTTATCCCCTTACACTGTGTATAAGACAGTAGTTTAGGAATTGTTAGTTAGATTACTTGTTGGTTATTACTGCATTGTCGGAACTAGAAGCACAAGCATTTCGCTACACTCGCATTAACATCTGCTAACCATGTGTATGTGACAAATAAAATTTGATTTGATATATTCCACTATAATGTAGCCCATCTTCCATCAGAGCACATTTCATTGGTCCCTGCAGCAGACTGTGACCTATTTAAAACTACAGAAGAACAGGGACTTGACCTTTGTGGAGATGGTCATTTTCTGAATCCCTTCCTCTGTGGCCTCCACCATAAAGCCTTGTCATTTCATCCCTCTCCCTATAATCACAAACATCTCAGCTCTTAACATAGATTACTCTGCCCTTTACTGCTGGGGAAAACACAAATACCTGGTCAAAATATATTTACTTGTTTCTCTCACTGAATTACACTACAAGATTGACAATAGTTTGTATAGTTGTTGCATACAGTTTCACCCAGAGCAACTTACATTAATGCTTGCATACATTTTCCATATGGGTGGGACTTGAACCCATGATCCTGACATTGCAAGCACCACGTGCTACCAACTGAGTCACCCAGGACCACTTTTTTACTAATTATGAATGGCACTGTGATATGAGGAAAATGTGCACCGCAGATTCTTCCAGAAAGATAACTGAATTTCTTCAGATGGCCGAATTTCTTCAGCCTCCTGAGGTTGAAGAGGCGCTGCTGCGCCTTCTTCACGATGCTGTCTGTGTGAGCTAGGTTGTTGTTGTACAGTGCTGACGTGCAGGAACCAGGGGAAGACTTGTCCTCTGGGCTTGTAACCCCTGCTGACGATACTGCGGAGAGTGTCCTGGACCAAGGCCAACCAGGTGGATGGGGCCAGGATCTCAGGACACACCTACAGCACACAACACAGGAGGGAGAGAGTTACAGCAACACCCAGTGAGAAAAGCAGTCCTGCTTCAGTTCATACATGGAATGATGAGGTAAAACAATAGATTCCTTCTGGTTTGTGTCACACCCTGATCAGTTTCACATGTCCTTGTGTTATTGTCTCCACCCCCTCCAGGTGTCGCTTGTTATCCCTGGTGTATTTATCCCTGTGTTTCCAGTCTCTCTGTGCCAGTTCATCTTGCATGTTCCAAGTCAACTGGCGTGTTTTTCCCGTGATCCTGCCCTTTTCTATTCTCTTTAACTAGTCCTCCCGGTTTTGACCATTGCTTGTTTTCTGGACTCTGTACACGCCTGCCTGACCATTCTGCCTAACCTGACCTTGAGCCTGAATTACTTGGTTGTTTTTTCTTCAAATTCATTATACAAGCACCACTAGGAACTATTCAGAACTAGTATGCCTTGACACCACATCATTGACCCCTTGACACCACATCATTTACCCCTTGACACCACATCATACCCCTTGACACCACATCATTTACCCCTTGACACCATATCATTTATGCTCCCATAACGTGTGGAGTATGTTCTTCCCCAAGCCCTCCCTCTGTGTCAGTGGGCAGGTTGCTCTTGTACTTGTCCAGCACCGCAACCAGACCACTCAGAGCCAAGATAGAGAGATTCCCTGCACCATCGGACTGCCCCTGTTGCCACGAAAACACAGGTGTAGCACCGGATGACCATGACAACCGTAGCAGGACTGATCGCCCTCGTCAACCATACAGCTTGGCTATGGGCTAGTGCTCTTCCATCATTGTGTTGTATTAACCCACCTGGTTCAACTAATCAAGGGTTTGAAGGATGGCATTCGCCCAGTCTAGAATAGTCCCACTGTTTGGTTGAGACCAAATGTATAAACAATAGACAAACAACTGGTGAAATCACCAAGCATAATTGTAACGTTAATATCATTGCAAAAAGTTACATTGTGAATGCAAACATCTGAAACACCGTTTGAAATTCAATGGCAGTGCCAAGGAGACAAACGGGGGACAGACTCACTTTGCCACAGATTTGACAACATCGGTCAGCTGTGTAGAGGGAGAAAGAGAGCAAGGGGATAGAGGGAGAGAGAGGGAGGGGATAGATGGAAAGGATAAAGGAAGAGAGAGGGAGGGGATAGAGGGAGGGGAGAGAGAGGGAATAGAGGGAGAGAGAGGGGATAGAGGGAGTAGATAATAGAGGGAAAGAGGGAGTGAGAGGAAGGGCATATAGGGAGAAAAAGGGAAAGAAGGAGAGAGAGGGAGGGGATAGAGGGGATAGAGGGAGGGAGGGGATAGAGGGAGAGATGGAGGGAGGGGATAGAGGGAGGGGATAGAGGGAGAAAAGAGGGGGCAGAAGACAAGGAGGATAGGAGGATAATTTAGTCTATTGCTTGATGGAGGGGGAATGGGGGGACATTTCATCTCCTCATGCCTGATTTATGATCACACACACACACACACACACACACACACACACACACACACACACACACACACACACACACACTGTTTCTTTTCATCAGAGCACAGAACATCACTCACTTGGCTGGGTGAAATGGCGGATGTCTGCCCCAGTGAGAGCATCCACTAACCCCGATGTTCCTGCTGGAATGTGTGTGTGTGTGTGTGTATGCATATACAGTGTATATGTACACATATCGTATAGGAATGAGCGTGTGTGTGTGTGTGTGCCCACACACATTCACATGCACACAGTAGATGGATGTGTTGCTTGGCACATGATGCACAGAGCCTGCCTGTCTCTACCATGCGCTGTGTCTAGGCCAGCCAGTCATTCAATCACCAGTCTAGAGAGCTTAGACAGTGGACCATCTGGGCTTGAGATAAAGGGTGGGGCTCTATACCATGGGGTGAGGAGTGCAGGCCAGGGTTAGTACAGTGTGTGTTCCATGTGCCCTGGTCAAAAACAGTGCACTATATCAGTTATCTTTCTGGAAGAATCTGCGGTGCACATTTTCCTCATATCACAGTGCCATTCATAATTAGTAAAAAAGTGGTCCTGGGTGACTCAGTTGGTAGCGCGTGGTGCTTGCAATGTCAGGATCATGGGTTCAAGTCCCACCCATATGGAAAATGTATGCAAGCATTAATGTAAGTTGCTCTGGGTGAAACTGTATGCAACAACTATACAAACTATTGTCAATCTTGTAGTGTAATTCAGTGACAGAAACAAGTAAATATATTTTGACCAGGTATTTGTGTTTTCCCCAGCAGTAAAGGGCAGAGTAATCTATGTTAAGAGCTGAGATGTTTGTGATTATAGGGAGAGGGATGAAATGACAAGGCTTTATGGTGGAGGCCACAGAGGAAGGGATTCAGAAAATGACCATCTCCACAAAGGTCAAGTCCCTGTTCTTCTGTAGTTTTAAATAGGTCACAGTCTGCTGCAGGGAGCAATGAAATGTGCTCTGATGGAAGATGGGCTACATTATAGTGGAATATATCAAAACAAATTTTATTTGTCACATACACATGGTTAGCAGATGTTAATGCGAGTGTAGCGAAATGCTTGTGCTTCTAGTTCCGACAATGCAGTAATAACCAACAAGTAATCTAACTAACAATTCCTAAACTACTGTCTTATACACAGTGTAAGGGGATAAAGAATATGTACATAAGGATACAGTGCCTTGCGAAAGTATTCGGCCCCCTTGAACTTTGCGACCTTTTGCCACATTTCAGGCTTCAAACATAAAGATATAAAACTGTATTTTTTTTGTGAAGAATCAACAACAAGTGGGACACAATCATGAAGTGGAATGACATTTATTGGATATTTCAAACTTTTTTAACAAATCAAAAACCGAAAAATTGGGCGTGCAAAATTATTCAGCCCCCTTAAATTAATACTTTGTAGCGCCACCTTTTGCTGCGATTACAGCTGGAAGTCGCTTGGGGTATGTCTCTATCAGTTTTGCACATTGAGAGACTGACATTTTTTCCCATTGCTCCTTGCAAAACAGCTCGAGCTCAGTGAGGTTGGATGGAGAGCATTTGTGAACAGCAGTTTTCAGTTCTTTCCACAGATTCTCGATTGGATTTAGGTCTGGACCTTGACTTGGCCATTCTAACACCTGGATATGTTTATTTTTGAACCATTCCATTGTAGATTTTGCTTTATCTTTTGGATCATTGTCTTGTTGGAAGACAAATCTCCGTCCCAGTCTCAGGTCTTTTGCAGACTCCATCAGGTATTCTTCCAGAATGGTCCTGTATTTGGCTCCATCCATCTTCCCATCAATTTTAACCATCTTCCCTGTCCCTGCTGAAGAAAAGCAGGCCCAAACCATGATGCTGCCACCACCATGTTTGACAGTGGGGATGGTGTGTTCACGGTGATGAGCTGTGTTGCTTTTATGCCAAACATAACGTTTTGCATTGTTGCCAAAAAGTTCAATTTTGGCTTCATCTGACCAGAGCACCTTCTTCCACATGTTTGGTGTGTCTCCCAGGTGGCTTGTGGCAAACTTTAAACGACACTTTTTATGGATATCTTTAAGAAATGGCTTTCTTCTTGCCACTCTTCCATAAAGGCCAGATTTGTGCAATATACGACTGATTGTTGTCCTATGGACAGAGTCTCCCACCTCAGCTGTAGATCTCTGCAGTTCATCCAGAGTGATCATGGGCCTCTTGGCTGCATCTCTGATCAGTCTTCTCCTTGTATGAGTTGAAAGTTTAGAGGGACGGCCAGGTCTTGGTAGATTTGCAGTGGTATGATACTCCTTCCATTTCAATATTATCCCTTGCACAGTGCTCCTTGGGATGTTTAAAGCTTGGGAAATATTTTTGTATCCAAATCCGGCTTTAAAATTCTTCATAACAGTATCTCGGACCTGCCTGATGTGTTCCTTGTTCTTCATGATGCTCTCTGCGCTTTTAACGGACCTCTGAGACTATCACAGTGCAGGTGCATTTATACGGAGACTTGATTACACACAGGTGGATTGTATTTATCATCTTTAGTCATTTAGGTCAACATTGGATCATTCAGAGATCCTCACTGAACTTCTGGAGAGAGTTTGCTGCACTGAAAGTAAAGGGGCTGAATAATTTTGCACGCCCAATTCTTCAGTTTTTGATTTGTTAAAAAAGTTTGAAATATCCAATAAATGTCATTCCACTTCATGATTGTGTCCCACTTGTTGTTGATTCTTCACAAAAAAATACAGTTTTATATCTTTATGTTTGAAGCCTGAAATGTGGCAAAAGGTCGCAAAGTTCAAGGGGGCCGAATACTTTCGCAAGGCACTGTATATGAATGAGTGATGGTACAGAGCAGCATAGGCAAGATACAGTAGATGGTATCGAGTACAGTATATACATATGAGATGAGTATGTAAACAAAGTGGCATAGTTAAAGTGGCCAGTGATACATGTATTACATAAGGATGCAGTCGATGATATAGAGTACAGTATATACGTTCCTAGTGGTGCTTGTATAATGAATTTGAAGAAAAAACAACCAAGTAATTCAGGCTCAAGGTCAGGTTAGGCAGAATGGTCAGGCAGGCGTGTACAGAGTCCAGAAAACAAGCAATGGTCAAAACCGGGAGGACTAGTTAAAGAGAATAGAAAAGGGCAGGATCACGGGAAAAACACGCCAGTTGACTTGGAACATCCAAGATGAACTGGCACAGAGAGACTGGAAACACAGGGATAAATACACCAGGGATAACAAGCGACACCTGGAGGGGGTGGAGACAATAACACAAGGACATATGAAACTGATCAGGGTGTGACACAAACCAGAAGGAATCTATTGTTTTACCTCATCATTCCATGTATGAACTGAAGCAGGACTGCTTTTCTCACTGGGTGTTGCTGTAACTCTCTCCCTCCTGTGTTGTGTGCTGTAGGTGTGTCCTGAGATCCTGGCCCCATCCACCTGGTTGGCCTTGGTCCAGGACACTCACTCTCCGCAGTATCGTCAGCAGGGGTTACAAGCCCAGAGGACAAGTCTTCCCCTGGTTCCTGCACGTCAGCACTGTACAACAACAACCTAGCTCTCCTATAAGCCTTATTGAGATGTCACTCAATCACATAAACCTTGCTATATTATTCACTATAGGAATAAAACAAAATACTATTGACATCTAGAGGCTATAGAAAAACTAATTTATGCTCTATAGGTTTAATGCATATAATTTTGTCTGGCTGGAGAGGCTTTATATGTATTGTTAGTTGTCAAAAAAAAGAAGAAAAAAAGAAGATGAATTATCGAAGTATAACATTCTCTCATCCCTCCCATCTCAGCAGTCGTACTCAGAGGAGAACACAGCCAGTGCCATCGCCCACTCCTGTCCCTGATGGTGCCCGTGCTGGTGGCCTGGCACAAAGACAGTGTGCCCCAGGTCCTAGCCACCCTGAGGGCAGGGCTTCCCGGCTCGCCCAACAGACGACTCCTAGGCCGTCCTGTTCCATTCTGGCCCTGGGGGATGCTGCTGTCATGCCTGCACCAGGAGAGGCTCAGGTAGGAGGGTCTGCCATGGGACGGAGGGTGTGGAGAGGGGGTGGTTTGTTGTGTTTGTCAGAAATTACTCTTGAGATGTGATGTGTCTGTTTTGTTTTGTTTTTGTTATGTTATGATGATTGTTGGTATTGTGACCATCAGTGGCTTTGGGTGTTATTTTATTTATTCAACAGTACAAGTGAATTTTTGTTTGAGGGAAGCCTTCAACAATGTACACCCTAACATGTTCCCTTCCCCTCCTCCTCTCCTCCCATTCTCCCTCAGTGCGGGCTGTGAGGTGGGCCTGGTGCTGGAGGCCCTGAGTGGTAGTGGACAGACAGAACACAGGGCCCATGTGGCCCTCACCCTGGACAAGCTGCTGGAGGCCCTAGGGGGACAGCAGCAGCCAGGCTCGCATACTGTAGAAGGTATGTCCCAAATCTTCATAGTAGTCATACAAATATTATTTATTACCAATAACGTTGTCAATCGCTGCTGTTTTACTGGAATTTTTGTTTTGCCCTTTAAATCAAATCAAATCAAATTTTATTTGTCACATACACATGGTTAGCAGATGTTAATGCGAGTGTAGCGAAATGCTTGTGCTTCTAGTTCCGACAATGCAGTAATAACCAACAAGTAATCTAACTAACAATTCCTAAACTACTGTCTTATACACAGTGTAAGGGGATAAAGAATATGTACATAAGGATATATGAATGAGTGATGGTACAGAGCAGCATAGGCAAGATACAGTAGATGGTATCGAGTACAGTATATACATATGAAATGAGTATGTAAACAAAGTGGCATAGTTAAAGTGGCTAGTGATACATGTATTACATAAGGATGCAGTCGATGATATAGAGTACAGTATATACGTATGCATATGAGATGAATAATGTAGGGTAAGTAACATTATATAAGGTAGCATTGTTTAAAGTGGCTAGTGATATATTTACATCATTTCCCATCAATTCCCATTATTAAAGTGGCTGGAGTTGAGTCAGTGTCAGTGTGTTGGCAGCAGCCACTCAATGTTAGTGGTGGCTGTTTAACAGTCTGATGGCCTTGAGATAGAAGCGGTTTTTCAGTCTCTCGGTCCCAGCTTTGATGCACCTGTACTGACCTTGCCTTCTGGATGATAGCGGGGTGAACAGGCAGTGGCTCGGGTGGTTGATGTCCTTGATGATCTTTATGGCCTTCCTGTAACATCGGGTGGTGTAGGTGTCCTGGAGGGCAGTTAGTTTGCCCCCGGTGATGCGTTGTGCAGACCTCACTACCCTCTGGAGAGCCTTATGGTTGAGGGCGGAGCAGTTGCCGTACCAGGCGGTGATACAGCCCGCCAGGATGCTCTCGATTGTGCATCTGTAGAAGTTTGTGAGTGCTTTTGGTGACAAGCCGAATTTCTTCAGCCTCCTGAGGTTGAAGAGGCGCTGCTGCGCCTTCTTCACGATGCTGTCTGTGTGAGTGGACCAATTCAGTTTGTCTGTGATGTGTATGCCGAGGAACTTGAAACTTGCTACTCTCTCCACTACTGTTCCATCGATGTGGATAGGGGGGTGTTCCCTCTGCTGTTTCCTGAAGTCCACAATCATCTCCTTAGTTTTGTTGACGTTGAGTGTGAAGTTATTTTCCTGACACCACACTCCGAGGGCCCTCACCTCCTCCCTGTAGGCCGTCTCGTCGTTGTTGGTAATCAAGCCTACCACTGTTGTGTCGTCCGCAAACTTGATGATTGAGTTGGAGGCGTGCGTGGCCACGCAGTCGTGGGTGAACAGGGAGTACAGGAGAGGGCTCAGAACGCACCCTTGTGGGGCCCCAGTGTTGAGGATCAGCGGGGAGGAGATGTTGTTACCTACCCTCACCACCTGGGGGCGGCCCGTCAGGAAGTCCAGTACCCAGTTGCACAGGGCGGGGTCGAGACCCAGGGTCTCGAGCTTGATGACGAGCTTGGAGGGTACTATGGTGTTGAATGCCGAGCTGTAGTCGATGAACAGCATTCTCACATAGGTATTCCTCTTGTCCAGATGGGTTAGGGCAGTGTGCAGTGTGGTTGAGATTGCATCGTCTGTGGACCTATTTGAGCGGTAAGCAAATTGGAGTGGGTCTAGGGTGTCAGGTAGGGTGGAGGTGATATGGTCCTTGACTAGTCTCTCAAAGCACTTCATGATGACGGAAGTGAGTGCTACGGGGCGGTCGTCGTTTAGCGCAGTTACCTTAGCTTTCTTGGGAACAGGAACAATGGTGGCCCTCTTGAAGCATGTGGGAACAGCAGACTGGTATAGGGATTGATTGAATATGTCCGTAAACACACCAGCCAGCTGGTCTGCGCATGCTCTGAGGGCGCGGCTGGGGATGCCGTCTGGGCCTGCAGCCTTGCGAGGGTTAACACGTTTAAATGTTTTACTCACCTCGGCTGCAGTGAAGGAGAGACCGCATTTTTCCGTTGCAGGCAGTGTCAGTGGCACTGTATTGTCCTCAAAGCGGGCAAAAAAGTTATTTAGTCTGCCTGGGAGCAAGACATCCTGGTCCGTGACTGGGCTGGATTTCTTCCTGTAGTCCGTGATTGACTGTAGACCCTGCCACATGCCTCTTGTGTCTGAGCCGTTGAATTGGGATTCTACTTTGTCTCTGTACTGACGCTTAGCTTGTTTGATAGCCTTACGGAGGGAATAGCTGCATTGTTTGTATTCAGTCATGTTACCAGACACCTTGCCCTGATTGAAAGCAGTGGTTCGCGCTTTCAGTTTCACGCGAATGCTGCCATCAATCCAAGGTTTCTGGTTAGGGAATGTTTTAATCGTTGCTATGGGAACGACATCTTCAACGCACGTTCTAATGAACTCGCACACCGAATCAGCGTATTCGTCAATGTTGTTATTTGACGCAATACGAAACATGTCCCAGTCCACGTGATGGAAGCAGTCTTGGAGTGTGGAGTCAGCTTGATCGGACCAGCGTTGGACAGACCTCAGCGTGGGAGCTTCTTTTTTTAGCTTTTGTCTGTAAGCAGGTATCAGCAAAATGGAGTCTTGGTCAGCTTTTCCGAAAGGGGGGCGGGGCAGGGCCTTATATGCGTCGCGGAAGTTAGAATAACAGTGATACAAGGTTTTTCCGCCCCTGGTTGTGCAATCGATATGCTGATAAAATTTAGGGAGTCTTGTTTTTTAAGTCTGCTCGCCTTTAATAAATCATTTATAAGGTTTATAGATCATGTTTTTTAATAGTCTGCTATCCTTTTATAAATAATTATTTCTGCATTAGTAAATGTCAGGATGCTCTCCTTCCTTGATTCTTTCCCTCTCAGGTGTGGGGTGGTACCCTGGATCTTACTGGCTGGGCCTTCCGAGTGGTGCAGCGGTCTAAGGCACTGCATTGCAGTGTTGCAGTATCACTACAGCCTGGGGTTTGATCCCATGCTGTGTCACAACAGGCCGTGACTGGGAGTCCCATAGGGCAGTGCACAATTGGCCCAGTGTCGTCCGGGTTGGAGGAGGTTTTGGCCGGGAGCGGCTTTACTAGGCTCACCGCACTCTAGCGACTCCTTGTGGTGGGAAGGGCGCCTGCAGGCTGACTTCGATCATCAGTTGAACGGTGTTTGCGAGGACACATTGATGCGGCTGGCTTCTGGGTTAAGCGTGCGGATGTTAAGAAACGCGGCATGGCAGGTTGTTTGGGAGGACACATGCCTTGACCTTCACCTCTCCCAAGCCTGTTGGGAGTTGCAGCGATGAAACAAGATCGTAATTGGATATCACGAAATTTACTCTGGAGCAGGTGGTTCATGGCCTGTCATCCTGCGCACACGGTAAGGCTGAAGACATCAAACCCTGCCTTCTGGCTGCCTGGATCAAGATCCTACTGTCTAAGGTTCTGGCTGCTGTCAACAGCCTGGTGCCTCTGGTGGGAGACTAGACTAGCCTCCATTAGGTAAATATTTTTACATTTGAGAGGGGATTAGTGGAATGTAACGCTGTACTGTACAAATACAAAAGGTAATCCTCCGAAATGAACAGTTTTTAAACATCCCCCCAGATGGAGCCCAACGTCTACTTATGGCAGTGTGTCCTGAGTGTGTTCTGAGGGACAGTGTGTGGCTGGTCTCTCCCTTCCAGCTGAGCAATGAAACTGAGCAGTTCTCTCAGAAGCAGGACAGACTGAACAAGGTCCTTCGGGGCATCACAGAAGAAATAGTTCCAAAAGCTCACAAGAAACAAACAACCATCAAACCCTGCTCCTGTCTTTCCCCTGTAGATCATGGCGTTCTCTGGGGCCATAGGGCTGCATTGTGACAGTGCATTTCTGGTAGGACACCTCCACCTGGCTCACTTCTGCAGCAGCCACAGCTGCACAGTAGGTGAGGACCACACAACATCATACCACAGAAGTATAATACCTACAGAAAAGTGGCTCGATAGAGATCCTCCAAATCAGTGACTCTATATGTACTTCTTGTATTAAACCCCCCTGGGAACAAAATGCAGAGTGTGAGACCTCCATGAATTCTTCCTACACTGTCCCCTCTCCCCAGATGCATACTCGAGGCCACTTGTACGAGGGCCTCTCCGTGTGGATGAAACACGGGTCTGAGGACAAGCTCCAGATGTATGGGGAGACCCTGGGTCAGCAGCAGTTCCAGCAGGACGTCTACCCCCAGTGCCTGGCCCTCTGTTTGTCCTTCCTCCGGGCCCTGGTCTAGGCCGTTGCCCCGTCAGCCCCGGTAAGCCCCTGCATTAATCCGACCCTGCCCCTAACAGCAAACCTTTTTGTTCTAGTCACAAATTACTCAAGTAATCATCAATTACCTTTATTAGTTGAATCCGGTGTGCTTGTGCAGGTTTAGAATCACAACATGTCATGTTGAGGGGTACTTGAGGACTAGAGTTGGTAAAGACTGGTTTATAGCAAGTATACTTTGTTGGTGTGTCCAAACGACTGCAGTGACTATTGAAGTTGAGGGGACTCATAATAACTGTTCTTTACAGCATGACCACTGTCAAATGTTGGGACTCCAGGCAGGTGAGTACAATATTCTAACCTGCGCTATTCGCAGAAACATGTACACAACTGTGGAGGCTGCTGTGTGGAGGTCGGCTCACAATAATGGCTGGAACGGATCGAATGGAATGGTATCAAACACATGGAACCATGTTGGAACTATAGAACCATGATACCATTCCACTGAATCCATTCCTGACATTACCATGAGCCCGTTAATCAGGAAGTATATTGTGTGTCACATATACTTGGGCTAAGTAACCTGGACTCCGTTTCCCCATCATCCTGTGCAGGCAACAGACTTCCTGCTCCAGGTATTGGCTGCAGCGGTTTTCTCCTGGGGGCAACCACACCATGCCCCTCCACCTGGGCATCAGGGCCCAGTGGTGTCCATGGCAACTGGGGGTCGAAGCCGCCTCGGTCTACTTCACGTCATGTGCGTTAACGCCGCGTTGGTCGAGCAGTCGGTCTCACTATACCTGTTGGGATTACCCCACAAACTGAGTTAGCTATTGGCTAAGGAGCCCTGAAGGTTACAGTCACAGAAGGTAGGTAAGTGGCCCAGACTTCACATACTCTCGCAGCCCCAACTACAGACACCTTTGACAGGACTTAAGTGGAATATTAATGAGTAATGAAAATGTTTGGTTTATCATGTGTAATTACAAACGTTATATTTGCACATTATTGTCATTAATGCAAAACTAATTTCTAGGCAAGCAGACAAAGTATTTTCTCATCTCATTGACAAAGTAAAAATGGTGTGTTTCTGTGTTAGTTCATTGACTGGCTCTTCAACACCACAGAGGGTCCTGAAACTGGACTATCAGAGACCTCCATCAACACAGCCAAAGGTGAGACAAAGCACCACACAAAATAAAAAGTATTGTGACAAAAGGTATCCCACCCACTTTTGCCCCAAAAATGAACATTTTATTTTTGTTTACATTGTCCGCATATATGCAAATGTTTTGAACATTGACCATTCTTCTACTTGCTTCGTAACATTTAGTTCCAACCCATCCCTACAGCTGCCTTGCTGGCTCTGAATATGTGTATTGCGGGTGGTATACCAGGGCAGCAGCTGCATATGGGTGGAGCCTCAGAGGTGACCTGTGGGTTAGGGATGGAATTAGAGAGGGAGGAGAAGATGAACTCCCCCTCTCTGAGCTGTCCTGCTTAAGACAATCATATCTACAAATAATACAATTACTCCTAAAGTGATATATCCTACAAGAAGAAATCCATGTCATGTCCTTCTCATCTTCTTATTCCAGTTATCAAGCTGCAGTTCTCTCCCTCAGTGAATGCCACACTGTTCCATAAGCACCTAGAAATACAAAATGTTGACTCACAGTTGTTCCAGTGCTTGAAAGATTATTTTCAAACTCTTTTCAATACACAAACTAGACAAAGTGAAAGGTAAAATACAAGTCATGTACAGTATGTACCTTCTGTGATGCCTGAGACCATGCAGAGGGGGATAGACAGGGGGTATCGAGCCCACAGCATGGCAAAGGAATCAACAAGGGTAGGTAGACCTTACCGTGAAATGCTTACTTACGAGCCCTAAACCAACAATGCAGTTCAAAAATAGTTTACCAAATATTTACCAAATAAATACCAAATAAACTAAAGTCAAAAATAATAAAAAGTAACACAATAAAATAACAATAACGAGACTATATACATGGGGTACCGGTACCGAGTCAGTGTGCAGGGGTACAGGATAGTTGGGGTAATCTGTACATGTAAGTGGGGGTCAGGTGACTATGCATAGATAATAAACAGCGAGTAGCAGCAGTGTACAAAACAAATGGAGGGGGGCGTGTCAATGTAAATAGTCCGGTGGCCATTTGAAAGGATGCCCATCTTGTCAGGACCCGGTTACGAACCCGGGTCTCCGGAGTGAGAAACAGTCACTTAACCAACTGAGCCACGAATAGTCAGCAGAACCCAGAAGATGAGGCAGACACAGCAGTACTTGAGACGGTGTATTTAATAAAGTAAAAAGTGAAGTCCTTCAGGAAAACATGTAACTCCACAACCTCAAAAGGAATTCCACAAGAACAAGGTAATCCACAAGGTAATCCTCCAAGACAAAAAGGTAAATCCACAAGGTGGTAGGTAAAGCATAAAAAGCCTCAAAAAGATACTCAAAAATAAATAAACAAGAACAAAAAACAGAATTCCACAAGAGCGTCCACCGGGAACAACAAGAGTACACAGAATACTAGGGCTGGGTGCTAACATACAAACACAGAGCAAAGAACTGAGGGAAACTAAGGGTTTAAATACAATCAGGGGAAACGAGGCACAGGTGCAAATAATAATGGGGATCAAGGGAAAGCAAAAGGTCAAAAAGCACAATGGGGGCATCTAGTGACCAAAAACCGGAACAACCCTGGCCAAATCCTGACACATCTAACACAGGAGTGCATGGGGGGTATCTGCAAATGTCAGACACAACCAAACTTAACCCTTTAAGCACCCCCTAGGGTGGGAGACATTTTTGTTTCAGCCCAGCACTTACACACCTTATTTTGCTAATCTAGAGCTAGGTGAATAGTTTAATCAGGTGTTAATGCTGGGCTAGGACATAAATGTGCAACCCTTACTTTTATACAATATGTCTTAGTTCCGATTACATAACTTATCTAGAACGTTCCACAGGTAAAACTGGTTTCCTCTGGAACTCCTCTTGACTGATTATCACCACGAACAGTAGGATGTTTCTCTCCATAACATGGACAAGGAAACTACTGAGTCTACTTTTGAGTTCTTTGATTTTGGCATGAACTATTACCACAGGAGTCAGTGGGGACATACTGAGCTTTCCGATCTGACAAAGAGCATCACTTATCTCCATTTGTTGCTCGCACAATCACATACAGTCACATACAGACCAATCAGACATGAATTGCTCTATCCTAACCTGTCCAATTTTACCAGATTGGTGAACTGAACATCTTCAATTATTGGATGAAGGTTACACTTTGTAGTATTTGAACAGGGCCCAAAATGCAAAGAGACAGAACACAATATTAGGCTTGGGAGAGGCACACACTTGAACAAACCGTGGCAGAAGGCGTCCCTTCTCGATCTCATCAGCGATATGGAAGAGCGCCAGCATGGACAGCATCTGGCATAGACTCATCACAACCTCTACAGCATTGAACGTGTCAGCTCAACCTGGTCTCAGAGCATTTTATTTTATTCTGTATGTAAAACCGAGAAACTCCATTTAGTATGATATGTTATGTTTCATATGGTATGTATTAATCTGTGGATGTCCATCACCCATTTTGTTTGATATGTTACCAATTACAATTCACGCACCGTACTTAAAAAAAGTCTCCATCAAAATCCATCAGTTTAAGTTTCAGATATCTGTTTTTTTGCATTGGATGCGTCTCAATCCACCTCATCCGCTGTGTCGCACTTCTGTTTGGGCTACAAATGAATGGAAAAGGGGAGACTCTCACAAATATGATGGTGTTCTCTGTTTTGCTCTACGACCTCCACAAGTGTCACAGGACTTGCCTGAAGGTAACTGGTTTAAGATGAATGGAGGTAGTTTAGTGCCTACCCCAAAAAAGGGGTTAAAAATGTGTAAAAAAAAATATATATATATTGTACCAGTCAAAAGCTTGGACACACCTGCTGATTCAATGATTTTTTGTTGTTGTACTATTTTCTACATTGTCGAGCTATGAAATCAAACTACAAAATAACACATATGCAATCATGTGGTAACCAAAAAGGTTATATTTTAGATTCTTCAAAGTAGCCACCCTTTGCCTTGATGACAGCTTTGCACACTCTTGGCATTCTCTCAACCAGCTTCATGAGGTAGTCACCTGGAATGCATTTTAGTTAACAGGTGTTCCTTGTTAAAGGTTAATTTGTGGAATTTCTTTCCTTCTTAATGCGTTTGATCCAATCAGTTGTCTTGTGACAAGGTAGGGGTGGTATACAGAACATAGCCCTATTTGGTAAAAGACCAAGTCCATATTATGGGAAGAATAGCTCAAATATGCAAAGTGAAACAACAATCCATCATTACTTTACTCTAAAGAATGAATACAAACTATACAAAATGTAACATACTGTACTTAATGGAGCGTCTCCGATTTACATACAGAATAATACGAAATTCTCTGAGACCAGGTTGCAACTCTGTATGGATAAACATAGGTCAATGTGTCAATTCAGTGTGTTCAGTCAGTGGTGTTATTGCATGCAATGGAAGAGTGAGCAGACCCATGAATGGGCTAGATAGAAATGGGTGTGTCGATGTATGGGGGTGCAATAGCTTATGGAACTCGGCACTCCAGTTATGCATATTTTTGCTGGTGTGGGCCAGGGGTTTCAGTAGCAGATTTCTGACTGTCTGTCAGATGTGGAGTTAATGCCCTCTAGTGGTTGATTTTGTCCATGAGGTATTCAAATGCAGGTCTTGGGGGTTTTAAACCTTACTCTACAATCTGGTTTTCAACCTTATCCTGTAAACCAGTGGTTCCCAACCAGGGGTTCTAAGACCCCTGGGGGTACTTGGCCTATCCACAGGGGGTACTTGAGAAGACTCATGAGACAGTAGGCCTACTGGTAAAATGCACACGAGAGGGTACTTCATGGGTAAAATTCAGTTGATGCTACAGTAACCGAAAAACACTGGCACTGCCGTACACCACCCTGTCTGACTTGATTTGAAGTACTTGAGGTAAAACCATAAACAGTTTTGGTATTTGTTTGGTATTATAAGGATAGCTCATGAAAACATCTCCACAAAGTCAACTTTGGGCTCATAGTGTAGTATGGAATGAATCCATGTGAATAACATGTTGTGCCTCTCCCGCCGTGGGTGTAACAGAAGCTATGCAGCGTGACATAGGGTCTGGCCTATAGCTGCAGCCTGCCACTCTGGTACCTCAGGATCGGGGTGAGAACAGCACCCACAGGGTCCAATCAGGGTGGGGTAGGGGTGGTAATGGTGGGGTTAAGCGTGTGTTAAAACAGAAACACTGGAGCGACCCTGGATGCCTTGCATGGCGTAGACTATTGATGACAGCTCACTATATCTTGCGTTGCATTTTTGAAAGATACATGCACTTTATTACTGCATAAAAGGGGCATCGGGCAATTTGTATTCTTCGGATCACACTCTCATTGACGAGGCTTTAGATTCCCATCATACAAGAAGGTCAAAGTGACACCGGAGAAGTACTCAAGTCCATTCCAAGTTTGCAGTTTTTAGATGCCGGTGTCTCTGTCTGTCCTTGCTCTACCACAGTGTGGTATGAAGAAACGGCTTGTTGAAGGGGACGTTAGGACGCCCTCCACACAATTCCAAACAAAACGACTTCATGTCAATATCACTGCCTAACATGTGATTGATTACTGGTTAGGCTATACTTTATCTTACACTTGACTATTTATTTACCTGATGTTCAATTTGAAAAAGTAGTAAGATAGATATTACATTATAAGTATGTAGTCATTACTATTTGATTTGTTTGTGATTCATTAAAATAAGAACTATTTAGCACCATTTGATAGCAGGTATATGTTAAAAACTGTCTTGAAGTCCTCAGACTAAATCAAATCAAATCTAATGTTATTTGTCACACGAATCCAGCAGGTGTAGACATTACAGTGAAATGCTTACTTACGAGCCCTTAACCAACAATGCAGTTTTAAGAAAATACCCCCCAAAAAGTAAGAGACGATAATAACAAATAATTAAAGAGCAGCAGTAAATAACAATAGAGGGGCTATATACAGGGGTACCGGTACAGAGTTAATGTCAATGTACGTGGGCACCAGTGTCGAGGTAATTGAGGTAATATGTACATGTAAATACAGTTATTAAAGTGACTATGCATAGATAATAACAGAGAGTAGCAGCAGCATTCTGGGGGGGAGGGGGGGGGGGGTGTTCAGGAGTCTTATGGCTTGACAGTAGAAGCTATTTAGGAGCCTCTTGGACCTAGACATGGAGCTCCGGTACCGCTTGCCATGCAGTAGTAGGGAGAACAGTCTATGACTAGGGTGGCTGGAGTCATTGACATTTTTTAGGGCCTTCCTCTGACACCGCCTGGTATAGATGTCCTGGATGGCATGAAGCTTGGCCCTGGTGATGTACTGGGCCGCACGCACTACCCTCTGTAGTGCCCTCTGTCGTGCCCTCTGTAGTGGACGTATAATGGTATTTTAGTAACTGTCAGTTTAGTTAATGATCTTAGAGACAGTATAAGGTCACCCAATCATCATATTCTTAGTAGAAAACAACCCTCCTCAAAACGGATTGATAGATAGACCAGGGTCTCATTACGACCACAGACTCCAGCCCTTAATATTGTTCTCTGTAGACAACCACAGGAGCTTGGTTGCTAACGGACAGCTCTTCAGAGAGCATCAGACCCCAAGGAGGCCTGGAAAAATACAAGCCAATGAGGTCAGTGTTGTCAGGGCAGGCGACTAAAGAGAGGCCCAGTGTCCGCTCAGATCTCCCAGCCAACCAAACCGCTACCAATGTTTTCCATTGCCTCCCAACTTAATCCTAGACTTAGAGGTATGTGGACTTTGTGAGATTGGATCAATCCATGGTAATTCAGGAAATTCATTGAAATTCCAATTCAAGAATGGAGAAATCCCATGTCGAAAATGCTGATTGAAGTAACTGTCAATCACCATTCTAGTCCAAAGGTTATTCTTATCACCCACACAACATAGGGTCCAGTAGCAGGTTCCATACCCCCATGCCAGGGGCCATATCAGATAACCTTTACACCTAGTATCTACCCTTTCTTTGGGAATCCCCTGTCCAGCTCCAGCCCTAACCCCATTGGCTGACTGGCTGATAAATACAAAGTAACAGATGGTGAAGCGGTCAGACTCCCACTGCCCCATTCACCAGGCCTCCTCTGGAGCCTTGCAGGCTGCCTTTATTAGCTATTAAGAAGATCTCTTGCCTTGACTCCAGATAGCTGCTAGATTTTACTGGGCATTTCACAAGACATCTTAGCTCTTGTACTGACCAATAGCAGAGCATAACCAGAGTATAGGTCCTAGAAATTGTCAAAGACTCCAGCCACCCTAGTCATAGACTGTTCTCTCTGCTACTGCACGGCAAGCGGTACCAGAGCACCAAGTCTAGGTCCAAGAGGCTTCTAAACAGCTTCTAACCCCAAGCCATAAGACTCCTGAATATCTAGTCAAATGGCTACCCAGACTATTTGCATTGCCCCCCCCCCCTCTTTTACATCGCTGCTCCTCTCTGTTGTTATCATCTATGCATAGTCACTTTAATAACTCTACCCACATGTACATATTACCTCAACTAACCGGTGCACCCGTACCGGTACCCCCCTGTATATAGTCTCGCTACTGTTATTTTACTGCTGCTCTTTAATTACTTTACTTTAGTTTCTTATTCTTATCCGTATATTTTTTTACAACATTTTTCATTTTTTATGTTTATTTCTATTTAAAAAAAATAAATTTAAATTAAATGTTTTTTATGTAACTACATTGCTGGTTAGAGGCTCGTAAGTAAGCATTTCACTGTAAGGTTGTATTCGGGGCATGTGGCTAAGAAAATTTGAATTGATGTGCTTTAACTAAATCCATTGGGGTGAATACAGTACTGTGCTGAATACCTTGAGGAAGTAAGTAATTGCTATAATAATCACCTTGGAAATGAAGTGAATACGCATTGTACAGTGAATATACAGTGTTTGCATGTGGTGGACATACATGTTATGGGTTTTGTGTAAAAAAAAGTTGCAAAGTAATAGATCATACCGAATCACTGATCCAGTGGAAGTCTGCAGTGTGTGTATTGGTGAGGGATTGGGCATGTGCAGCCAGGTCACCCGTGATACAAGTCAATATTAGACGTCCATCTATGTCTGAGTATGTTGGGAGATGACGTGGAAACCGGCCACTAGCTCTGTTACCTTCAAGTAGGTTTTGGTAAGCATCTGACTCTGATTCCAAAGGTTGCAAGTTCAAATATAGCGATTAAAAGTTGTTTTTTAGATTTTTGTTTTAAGCCTATCCCAAACCTTAACCCTTACCTTAGTCATTCGGAGTAAATGCCAAACCTTAAGATTTCTGAGTTAATGCCTAAATTTAACCCTAACCTTAAAAATTCTGAGTTCATGCCTTAACTTAACCTTAAACACTTTGAAATTTGACATTTGCAACAGCTTTGAAATTTGACATTTGAGAAACATGGACAAATGTCTAATTCTGACGTGAGACTGTGAGAGCGAGTTGGTGTGTGAGTGTGTGTATTCTTGTCATCCACCCGCAGAGGACTTGGAACCATTTACGATTCATGGCCGACATGATTTAACACCTGCTGTTTTGATACGGGCTCCAAAAGTAACTGTATCTACTCCTCAAGACTTGCACTGACCAGACCAACTGTCTAAAATAGCCCTCTAAATTGACCCTGTTTCAGTGGGAGAAGGAAGGTTTAGCCTTGGTCACAGCATGGAATGGTGTTTTTAAATGCAAGGGGTCCTCTTAGATAGACAGTGAGGTCTTGGTACTAGACAAAGAGACAAACAAGTGACAGATATACAGAAAGACAGGTAGGCAGACAGACAGAAATATACAGATGGATGAAACCATTTTGTTTATGCAACGGGGGCCCGGAGTTATTTGGATGCAAGTGGCCCTGACATAACTGAGTCTCAGCCCACTTTTTTTCTCGTTCCTGGGGGTCGGGTACCTCTCTGGTTACCTAGGCTGTGCTTAGACAGGCAGCCCAATTCTGATGATTTTCCATTAATTGGTCTTTTGACCAATCACAACAGATTTTTTTCACAACTGATCTGATTGGTCAAAAGACCAATTAGTGAAAAAAATATCAGAATTGGGCTGCCTGTGTCCACACAACCATAGATACCCTTTCTACATGACACTGTTGGCAGGCATTGCCCTGCGGAGCCATGGGGATTTTACAACATGGGCCTCCTTGTTGGATGCCTATCCTGACTCCTCAATGGCAACTTTGCTCTGATTGCTCATGGGCCTTTTCAATTGATAGTTATTTTCCTTTCCTTCTTCCCTTAAGGTTACCACTGATCAAACAGAATTGGAAAAAGAAGTGCATGTTTGCATTAAATCTATTATCCGGTTATGGGATGTAACAAAAGATGGCTTGTAACAGAACGTGAGTCATGGTGAGTCAGATCAGTAAGATTTGTGTCGTGCTGAGTACAGGATCTTAATTTGAGCCAGTTTGCTACAGCAGAAATGTAATCCTGCAGCAACAATAAATGAATTATTATGTGGATTATAGTGGACATTTTTTGTAGGGATTGATACATTTTATGTAAGGACAAATCAAGTCTGAAATTTGAAAGTGGGAAATTACAAATTTAGAAGCCTTTTTAAACCTTTGACACACTGCAAATTTGCATTTCCTGCTGTGGAAGGAAATTCTCATCAACAAAATAGTGATCAAATTAAGATCCTACATCTGCAGGGCGGCGGGCTGGTCGTGATATGACCAGTGCTGTAAGTCTTGGCAGGGGTGTGTCTCTCCAGTATGAGTCTGCAGATGTTGAATCTCAGAATGGAGTGTTGATCATTTCTGGTCGTCAACACTGTCTGTCACAGGGTGAACACGCACAGACGCACACACAGATGCATACACACACACAAACACACGGATGCATACACACACAGATGGATACACACACACACACACACACAGGGCACTATTAAATCTAAACCAGTCTCCGGGTCCAAAAAGTGAAAAATGGGCTCTTCCACATCAGGATACAGTACACAATACAGTACATCACTATCTACCATGTGGTAACATGTGATCAAACTATTTATGGAGCAGACCTACACACTCCACACAGTGTTCCAGGGTGAAGTTTCCCCTAGGTACAGATCTAGGATCACCTTCCCCTCCTCCAATCCTAACCTTAACCACATGGGGGAAATGCAAAACTGATCCAAGATCAGCTTCTAGTGGCGACATCACCCTACTCCCCATCATGCACTTTTATGAGACACTGATAACAGATTATCAGATTGATATGAACAAGAAAAACACATCAGTGTTTAGCGAGGCCAGTTGATACCATGGCCTGTGTGTACAATCAGGGGCACTGTGCCTATTTGCCCTGTGAGTAGCTGCTCACTAACAGCCCATAGCTCATACCTCGAGCCCTACAGAGCCATTACCAAACACATTAATAATCTAGAGAAATTGCATATAGCAATATTGGTGTATAATCGATAACTCTTGACTTTATTCTAAAGGACACTGTCATAATACTGTCAAGTCATAAACTCAGGGAGACTTACATATATGACTGTCATACATAAATAACTGCTTGTATCATGACTTACGTATATTTCCGTGTATGTGCAGCAGCTCTCATGACTGTTGATGTCCACATGTAATTATTATGAGTATTAAGATAAAGTCTTTATCATCAATACATTTGCTACTATCTTTAATTTCACTAGCTGAAAGAAAAGTTATTCTTGGCACTTTTTAAACGTTTTATTTATGACTTGGTCAACAAGACATAAAGTTTCGAGCAGGAAATGTATTTGCACCAAACAAGTGCCAATCAAATGTAGTCTAATTCTGAAATAGAAAGTAACCCTATAATAAAAAAATTCAGCATGTGATGCAAAGCGAATTATCTTCGATTCCGAGTGAGATACGGTATGCATAACAGTTAATATTGCGAGCTTATTTGCATGTGATTTGACGGAGGCGGTCCTAAGGAGTTGTCTACTACCATGGTTGTGCTAAAACAATTCTGAAAAGGTGGCTTTGAAGCAGAACACAGCAAAAATAGTTATGTTATTATGACAATCAGTACTTTAAAATTATATCTAACCCTAATTTGATACATTATGAGTCATATTACATATCAAGAGACATGTGTGTCTATGTATAACTTTACAAAATACGTTTATAAATGTGCTTTATGGAAAATAAGATTTTAAGTGTTACATTTCATGATTGAATACATTGCCTGTAATGACTGTCATTAGCCTCACGCAGTGCGATTATTTATCAACACAAATCACTAGGCCTATTCATTGACTCTGAAAGTAGAGAATAAAAAAATAGAGTAGGTTATTGGATAAGAGCGTCTGCCAAATGACTTAAATGTTAAATGATTGAGATGCAACCGTGTGTAAACACCATCGCCTGTGTGTATTGCAAAACATTAGTGTATTATTGTGGCATGTGCCTACAAGCAACACTCACAACATGACTATCCTATTCCCAGTGACACGCATCTCAATTATCATGTGGCTTAAACCACTGTGCGTGAAAGTGTGATAATACCCAGACACTTTTACAAGCATTTATATTAAGCTCAAAATAACTCCCATCACTTGTGGACGAGGCAGCTGATGATTTGTTTGCTGGGTGGAATGTATGTGGAGACAGTCTCCCTTGTCTGCCGTGTGAAACAAAACACGCCGCACATAACAACCGACGTTTAAAATAGCCGTTTTATAATTTCGTCACCATTTCTATGTTTGTGTTCTAGCATGTATTTTAAGAAGGGCAGAAATGGGTCCGTCTCCACACAGAATGCCACCTCTGTTCAACTCCCGTTCAGGCTTGGAGTTGGAGCAAACACATCCATTATAGTAGGCCTAGTTTAATGCGTTAATTTTGTCCACACTTGTAAAAGCGCACACCGGTTCGTAAATAGCTCGTCATTTTTAGATGCTTTGCTTACAATGGCTATGAGTTAGAATATTTGGAGTACCGGCGTGTCCAATGGCCTCCGAAGTGACAGTCCCGAGCGCAGCTGTCGGCCAGAGGCTAGCGCACAGCAATACCTCCACTAGGAGCCCGTGGTTGGTTCTCTGGACATCAGGGGGTGAAATATGAAATCCTGGGGACTTCTATCTCTATTGTTTATTTTCTATCCCATGCCAAATGTAAAATTGCCAGCATACAAGGTGTGCGTAATGCAATGGAAACAATGGACGCGTCCGAGAAGAATCTAACTCACCCAAAGGACACCGATGTGTTAAAAAAGCGCATACCCGATAGCAAGGATACCACTGGGACGCAAGATGAATCGAAGTACGTTGAATTGAACGATTTACTTGATTTGGATACAGACGGCACGAAAACTGTCAACGTTTCTGTCACCAGTGAAGGAAGCCAAATGGCGATTGACGCGGGCAACTGGGAGTCGAGCGCAGAAGAAGAAACTGCTAGATACGGAGACATGGCGAGTAAGATGACTGATCATATCAACAGTGACACATTTAATGAGGATATTGTCGCAAAGAAGTGTGCCAAGGGCTATCTATCCGGGTTTCTTAGAACTGCCTGCTGCTCCAAGGTTACTATTCTGAATGAAAACATTATGGCCAGCACCGAATCACAACGAGACGTTGGTAATGGAGCGCACACCCGAGATTTTACCCCAAAAGAGGAGGCAGAAAATACACCTGTTGATGAACAAAATGACAATGAAGATTTACAATCCACTGACATGTTAAGCGAGCAAAGTGAATCGGGTGATGACGTGAGCTTGGTGCTGTCCGGTGATTGTGATGATTGCGCGCCTTGCAGCAAGAAGGATGAGTCTCATTACATAACCTCGCACGAGATCCAGCTATCCGAGCTTTCAGATCACGATGTCGACTGTGATATCGAGCAGGGTTGGGATGATAACCAGGTCTACTCTTTTTGTCGATTATGCTGCTTTTGACGGTGATGGAACGACGGCAGGGAGAGAGGAGAGGGTGAAAAGCAATCAGGGTCTGGCTAATAGAGGACCAGCAGTCAGCACTAAGATGGAAAGTGATCTCGGTGACGGTGACAAGTGCGCCATCTTAGAGAATGGTCTGTCGAAGAACCAAAAGAATGTTGCAGGGCAGATCCACCTGTCAATCAAAACGACTTCCCAAATTATAAATAAGCCTAGCAACGTCCAAGAAAATCAAAATAATCTTTATTGTGAATTTACGGGGGAATTTGGACAGGGGCACAGTGGGATTATTACGATCACAGAAACATTAAATGTTTGTTGTAATGTCACATCCGGGATGTCTGGGAGTGAAAGGCGCTCAAAATGTGCAAAAAACGCAACAGGATCACGTTCCACAGATGAAGTTACCAACACATTGCCAAGCGGCCAGGGGAGTGAGAACAGGAAGCAACCATGTAATGCAGGGGAAACCATGGAAGACACACACAAGAAAGCAACATTAGCCTCGAGCCTTCTTAAAAATGTAATTTCTAAGAAAATGCAGTTTGAGCAGGAGCGTAAAATGGAGAGGGGGGAGATAAGCGAGCCCTATCACGCGCCATCTCCCTTTCTCAAACAAGAGCCCGAAATTACGCACAGGGAGAGGGATAGGACGACACAAAAGGAGTCTAAGGATTTTCAAAGGCAGAACTCGAAATCCTCAGAGGCGAGTTCTGACCTAACTATTGTTTGTGTGGATGAATTATGGGATTTAGTGGACACCAGCTCATGCGATGCCAAAGACGACTGTCGGAGACAAGACAGTTTCATTATTGCATCAGAAACTAATTTAGAGTCGACAAATGAAGTAGGAGTCGATACTAAAATAGGAGCATTCGAAGCGTCCAAAAGCACGCTGCTTCGAAGTCAAAATAGCGCATCCTGGAGGGACGGTGAGCTAGAGTTTCAAAAGGAACATAAAAACGATAAAACTCCAGAGGAGAAAGCGTCTTCGTCCACCGACAACCAGGGGGAAACGTACTTGTACACCGATCCAGGCAACAGTAAACTTACCAAAATGACACATTTGCTTGTGCCAAATATCCAACTACTACTATCCAATGAGATAGAAGTTTCAAAACCCCTGCCGACTATGAATTATTTAACACGCGCGCCCGTGGATCAAGGAGAGGAAGGTGTGAAGTTGCGCACCAACAACGTCGCGGATCATAGAAGTATTGTAACATCTACATCGCCGGAAATGAAAATCAGTTTACGGAGTGTAAAAGAAAACAAAGGCGACCCTTTCAACGTTGCAAAGCTGGTGCCTCCCAATATAGGCTGTAACTCAGTCAAACTGGTAAAGCCAGGAGACGAGTCCAGGTGCCAAGCTCTCGCTACGGCATTGAAGGGTGAGTCTTCCGAAAAAGTACCACACTTCATAGTCAGAGACATACGAGACCACAGGGTAAGCTGCAAACACCTATACACAAAGTTAGAGATGTGCGTAAATTGTTTAAAAGTTCTTATCACTTTGTGTCTTTGGATAATAACGTTACCGCCGGCGACTTTCACTCAGATCAGAAACTTTCCAAAAAGGGATCTTATAGAGACCCTTCGTCGCTTCCCCCCATCAAAATAAAGTATCAGTCTGTGAATACCAATAGCAATGTGAATGGGAAGCAATCTGTAAATCAAACAGAGAATTCTACATTTAAGCTCAACGAGGATTCATTTGAAGTTTTCAGGTCATCACCCCAGCAAGAGGCGGCCAAAAGCGGCACCCGACGATCGTCAGGGAGAGTGCCATTAGGCAATACAAAACAACTGAAAGGTGATTCGTCCGAATGCCCCATTGGACTTCTAATTGAAACCAGCCCAGCTTCTATAAGACATGAGAAAACACTGGACATCGGTGACAAGACAAAACCTGAGTCTAAATTGTCCAACCTGGCTGCATTCGAGAAATTACAGGATGCAGTCAAAACCATGGAGCAGTTGTATGTTTTTGATAGAAATGAGTGGAAGAGAAAATCCAAGCCACCCTCTATATTATCAGACAGTCATGCTCTCTCTCTCATATCCAGCAAGGAGGATGGGTCAGAGAAGGAGGGAGTGAATGTGGCCAATGAGGGGGCAAGGGAGAGGTTGAGAGAGAGGGAAAGGGCCAACAGTATGGAGGCAGACAGGCCCGTCCAGTTCGGCAGAGACTCTGCCGAGCCCGAAAACTGCCTCACTATCCCCGTCAAGTCTCACGACACCAGCGCCAAGCAAGCTGCCGTGTCTGCCGGCGGTGGCTATGAGAATACAGCCATTTATACCTTCGCCACCACGGGCGTCAAGACCCAGACCCAGACGGCCAGCCCACCTGGTCATGGTGGCGCCCGGAAGCAGGAAGAGACCCGACAGTCTCCACAGAAACGCTCCACCATCGTCATGGATACGAGAGCCCAGGACACGTTAACCGCCATGATCTACCACATGCCCATGGCTCAAAGCATGGCGTCTGCCCAACTTCAGATGCACTGCTTCTCCCCGGCCATGGCCCCACATGCCGTGCCCCACACTCAGAGAAAGATGCTCTTTGACCCCGGCACAGGGAACTACTACTTGGTGGACACCCCTGTCCAGCCGGCCTACTGCCGCCTCTTCGACCCTGAGACGGGACAGTACGTGGAAGTGTCCATCTCCCAGCAGCCCATGTCCCCCATGCCCCAAATGCCGCCCGTGCCCATTTCCATGCCCATCTCGCCCTTAGCCCTGAGCCCCAGATCCTACGGCCCCACCTACACGATCTACTCAGGGTTCATGCCCGCCATTCCCGGCATTCCCCCCCTGATCCCCACAAGGATGCAGTCGCAGCTCTCCATGCCGTCAGAGCAGGATGACTCCGGGGACAAAGGCGGTTCCTCCCAGCAAGACTACATGGGGAGTCCCTACTACATGGCCATGGGGTCTGGAAAGTCTCCCCAGGCTGGAGGCTCCAGTATGGGTCAGGTCCAGCAGCAGGGACAGCCAGGGGTCCAGGGGTTCTCCAATGGGAAGCAGCCGGTGATCAGCATCACCTCCCAGCAGGGGCCCTGCATCATCGCCCCGCCTTCCTTCGATGGGACCACCATGAGCTTTGTGGTGGAGCGTAGGTAAACGGCAGGACATGTCACATGATACAGAAGTGATTTTGTTTTTGTAGGCTATCGTAAACTGTACCCTGTTGTGCATGTGATTTTTAGGTTTTATTTGCTTCCCAGCAAAACTATTGATAGACCATAAAGGGAATATATATCATCGAACTGTTAAGCCAATAGTGTAGGCATGCCCCAGATAAATATGGAAGTGAACGTCAGTAGCATAATTGATAGCATAATTGACATATACAGTATGACAGTATAATTGACCATCTATATAACTTTCACACCACTGTATGTGTCCCTACACTATTGTGTAATGAATCCATATTGTTATTGGATATTGTCCCAGGTTACTTTTTGTGTCAGGTCTCAGGCTATTTTAAGAGAGGGTTGACGGGTGTTCGGAGTTGAGGAACACTGTTTTCCCACATCTCTTAGTATACAGTACTAGCTATTTACAGCAATAAAATAAAGGATTATATAAATTAATGAAGACCCGAGTTGGGCCAGGGTGGCATTGGTTGATGTTTGTTTGGGAAGGGGAAGAGGTATGGCAAAGCCAGTATAGCAAGGGGGGGGGGGTGAAAGGTTGGGGCAATGCAAGGCATTTATTGTGCTGATACAGGGGAGGCCAGCTGCTGCTGGAAATCAAGGCCCTTGGCTGTGGCGGTGCCAGGCTGCAACGGGGCCACCTTTTTATATGACACAGTCACATAGAAGGGAGGGAGTGGGAAGGGGACCAGCACCTCCGGCACTAAGCCATTACTGTGACGGTTTTCTTGTGGTGAAGGAGAGGCGGACCAAAACGCAGCGTGGTGGTTATTCATGTTTAATATATAAAGACACTATACATGAATAAACTAACAAAAAAAGAAACATGAAAACTCAAAACAGCCCTATCTGGTGCAAACACAGAGACAGGAACAATCACCCACAAACACACAGTGAAACCCAGGCTACCGAAGTATGATTCTCAATCAGAGACAACTAATGACACCTGCCTCTGATTGAGAACCATACTAGGCCGAAACATAGAAATACCCAAATCATAGAAAAACAAACATAGACTGCCCACCTCAACTCATGCCCTGACCATACTAAATAACGTGTCAGAACGTGACAATTACATAAACAAATCATGGGGAAATACCAGCGGGGAAGCAAGCACAGAAGACAGTTTGATTGGGACTTCCTCTACCCAACTAAAAATGTATATACCAAGTATATTCACCGTGGTTACGGTTATTGACCCACACATTGACTCAGTACCGGGACCCCCGAATAAAAGCCTTGTTATTGTTATTTTATTGTGTTACTTTTTAACTTTAGTTTATTTAGTAAATATTTTCTTAACTTAATTTTCTTAACTGCATTGTTGGTTGAGGGCTTGTAAGTATGCATTTCACGGTAAGGTCTCATATGCAGATAACATCTATGCTGGCTGGGTAGCATACAGGTTTTTAGCAAATGTTCGAAAAAGGCCACTTCACAAAATATATTGTGTCAAATCCAATGCTCTTCAGATCCGCTTCCATGCAAATACCTGTTGTATTTGGTGCATGTGACAAATGCAATTTGATTTGATTGATAAAACAAGGACTATCAATGTTATTTGCAGAACATGTTTGTGTTGTAATTTCTGTGGTTCATTTTTTGGGGGGGAAGGATATTTCCATACATACCACATTCATTTGTAGCAGTGAATAAGCATGAATGTGGCCTGTATGGCTTATTGACTGTTTTATGAATTCCTGTAGGTACCCTTAAAAGTGTTACTGTTTTTTATGTAGGAAACATGACACATTTCCAGTTTGCTAATCCTAATCTCCCATTACATTGTGTTCTGTGTCCCACACAGGAGTGACTTTTGATGTTTCCTGGTGTGTTCTGGATCGTCCAGGGCCTCTAATCCTATCGCCTGGACTTTATAGTTCATACATCCATCACGGTCATCACAGTCATCATGGTTATTAGTCATCTCAACAGACATAGAATTGTTATTGCCTCGCCCTTCTCTGAAGTAGGTTACCATCCCCTTCTTCTTATTTTAACACCTCTGTGCTAAACTTGGGAGCTTGGTTGACATTTTTAATTGTTAAACAATATCCACTGGTTAAAGGGATAATTTCGGAGTTTGGCAATGAGGCCCTTTATCTACTTTACCAGAATCAGATGAAGTCATAGATACCATTGTTATGTCTCTGTGTCCAGTAAGAAGGAAGTTGGAGGTAGTTTCGCGAACGAATGCTAACTAGCGTTAGCACAATGACTGGATGTCTATGGGTATCATCCTCTAACTTCCTTCATACTGGATACAAATCCCAAGGTATCCCTTTAATAAAAGCATATTTTTTTACCTAGTGCTGTGTATTTTGATTTTGATTTATATGATTTTGTGTCCTTTGTGATTTCATAGTGCAATACTCATGCAATGCAATATAACTACAATTGTATTTACAGGCATTTATGATAATCAATTTAATCTGGACATTGAATTAATAATAGTAATCATAAAAAAAACATGTATCTTCACGAGAGAAGCATAATTATAAAAACCATGCACCATTGGTCATTAAGAAGATTTGCCTTTCAAATCCATTTGTGTGGGATCGTCAGCATTTCTGTGGGATCCCCACCATCTTTATTCTAGCACAGCATTAACACTTCTGAGTAAACTAATCAAGGGTTGAGTTATTTTAGATTTTCTGTGGAAAAATTAGCACTCCCTGAAGGGTCCCTAGGAATGGATTGGGCAACATGTTGTAGACATTTTAACATTTTAGTAATTTAGCAGACACTCTTATCCAGAGCGATTTACATTAGTGAGTGCATACATTTTCTTCGTACTGGTCCCCTGTGGCAATCGAACCAACAGCCCTGGAGTTGCAAGTGCCATGCTCAACCAACTGAGTCACGCAGGACCATTAGCTCTTTCTCATTCTCCACAGTTGAGGTCTATGTTCTCTAAATGTATGACTTCCGGGAGGGTTTATGTTGTCCCATTTAGTTATTTAGCAAGTGCATGAGAGCACACTTGGACAGCACACTTGAACTCGGTCTTCAGAGTGCAATGTAGGAGAATAGGACAGGGCTTATGTATCTTTTTGTGTCTTTCTTGACCTTGATCTGAACCTGCACTTGGCTCCCTCCCTTCTCTCTGTCACGGTGCCACCTGCTGTTTGCTATCTCGCTGTTGGTGATTTTAGTACAGGATGATCTTTTGATATATATATTTTTTAACCTTTAGCCTACAATTTGTGCTGCCCCACGGAAATGTAATTAACAATACAATAATCCCTGTCAAATTTAAGCTAGAGATATGTTTTTTACATGGGCTGCGTCTCAATCCACCACATCCGCCGATATGGCTCTTCCGCATCTGCGGTGAAAGGTGGCAGAGCTAGAGCTGTGTTTGTCAGACCATGCGACATCCCGCAAATAGTTATTCTCACGGAAACGTCTGTAGCGTCCAAACAGTTTGGCCTACAAACTAAGATGAGACTCTCACGAACACAATGGTGTTCTCCGTTTTGCTGTGCGGCCCCCACAAGCATCACAGGACTCGCCTGAAGTCGGGACCGCCTCTTCTGACACCTTCTGGGTTTAACATCCAAACAGCTGGGTCTACACACTCTAGGACCCTCAGAAGACTCTTCTGAAGGTCCCCAGTACCAGTTAAAAAAATGAATGGAAGTGTCTATGGAGATAGTTTAGTGCCTAAAATAAGGGGATATTTTACCCCCCTTTTCGATCTTGTCACATCTCTGCAACTCCCCAACCGGCTCGGGAGGCGAAGGTTGAGTCATGATTTCTCTGAAACATGCCCCGCCAAACCGCACTTCTTAACACCTGCCCGCTTAACCCGGAAACCGCCGCACCGATGTGTCAGAGGAAACACAGTTCAACTAATGACCAGGGTCAGCCTGCAGGCGCCCGGCCTGCCACAAGGAGTTGCTAGAGCGCGATGAGCCAAGTAAAGCCTCCCCCCCCCGGCCAAATCCTCCCCTAACTCGGATGACGCTGGGCCAATTGTGCACCGCCCTATGGGACTCCCGATCACAGCCGGTTGTAATACAGGCCAGGATCGAACCCGGGTCTGTAGTTATGCCTCTAGCACTGCAATGCAGTGCCTTAGACCGCTGCACCACTCAGGAGGCCCGCTATAATTTTTCTATTGAAAATGAATGAGCCATTATCTTGAATACAAATTGTGCAATATCTGGTTTGGTTTGCTATACAGTACTTATACTGAAATGAGTATGTTGTTGCCTGTTTATTCTGAGTATGTTTATTACTGAAATGTCATTAAGTGTTGAGAATTTTGCCCTGTCACAATTAAGTGCTCTTAATATACAGTAGGTAAGAGGTGAATGTTTAGACATTTCATAAGAACACAAGGTATGCAGTGAGGAAAGTATTATCCATTTTTATGGTTTTTATAGTAACAGGGACAGAGCAATCTCACATTTATGAACTGAAGTGCTTTTTGGAAATATTTTCTTTCCAGACCCCTATACAGTATATGCAAGCATATTACTGTTCTATATTGATGTGTATAGCAAACCACATGCTTTCGGAACTGCTGGCCAGTCCATCTGTCTCCCTTTATGAGTATGTTTTGGGATTGCTATTTGATATTTCTTATGCAGGATAACCCACTGACACAATTTAGGGCTCTATTCAATCCGTATTGCGGAAGTTCAGCGTTACAGCGTGATTTAAATTGAAAGACAATGTTCCCACGTTAGAGAGAGACTGCATTCAATGTCGGCTCAATCAGAAATTACCTTTACGTTTCTATCGCGCAATCTGTAACGCTTCAGCAATCCAGATTGAATAGACCCCTTACTTTTATAATTTTACTTGTCTTCATATATTAAACATTGCTCTGTGAAAAAAAATACAATTGATTTGCAGCAGTGGAATGTTTCAGGGTTGTCTAGGGCTGGATGTTCAAATCAAATCAAATTGTATTTGTCACATACACATGGTTAGCAGATGTTAATGCGAGTGTAGCGAAATGCTTGTGCTTCCAGTTCCGACAATGCAGTAATAACCAACAAGTAATCTAACTAACAATTCCAAAACTACTGTCTTATACACAGTGTAAGGGGATAAAGAATATGTACATAAGGATATATGAATGAGTGATGGTACAGAGCAGCATAGGCAAGATACAGTAGATGGTATCGAGTACAGTATATACATATGAGATGAGTATGTAAACAAAGTGGCATAGTTAAAGTGGCTAGTGATACATGTATTACATAAGGATGCAGTAGATGATAGAGTACAGTATATACGTATACATATGAGATGAATAATGTAGGGTATGTAAACATTATATTAGGTAGCATTGTTTAAAGTGGCTAGTGATATATTTTACATCATTTCCCATCAATTCCCATAATTGAAGTGGACCTATTTGGGCGGTAAGCAAATTGGAGTGGGTCTAGGGTGTCAGGTAGGGTGGAGGTGATATGGTCCTTGACTAGTCTCTCAAAGCACTTCATGATGATGGAAGTGAGTGATACGGGGCGGTAGTCGTTTAGCTCAGTTACCTTAGCTTTCTTGGGAACAGGAACAATGGTGGCCCTCTTGAAGCATGTGGGAACAGCAGACTGGTATAGGGATTGATTGAATATGTCCGTAAACACACCAGCCAGCTGGTCTGCGCATGCTCTGAGGGAGCGGCTGGGGATGCCGTCTGGGCCTGCAGCCTTGCGAGGGTTAACACGTTTAAATGTTTTACTCACCTCGGCTGCAGTGAAGGAGAGACCGCATGTTTCCGTTGCAGGCCATGTCAGTGGCACTGTATTGTCCCCAAAGCGGGCAAAAAAGTTATTTAGTCTGCCTGGGAGCAAGACATCCTGGTCCGTGACTGAGCTGGATTTCTTCTTGTAGTCCGTGATTGACTGTAGACCCTGCCACATACCTCTTGTGTCTGAGCCGTTGAATTGAGATTCTACTTTGTCTCTATACTGACGCTTAGCTTGTTTGATAGCCTTACAGAGGGAATAGCTGCACTGTTTGTATTCGGTCATATTACCAGTCACCTTGCTCTGATTAATAGCAGTGGTTCGCGCTTTCAGTTTCACGCGAATGCTGCCATCAATCCACGGTTTCTGGTTAGGGAATGTTTTAATCGTTGCTATGGGAACGACATCTTCAACGCACGTTCTAATGAACTCGCACACCAAATCAGCGTATTCGTCAATGTTGTTGCCTGATGCAATACGAAACATGTCCCAGTCCACGTGATGGAAGCAGTCTTGGAGTGTGGTATCAGCTTGGTCGGACCAGCGTTGGACAGACCTCAGCGTGGGAGCTTCTTGTTTTAGTTTCTGTCTGTAGGCAGGGATCAGCAAAATGGAGTCATGGTCAGCTTTTTCAAAAGGGGGGCGGGGCAGGGCCTTATATGCGTCGCGGAAGTTAGAATAACAGTGATCCAAGGTTTTGCCAGCCCTGGTGGCGCAATCGATATGCTGATACATTTTAGGGAGTCTTGTTTTCAGATTAGCCTTGTTAAAATCCCCAGCTACAATGAATGCAGCCTCAGGATGTATGGATTCCAGTTTGCAAAGAGTCAAATAAAGTTTGTTCAGAGCCATCAATGTGTCTGCTTGGGGGGGAATATATACGGCTGTGATTATAATCGAAGAGAATTCTCTTGGTAGATAATGCGGTCTACATTTGATTGTGAGGAATTCTCAATCAGGTGAACAGAAGGATTTGAGTTCCTGTATGTTTCTGTGATCACACCACGTCTCGTTAGCCATAAGGCATACGCCCCCGCCCCTCTTCTTACCAGAAAGGTGTTTGTTTCTGTCGGCGTAACCCAGTACACTTTATAGGTTTTGTTGGATAAAGAAAAGGTGTCAAAATCTTTTGGAGGTGCCATTGTGAAGGGAAGTGTGTGTGCTAACAATTGGACAGAAGGACTAGAGAATGTTGAGGGTATGCACAAAGTCTAAAAATAATGGTTGAAAGAAAGAAGAAAAAAATAACATTTGTGTCTTTTAAATATGGAGATCTCCTTTCACCTGACCTTATGGACGTAGAACATGAGGGAAAAAGAAAAGATTCAGATGATTTGTTTTGTGAAGTAGCAAAGGAATATAATTGGCCTCTACTGGCCACAGGGAATGTAGATAACCAGTGTCAGTTAAAGAAAACAAACACAGCACAGAATACTTTATGGTGTAAAATATGTTGCTACTGCGAATGAATGTGTTTTTGCAAGCAAATATACATTTGGAAAGTTGTTCAATAAATTTGAAATAGTTTTCCAGAACTTGTTCTATTTTTCTTATTTCTTTATTTTATATACAGAACAGAACACATATGGTGTAGTGAGTTTGACTTTAAAGGGGGGGGTGGACATTTTTGTCTTTTGAGCAGGCATGACTGAAGCCAAAAGAGAGTTGTCTTGGGTGTGGTTTGATGTGGATGTTTATTGGTCGTGTAGTTGCCATTCAATCACGTCAAACAAGGGCAGTAGTGAGTAGTGACAGCGAGGTAAGCTAAGCTAGTTTTGCTATGGAGAGAAGTTTTGAAGTTGAGGACTTTTCCCCTCCTCCCTTACGAAAAAAGATTACAGTTAGAGTGCAGTATAACTGCAGTATGCTGCAAACACTGCGTCAAAATCAGCACAATTTTGCAGTGTTACTGCAGTTAGAGTATGTGCTGAAAACGCAAAAATCATCCATTTTTTTTTAGATTATCAAGATCCGGATATGGACCTCAGTCAAGAAATATCTGGAATCAATATAGCTTCCTATCTTGAATGTGCTGAAAAAACAGATATGCTATGTACAGTATACAGTTAGTATTTGTCAACATGAAGAGAGAAAATAGGATGTCACATACTGTATCTCAGGATATTGGACGAGGCCATAGGAAATGTCCATGTGTGAAATTGTATATGCAGTATGTCTAAAATACACATCTGGACTCTAAATATGTCAGGATGGTGTATTTCCACAAAACTCCAAATATGCCTTGGAAATGGTCTGTATTCTATAGAACAGGTATTCCCGAACCGGGCTACGTACATGCAATGCTGTCGGGGCTACGTCAAATAAATATGTGATTCACATTTAAAAAAAATATAAAAATTAAATCTTCGCATTTTCAAACAGTTCATTTATATTTTCCAACGGGGCTATACATTTGGGTGAGGTTTTTCTCTCGCCCGAGTAGCCTCGTTTCACCGCCAAAAATAAAATTAAACCATCTAAGTTGGTGTTCAGCGAAATAACAAGACAATGTCAAATACAGGTAGCCCTATCAAATAATTAACATCCAATCACATTAACCATTACTCGCGGGAATTCCACTAACAGTCCATATGTAGCCAAACGTAGCTGCTGCTCATTCCGTTTGCTCGAAAATCGATAAATGTTTGTTTTTTTAAGTAAGGCCCGCGTCCATAGAGACACATACCAGCAGTACTACACCTGCACCTGTCGATGACACAAGTTGTTCTGCTTCCACGAGCACATCCAATGCTAGCACCGGTAAGTATACATGTTGTTGTTAGCCCAGCTAGCACGGACACTTAACAGTTGTGAATCTGATGCAGCCGAAGAGCTACTGCCCGCTTACCCGGCCTGGCACAGCTCCAGGTATATGTCTGTTACGTTTATGGAGGGTCAATTAAGGAAGACATCCTCTTCTGGAAACCAGGACAACAGGACGAGATATTTCTTAAGTACTGGACAGCTTTGTGACATCAAATGGACTTTTGTGGTCAAGATGTGTCGGTATCTGTACTGATAGGGAGACATAGTGGAGTGGTAACGTGCGTGCAAGTAGTTGACAAGTACAATATGCTAAAAAAAACAGAAAGAGAGATTTCTTCTAATATTGTGATTGCATTATCTGGTTTAGTTTTAACTTGCCTGTCCCGTGCAGTAAAACTCCATCCACATGAAGCGCTGTGTTGTGTTAATAGGCTCGCCACACGCTGATACGAAGAGAAGAAGAAAATGCGGAAGTAAAAGCCATAGTTACGTTTCAACTCTCTTTGACGAAGGCATACTGGCTGAATTTCAAACTCGCAGTCAACTAAAACATGTCTAAACTACAGTCGTTTAGTGTGTTTTTAGATGATCGTTTATCGGCGGCCGCTCTTGAGATTTTCGGGGCAGTTGAGAAAACCGTAGTGGAGTACAAGGAAGAGAATGATCGTTTAAGAAGAATTCTGCTGATCACGCCGGAGATAAAACTATGTATAGGTTCGTATGTAGGTCTACTAGCTAGTTATAGTTCTAATAAATTAATACACTGTTTAGGCTAACGGTGACCATTATTCCATACATTTTTTAAAACAGTTATCTACTGTTACTTTTACCGTGAATGGAGAGAAAAAAAATGTCACGAAAATCTGATTGAAATAGCATAACGTTACATATATCTGCACTCAGTTATGACTAAAGGCTGAATTAGATCTAGCTGAGTACCTCACCTCCCCCCATAACATTTAACTATATAAATATAAAAAATGTATACAAAAACAAGACTCAGAAATATCAAAAAGAAGTAACAAAGACAGATAGAAACACATTGTAGTATATAAATACAAATATAAAAGAGAATCGAATTATTACCATATTACTAACAAAAACACACAAAGAAAACTAAATTGCACAAATCCTATCACACAAATGCACAAATAGAATAACACACTTATAAAGAAGAGAACCTGATTATTACACTATTGCACTTCAAACAAGAAACACACAAACTAAATTGCACAACTGCCATCTAAACCCGGACCTTTCTTGCCTTCCTTGATGCAGTGTAATCAATTACATCATCATAAGAAATCTGCCCAGCAATTGCATGGTTAATACTGATGACAGCAGGGCCACTAAGTTGTTCCTGTGACATGGTGGACCTCAGGTAGGATTTGTTGAGCTTTGAAACGCTCCTCCCAGTTTCAGGTATGGTCACTGGAAGAGTAAGACAAATTCTGAGACTGGTTTTATATTATTCTTAACGATTTCGCACAAACCAGAAAAAAATGCGTGTGACTGATTGTACTAATTGCATTAGTACTGTACAAAGTTAGAGTTGCGCTATTTGATAGATTCCCCCGTACCCCCTACCTCTGGCTTCCAGTGGGAAGACCTGAGCTCAACCTACCATGGCCCCCTTCCCAATCTCATACTTCTGAGTGGGAGACCTTCCCATACAGTAGACTGCCCAGCTCACAAACTAGAATCAGGTCGCCCACTAAGAGAAGGTTAATTGACCCACAGTCCCACACGGTGACATGATATCATTGACGTGACGTGCAAATGTCACCATTACAATTTTTTGTGTGCTGGAGCCCGGTGCCGTCCCGGGCGGCTGCCCATGTCGCCTACACCTAAATCCGCTACTGCTTAAACCCTTACCATGTAGCAATGTTTGTACTCTGTTGCATGCTTTTGTTTGATTTCTGAAATCCATACATTTTAATAAAAAGATAATCAAATAGACCCGACTGTTTCCTTGTTGAGATTGTATTGGCACATGTGCATTCGCACTGAGTTGGCATCTTAGAGCAACTGTCGGGGGTTGTATTTTAGGAAACAATCGTGGTTGTATCTAATTAACGTTTTATTAAAACGTATGGATTTCAGCAAACAAAGGAAGGAGCGCAACAGAGGACAAACATAGGTACACGGTAAGGGTTTAAGATACATTTTTGAAGTGTCGATGCATAGCGAGTCAGAGGTTAATTTAAAAAAACTCTAGTCTGCTCTCAACTCCTCAGGTACTCTGCAATATTAGATCATAGCTTCAGATTTGCAATGGTCGATATGCAATAATGTAATCTGATACTTCTTTAATGATTCATTGGAAGGCACTGCAGTGTCTTGTTAATGATGGGATTAGATTAAGCTATGGCCCTTCGTGACTAGGCGAAGCTGGTGAGGGAGGCGCACCCTGCTCAAATCAAACAGTAGTCTAATCTGTGCTGCCCGCTCATATTGTCAACAATGCAGCATAATGAATTGTTTAGAAACACCTTTCTATAAAATAAATGTCAAACTAGTTTTCATTGGGAAGGCAGGTAAAGCGTTTTTATCAAAATAAAACTTTAGCATGTGAAAACACATAATCCTACTCATTAAGCACCTATCAGAGTCCAAAGGATGTTCGTGTACAGCAGTGTTCTAGAATATCTCAGCGCACCTCACACAATTTCCAACCGTCACCACATTAATAAAATGAACAGGGGCCGCATAAGCGGAGTCGTGTTGGTTGGGACACAGTGGTGACAGAGCGGGACAGATATGTCACAATGGAGTACAATCGTGGCTTTGGACTCTGAATTGTGCATTTCTCCACATGCTCCTAAGTCACTTTTCTTTTGAGGCAACTTCACCTTAGGCCAGAGCGGGGCACCTGGTTCACGGCTGGGATGCAGCCCGGTTCCAAAAGGAATGCAATCACTTTATATAGATAACCTCTGCTCCTCCTCTCCTACCCTCCAGACTCCTTGCAGCCCTCTCTCACCATCTCTGAAGAGGCGATTTCCCCTGAGCAGCAGCACTGTGATCAGGAGTGGAGCCCCAGTCTGGGGCAGGAGGACCCAGAGCCCACACAGATTAAAGAGGAGCTCAGGACCAGTCAGGAGGAAGAGCAGCTTCGGCTCTATGATACCAACGACTCCATATTCACGCCTTCCTGTGTGAAAAGTGAATGTGATCAGGAGGACCCATATCAAGAAGCCATACTAGCTGAATACCCAACACTTAGTATACTGAAAATGTCTAAACTAAAGTTATTTAGTGTGTTTTTAAATGAGCGTTTAACGGCGTCTGCTGCTGTGGAGATTTTTGGCGCAGTTGAGAAAACGGTAGCTGAGTACCAGGAGGAGAATGATAGCCTACGGAGGCTGCTGCGGCTCACCCCAGAGATAAAATTATGTAGAATAGGTTTGTATGTAGATCTACCAATGTCTAGCTACAGTTCTTTCTAGTCAATTAATAAACTGTTTAGGCTTTCAGTGATTACAATTTCAAAAAAAGTTAGTAGTTTTTACTTTTGCCGTGAATGGATAAAAGTAGCACTGAAGTGCCAATGCTTTCCCTCGCTTGGACAGCAGCATCACACATTTTTCCATTGACGAATGTTGAATACAATTACATTTGTACTTACTTCCCGAAAGTCCTTTTGTTGCCCTTCTGATTCCAATGCTACATTGGAGTTATTCAAGGTCCCTCAGGGATTTTTCTGCCATTGCAAACCTTGGGCGTGCCTCCTAAGTGTCTTTTTTATGTTCTATTAAATCCAAACAGTGTCTTATTTCAAATATAATTAAAAAATCAGGATGGAAAATGCTAGGGAACAAGCTTTAAAACTGCAAAGAGTATGTGGAATTGCAGAAAATTTGCTTAGAAATGCACACATTTCTCTACATTTCTCTTAAAAAGGCCCTCTAAAATGTAGTCAGGCCAACCGGGCTCATTGCCACGCCCACCACCTAAGCCCCCTTTTTATCCAGAAACAACCCTGCCTTTTGATTAGCTGAGGATGATGATTTGATCAAGTGTGAAACGCTTTATCTAGAAAAAATTGATAATCGATTGCGATATGGTTTTGGAAACCTTGAACACTCAATTTAATAATAATCCGACATAACTTTACCACAGATTGGCTGTTTCTTGTGGAACACAGCTTTGAGGTGATATACAGTTGAAGTCGGAAGTTTACATACACTTAGGTTGGAGTCATTAAAACTAATTTTTCAACCACTCCGCAAATTTCTTGTTAACAAACTATAGTTTTGGCAAGTCGGTTAGGACATCTACTTTGTGCATGACACAAGTAATTTTTCCAACAATTGTTTACAGACAGATTATTTCACTTATAATTCACTGTATCACAAGTCCAGTGGGTCAGAAGTTTACATACACTAAGTTGACTGTGCCTTTAAACAGCTTGGAAAATTCCAGAAAAATGATGTCATGGCTTTAGAAGCTTCTGATAGGCTAATTGACATAATTTGTGTCAATTGGAGGTGTACCTGTGGATGTATTTCAAGGCCTACCTTCAAACTCGGTGCCTCTTTGCTTGACATCATGGGAAAATCTAAAGAAATGAACCAGACCTCCACAAGTTTGGTTCATCCTTGGGAGCAATTTCCAAACGTCTGAAGGTACCACATTCATCTGTACAAACAATAGTACGCAAGTATAAACACCATGGGACCGCGCAGCTGTCATACCGCTCAGAAAGGAGATACATTCTGTCTCCTAAAGCTGAATGTAGTTTGGTGCAAAAAGTGCAAATCAATCCCAGAACAACAGCAAAGGACCTTGTGAAGATGCTGGAGGAAATAGGTACAAAAGTATCTATATCCACAGTAAAATGAGCCCTATATCGACATAACTTGAAAGGCCGCTCAGCAAGGAAGAAGCCACTGCTCCAAAACCGCCATAAAAAAGCCAGACTACGGTTAGCAACTGCACATGGGGACAAAGATCGTACTTTTTGGAGAAATGTCCTCTGGTCTGATGAAACAAAAATATAACTGTTTGGTCATAATGACCATTGTTATGTTTGGAAGAAAAAGGGGGAGACTCGCAAGCCGAAGAACACCATCCCAACCGTGAAGCATGGGGATGGCAGCATCATGTTGTGGGGGTGCTTTGCTGCAGGAAGGACTGGTGCACTTCACAAAATAGATGGCATCATGAGGTAGGAAAATTATGTGGATATATTGAAGCAACATCTCAAAACATTAGTCAGGAAGTTAAAGCTTGGTCGCAAATGGGTCTTCCAAGTGGACATTGACCCCAAGCATACTTCCAAAGTTGTGGCAAAATGGCTTAAGGACAAAAAAGTCAAGGTATTGGAGTGGCCATCAAAAAGCCCTGACCTCAATCCTATAGAAAATCTGTGGGCAGAACTGAAAAGGCGCGTGCGAACAAGGAGGCCTACAAACCTGACTCTGTTACACCAGGTCTGTCAGGAGGAATGGACCAAAATTCACCCAACTTGTTGTGGGAAGCTTGTGGAAGGCTACCTGAAACATTTGACCCAAGTTAAACAATTTAAAGGCAATGCTACCAAATACTAATTGAGTGTATGTAAACTTATGACCCACTGGGAATGTGATGAAAGAAATAAAAGCTGATATAAATCATTCTCTCTACTATTATTCTGACATTCCACATACTTAAAATAAAGTGGTGATCCTAACTGACCTAAACAGGGAATTCTTACTAGGATTAAATGTCAGGTATTGTGAACAACTGAGTTTAAATGTATTTGGCTAAGGTGTATGTAAACTTCCGACTTCAACTGTATATATATATATTTATTTTTTTTATTAAAAAAATTGCCAACCCTTGTTTCCATTAGCTAAGGAAGCATCATAGTTCAGGTATATGTGCAATGGAAAACACCATCTTTTGTATTTGTTAAAATAATTTTTAGGTGATATGAAAGTAAAGTTTCTAAGGTTTCCAAAACCGTATTGACAGTGAGGACTGTTAATGGTCAGAGAGTGTTAGGACTTTCGTACACATTGGCTTCGGTGTGTTTCATAGTAGGCAATAGGAGTGAGAATCCAAGCCCTATGTGGCTTGTGTGAATGAAAGCAAATAGCTAGATATCTTCACTCAGACGTGTCTAAAGGCTGTATACAGTGCCTAGTGATGGTCTCCACACCCCATTCACAGTTTTCACCCTCTATGATATACAGTCGCTAGTGAAAGTCTTCACATTTTGCTGCCTTAAAATTAAATCAAAAAATGGATTACATTAGATTTTTTCCCTACTGATCTACACAACCTATTCCAAGGAAATTAAAGTATAGACAATTGTCAAAATTGTTGGAGGGTTTTCCTTTAACTTTTAACCAGGGCTTTCCTCATTTTAAATGTATTTTGATCCTGACAAAGTCCCCAGTCCCTGCCAGTGACACGCATACCCATAACATGATGCTGCCACCGCAACAGTTGAAAATACAGAGGATCAACAACATTGCATTCACTCCACATTACTGGCCTGTATGACAAAATTAATGTAAGAAAGCCTGTGTTAAAATCCACTCCAAATAATCCATTATTTTTGCAACAAGGCCGTTAAGTAATACTGTAAAAAAAAAACACAAAAAAACATAAAGAAATTTACTTTTTGGCCCAAATTAATAAGTACAGATTTGGTCAAATCACAGAGTGAAACACTCTATTTTCAAGTATTGTGGTGGGGTATGCTTGTTATGGGAATGCAAGTCATCGGCACAGACTGGGTAGTTTGTCAGAATCCAAATAAATATGAAAGGAGCAAAGCACAGTTAAAAAGTTAGAGAAAGACCCTCCGTAGTCTTCCCGAAAACCTAACCTAGAATAGAGATTTAAATTCTTCAGTGGGACAATTACACAAATTTGAATGCCAAAGACAACCGAATGGCTTTCCAAGAGGTGTTGAGCGTTCCTGAATGGTCCCGTCACAGTCCTGACTTAAATCTGCTTGAAAATCTGTCCATCAATGATTCCCAAACAAAATAGACAGAGCTTGAGCACTTTTTGACAGAAACAATAGATATATGTTGCCCTAAGAGTTGTGCAAAGTTGGTAGAATCGGATTCAAAATTATTCACAGCTGTAATGGCTGCCAAATGTGCTTCCACCAAGTATTAACTCTTCAATGTGAAGACATACACATCTTAATGTTTTATTAATTTGTAAAATGTTCTATAATCTTCTTTCATTTTGAAAATGTGGAGTAGGTTGTGTATATCGGTAGTAAAAACAAAAATTGAAACTAATCCCTTTTTGGATTTAATTTCGAGGCATCAACATTTGAAAATTGTGCAATGGGTGTGTAGACTTTCACTAGTGTCTGTATATCATAGGAATATACAGTACCAGTCAAAAGTATGGACACACCTTCTCATTCCAGGATTTTCTTTATTTTTACTATTTTCTACATTGTAGAATAATAGTGAAGACATCAAAACTATAAAATAAAACATGGAATCAAGTAGAAACTAAAGTGTTAAGCAAATCAAAATCTATTTTATATTTGAGATTCTTCAAATAGCCACCCTTTGCCTTGACAGCTTGGTACACTCTTGGCATTCTCTCAACCAGCTTCATGCGGTAATCACCTTGAAAGTATTTCAATTAACAGGTGTGCCTTGTTAAAAGTTCATTTGTGCAATTTCTTTCCTTAATCTGCGTTTGAGCCAATCAGTTGTGTTGTGACAAGGTAGGGGTGGAATACAGAAGATAGCCCTATTTGGTAAAAGACCAAGTCCATATTATGGCAAGAACAGCTCAAATAAGCAAAGAGAAATGACAGTCCATCATTACTTTAAGACATGAGGGCCCCCGAGTGGCGCAGAGGTCCGAGTGCTAGAGGTGTCACTACAGACATCCTGATTCGGAGTTCCATAGGGCGTCACACAATTGGCCCGGGTTTGGCCGGTGTAGGCCGTCATTGTAAATAAGAATTTGTTCTTAATTGACTTGCCTAGTTAAATAAAGGATACATTTAAAACATTGTTTTAAAGTGAAGGTCAGTCAATCTGGAACATTTCAAGAACTTTGAGTTTCTTCAAGTGCAGTCACAAAATCCATCAAGCACTATGATGAATCTGGCTCTCATGAGGACCACCACAGGAAAGGAAGACCCAGACTCACCTCTGCTGCAGACGATAAGTTCATTAAAGTGACCTGCCTCAGAAATTGCAGCCCAAATAAATGCTTCACAAAGTTCAAGTAACAGACACATCTCAACATCAACTGTTCAGAGGAGACTGAATCAGGCCTTCATGGTTGAATTGCTGCAAAGAAACCACTACTAAAGGACACCAATAAGAAGAAGATACATGCTTGGGCCAAGAAGCACGAGCAAAGGACATTAGACCGGTGTAAATCTGTCTTTTGGTCTGATTTGTCCAAATTTGAGATTTTTGGTTCCACCGCCGTGTCTTTGTGAGACGCAGAGTGGATGAACAGATGGTCTATGCATTTGTGGTTCCCACTGTGAAGCATGGAGGAGGAGGTGTGATGGTATGGATTGCTTTGCTGGTGACAATGTCTATGATTTATTTAGAATTCAAGGCACACTTAACCAGCATGGCTACCACAGCATTCTGCAGCGATATGCCATCCCATCTGGTTTACACAAAGTGGGACTATCATTTGTTTTTCAACAGGACAATGACCCAACACACCTCCAGGCTGTGCAAGAGCTATTTGAACAAGGAGAGTGATGGAGTGTTGCATCAGATGACCAGAATATGTCGGAACTCCTTCAAGACTGTTGGAAAAGCATTTCAGGTGAAGCTGATTGAGAGAATGCCAAGAGTGTGCAAAGCTGTCATCAAGGCAAAGGGTGGCTACTTTGAAGAATCTAAAATGTATTTGTTTAACACTTCTTTGGTTACTACATGATTCCATATGTGTTATTTCATAGTTTTGTTGTCTTCTATTATTCTACAAACCCTTCAATGAGTAGGTGTGTCCAAACTTTTGACTGGTACTGTGTATACTTCTAGTGTTCGATTTAATCCTGTGGTTTATAGATAATGTCTGCTCCTCCTCTCCTTCCCTCCAGACTCCCTCCAGTCCTCTCTTGCTGTCTCCGAAGAGGAGATTCCCTCTGAGCAGCAGCACTGTAAGCAGGAGTGGAGCCTCTGTCTGGGGCAGGAAGAACCAGAGCCCACACAGATTAAAGAGGAACAGGAGGAACTCAGGACCAGTCAAGAGGAAGAGCAGCTTCAATGGCTCTTTGATGCCGAAGACTCCATATTCACTCCTCCCTGTGTGAAAAGTGAATGTGATCAGGAGGACCCACATTGGTTCTTGACTCCTCCCCAAACCCAGACTGTGGAGAAAAGAGAGAGTGACTCTAAACCAGTGAATCTCAGACCTTTTGGCACTGTGACTTACCTAAAGGGTCTAGACACTTCCTGTGACACTCCAGATAATCAAAACAATGCCTCCAGCCACAACTCCGCCATCAGCAGCGACCGAGTCGGACTGAACAGCAGCCCACTATTGGTTCCCAGCTCACCATTGAATCCAAACCCATCAGTGGGGGAACACTGTTTGAAGCTCAGCACCACGTCTAGAAAAATTCACTGCTGCCGTGACTGTGGTGAAGCGTTTGCTCTGAAAGCTGACCTGCAGAGGCATGTGACTCTAGCCAAGAAAAGACTCAGTGAATGCCACTTCTGTAATAAATGTTATAACTCCATCTGTAAACTGAAGGCCCATGTCAGACTCTGTCACGGTGGGAAAACCTGCACCTGTCCTGTTTGTGGCAAGACCTTCAAATACAAAAAAGATCTGTCCAGGCACATGAGGATTCACACAGGAGAGAAATCATTCCACTGTGGTGACTGTGGGAAAAGCTTCAGTCAGAAGGGAGACCTAAATAAGCATATACGGACTCACACAGGAGAGAAACCATTTAGCTGTCGTGACTGTGGGAAAAGCTTCAGTCTCAAGGAGAACCTAACCAAGCATACACTGACTCACACAGGAGAGAAATATTTTAGCTGTGGTGACTGTGGGAAAAGCTTCAGTCAGAAGGGGGACCTAAGTAGGCACACACTGACTCACACAGAAGAGAAGCCATTCATCTGTGGTGACTGTGGGAAAAGCTTCCGTCGTAAGGATAACCTAACAGATCATGTTCGGAGTCACACAGGAGAGAAACCATTTAGCTGTGTTGACTGTGGGAAAAGCTTCAGTGCCAAGGGGAACCTAAACGTTCATAAATTGACTCATACAGGAGAGAAACAACATGGCTGCTCAGTCTGTGGTAAAAGATTCACTAAGAAGGCTTCTCTGCTGACACATGTGAAAAACATCCACAAAGCAAGAAGACAAGACAAAAAATGAACGAAGAAAGAAAATGAGGACATAGACACCGAGAGTAGATTTGTACAATAAATGCATTATGTGGGTGGAATACTGTATCAATACAGAATAAAACAATAAAAGTCCTGTGATTGTAGTGACTGCCCATTACTGCTTATCAATTATCAACCATTTATAGACATTACATATTTGTTTTTCATAAATGAATTGCAAGAAGCGGACAGTAAATCTTTATATACACACACCTCACCAAATGCATTACCATGTATTACAGTGATGTCAATCATTAGTTTACTTGTCTTATCTTTTGTGTTGTCCTGTCAAGCCATTGGGGCAAGATAAAGTTGTCAACTGGCCAGTGTAACTTGATTGGCGGCTATGGGTGCATACTCTTGCCTATGATTAGCCAACTTTATGGAGGAGTTGTCAGATTATGCGTCTGTCTGTCGGGCAGTGATGAAGTCAATGTCCTATTAATTTGATGTTGAAGTATTCTTTAAATAATTTACTAATAGTAGTACTATTATAACTAACAAGACTGAACTGTACCTAGTTCATCAGCAGGCAGTCCTTAACCGCGCTCTCCCTCTTGCACCAATCAAAGAGCTGCATGTCCACAAAGTTTCAAATCCCAATCATGAGCAGCATCTTGGGAAGAGACAGAGACAAATGTAATCTTAAAAAGCAGGCGTTTACTTTGAGACAACCGTGGGGGACATAAATCAATCAATGTCAGATCTTTGTTTCCACTGAATCTCCGTTTGGATATTTAGTAACAATAAGGTTGGGAAAATGTTAGCTAAATTGAGCTGAGTGCTAATGATCATCTGATCAGTACATTTTATACAAGTGAATTTGCTTTTCACTCACGTATTAGCCTGTCCTCCCAACAAAAAGCCTGTGATTTGTCTTGATAACCAATGTGATTTGGTTTCAATGAATCTCTGTCTGTATATTTGGTTAATTGAACTCTGGCCATACAAGTGGAGGTGGTATAGCTCATTTATTAGTTTTCTCATCTATCACTGATCAGAAACATTTGCCATGCAATAATGTAGCCTGAATCGTGTGTATTATTTATCTATTGACTCGTAGTAGCCTTGTAAGCATATACCAAGCATTTTATTTTGAAAGCCTTTTAATTCAGCTCTTTGGCATCAACTCAACTCGCCGTGTTTGGAGGAGGAATGCTGCCTATGACCCCAAGAACACCATCCCCACCGTCAAACATGGAGGTGGAAACATTATGCTTTGGGGGTGTTTTTCTGCTAAGGGGACGGGACAACTTCACCGCATCAAAGGGATGATGGACGGGGCCATGTACCGTCAAATCTTGGGTGAGAACCTCCTTCCCTCAGCCAGAGCATTGAAAATGGGTCGTGAATGGGTATTCCAGCATGACAATGACCCAAAACACACAGCCAAGGCAACAAAGGAGAAGCTCAATAAGAAGCACATTAAAGTCCTGGAGTGGCCGAGCCAGTCTCCAGACCTTAATCCCATAGAAAATCTGTGGAGGGAGCTGAAGGTTCAAGTTGCCAAACGTCAGCCTCGAAACCTTAATGACTTGGAGAAGACGTGCAAAGAGGAGTGGGACAAAATCCCTCCTGAGATGTGTGCAAATCTGGTGGCCAACTACAAGAAACGTCTGACCTCTGTGATTGCCAACGAGTTTTGCCACCAAGTACTAAATCATGTTTTACAGAGGGGTCAAATACTTATTTCCCTCATTAAAATGCAAATCAATTTATAACATTTTTGACATGTGTTTTTCTGGATTTTTTTGTTGTTATTCTGTCTCTCACTGTTCAAATAAACCTACCATTAAAATTATAGACTGATCATTTCTTTGTCAGTGGGCAAACGTACAAGATCAGCAGGGGATCAAATACTTTTTTCACTCACTGTATACTGTGTGTATGCTGTGTAGACTCGCTATGTGTAACTTAGGAAATGGCAGTCGGCATCAACGATACACATGTAGAGCCAGCCAAACACAAGGCATTGAAGAAACACAGAAAATCAACGATCAAATCGATTACATAACTGTCCATGTTAACCTAGCCTTCCTGCTCAAATAGTCAAATTTGTCCAAATAATATTCACTTACTGTAAGAAATTAGCTAGCTCACGTGCAAATGGGTGCTAATTAACTCTATGCTAACATCGGTGCAGTAGTTGGTTATATACAAATATACCACTGCACTGGTATGACATGAATATTAAAGTACATTATGCCTTATTTTATTTTTTAAATTTAGTTTATTGCAAAAATAATAATATTACACATCAATACAGGGACAATCCTGTGAATACAATGGAAAAAAATGAAATAATAGAACACCAGGCAACCCCCCCCCCCCGAAGAAAGAATAATTCAGGACATCATTCATGTGACAAGGCAATGAGACATTAATAAACATGACTTTGAATCAGTTATCCTACTTTTTAAGTTTCACAAGTTTGAGGGTTTATAAAATTGTTTAAAAAAAAATCACCTTTACTTAACAAGGTAGGCTAGTTGAGAATAAGTTCTCATTTACAACTGCGACCTGGCCAAGATAAAGCAAGGCAGTGCGACACAAACAGTGTCGTAACAGAGTTACACATGGAATAAACAAACAAACACAATAGAAAAATAGTTAAATGAAAAAAAAGACAAAAATAAGGAATTTTTCCACCCCATTTACATTTGTGAATATAATATTTGGCCAAGAGAATAATAATGTTAATAAAATAGTTGTGATCGGAATAACAAGGATAAGCATAATGCCATTTAACATCAAAGTTAAACAGTTGAAGTCGGAAGTTTACATACACTGTCATTAAAACTCATTTTTCAACCACTCACACAAATTTCTTGTTAACAAACTATATTTTGCAAGTTGATTAGGACAGCTTGGAAAATTCCAGGAAATAATACCATGGCTTTAGAAGCTTCTGATAGGCTAATTGACATCATTTGAGTTAATTGGATGACTGTGTATGTATTTCAAGGCCGACCTTCAAACTCAGTGCCTCTTGTCGTAGCAGAATCAGTATTAGTTAGGTAACATTGACAAATAAGATGTTTTATCTACTTTCATAAATATGCTTATGTGGTAAAAGTCACTTGGGGCCCAGAGAGGGGAGAGGTCAGGGTTGTCTTCATATGTGAAGGTATCTGTTAAACCATGTGAAGGGCTCCACAATGTCTGTACACCAGTCACTCCCTACTTTTCCCATTGGGGGGCGGAGTATGGCAGTGTCTGGAACCATTGTATGTCCCCTCTGATGTCAAAACTTGTCTTTCATAGTATATGACCTAGTGGCTCACTCCTCTCAGGGAGCTTGTCCAGGGGTGGGTTGTATTTGAGATGGGAGTATCTAGAATTGACAATTGATATATGTCATTGGATGAGGTAATGTTTTGGTAATATGAAGTACCAAGAACGAGAAGTAGAACCTTGTCTTAGAGAGCAAACTGAACAATAATTTATAGCTAATGCTGTCTGGTGTCGTGTCTTTATTATCATTAAATTGAAGACTTAGTTTTTATCAAAGATTCCTGTAATTAGTATTACGCTATTAAACTGAATAATCATGTAACTGTAATTAACTAGGAAGTCGGGCACCAAGGAAAGTATTCAGATTACAAAGTTATAATTTCCCAATATAACCTTTCAGATATTTTCATATCTGATCAATAGTCTTCTGATTAATGATTTATTTATTTTAACTCACATTAGTCTCATTCCAAACGTCGTAAATTGTTGGTTATCTGCACAAACCCAGTCTTCACTATGAGTCATCCATACATCAATTGTCTTAATTTATTTATTACTAAGTAATTCACAGAAATGCATAAACAAACAAACATGGTAAATGTGGTTACATGAAATTATAGGAAAATGTGCTCTAGTGGGCTGAACCGGCATGGCGGCTTGTTAGACAAAGGAGAAGTGGGGGTCGACTAAGAAGTCACTACAGAGTTAATAATTATAACAATTAAAATGCTAATCCTTTACACATGAACACTCACTCTTTCGGGAACAATTGCAATGAATCAATATATTTATGCTCAGTGTGTCGTCTTGATCGCTGGTGAAAAGTCTTTATTTTGTAGAATTGTCCGTCTCTCTCCCTCTGTCTTGGTTAGAGGGGATAGTTCAAAGTGACATTCGTTATAGATGGATGTTTCGGCGGTTGTCGTTCTTCGCGTTCAATGATACCGAATTCCTAGCTGCAGACTAGTAATTAATATCAAAGACTTGTTCTCATTCTGTCGGTATCGATAGTCTAAGAGTTTAACCACGTGGTATGGTTAAAAGATTCAGCAATGGTCTGCAACCTTTAGCCATCTCATAATTGAGGTAAGCTCGGTCTGGGGATAATTTCTCAAAGTTGGGTATTATTCAGAATGGCAGAAAAGGGCTGTCCCAGGATGTCTGACCCTAACTAGGCTCAGGAGCGGTCCTCTGATTTAGTTCAAATCCAATTCCCTTTTTGAGTTTTCCTTCTTTAAACAGTCCAAAATCACATTGTAAAATTGTGTAAACAGTATCATACTCACTCATTCATCTTATACAACAATTCGATGTAAACCTTATATCTGGGGCTATTATATAAACAGTGTTATGTTAATGTGGCCACACCGTCTCCCATGAGCTTCCCAAGTTGTGACAAACGGACCAGTTCGTAGCTGGATTCTTCACCGATCTTTTACACTTTCTCCGGAACATGAAATTTGTTCGTACCTCAAGTTCTGTGAGGTGGAAGGATTTCCTTTGTCTCCATGAAAAACTACTCTCTATAACTGTGTGCCCATGAGGTCTTCTCAATAATTTACGACCTCTGACCACAGCAGCCTAGATGAAGGAGGCAAGGGGGAGGCAGGGAGAGGGGGATGGGCTTGCTATACCCAAAGAGGCCAACGTCATGACACTGGCTATGGGATACTCCTCTCTCAAGTAAAAGTCTTCCGTTGTGCAGTTTTCCTAAGACCTGTGGTTCATCATTGTGAGTTGAGAGGGGTGGATCTTTGGTATAAAAGATCTCAGTTGCCATTATGTTGACAATCTCAGAATTCATTTATAGGCACTGAATTGACCTGAGAGTCAAAGGGCTATGGTGAAGCTCATATTATTAAAAGATTAAGTTTAAAGTATAACTCTGACTTGTGTGTGGTTTGTAAACTCTCCTTTCACTTAGTAATACAGGAAATTACCACGACACTATTTGCTTGACATTATGATAAAGTCAAAAGAAATCAGCCTCAGAAAAAGACCTCCATTTTTTTTGTAGACCTCCACATGTCTGGTTCATCCTTGGGAGCAATTTCCAAATGCCTGAAGGTACCATAGGATCACTCAACCGTCATGCCTCTCAGGAAGCTTACCAGAAACATTTGACCCACTGAGCAGCAAAAGGGGGACAAGGAGGTGGAGACTTTGTTTCGTCTTTCTTTTATCGTCTTTGTACTGTCTTGTTAAAAATAACGCCGTCTTGTTACTGCTGTGAAAGAAAATAATTTGTCCTCACAGTTAATCAACACTAATTCATTGAACAAGTTTACAGGTTAAAGAAACCAAAAGGATATTTTATAATTTGAGTGAACTATCAGTCATTCTAGCAGTGACTCAATGATTATGTCCACAGAGTAGAAACTCACCTATGAAAATTATTACAAAAATCAGGCATACCAGTCCAGGCAAAGTCAGATGAATCCAAGTCCAACAGCCTGATAAGATTCATCACAGGTTAAATATAATATAGTATTACATTCACACAGAGGATCTACTCCTAACATTTGAACAGAAATGTCCTGTAAAAACCTGCTCTGTTTAAGTCATCTGTAGGTGTCTTCTAACTAGGCTGTTTTCTGACCATCTTTTGCTTTTACTTATTTTGCATCACTTTGTGACTGGTGCTGATGTATAGGACTTTATACATTGGATTGATTGATTGATCTCACCTGGGCCGATAATGCTCTTGTAGATGTACAGACCTTGCAGGGAGACGTGTGACACTCTACAGGAATATATTGCGCACCCCGAGTCCTGAGGGGAGGGCCGCAGCCGGACGAAGGCTGCCACAGAGTGAGTATTGTCATGATGTTGGAGGTGACTAGAGTGCAAGATGTTCCCCAGCTTCTCAGGCCGTTGACCACTGCTCGTCTCCTTGAAAAGGTCAATCTCCACATCCAGGGGGTAAAAGCCATTAGCCTCACACACTATGCTGGGGATCTGCTCCTCCTTTGTGATCAAGGAAACATCAGGAGGCTCTGAGGGAGGAGAAGAGAACACAAAAGACGGGCATCTAGTGTCTGCCATGCACGCGCGTGATTATTTAAAGTTGCACTTCCTCATGTCATTAAGACATTTTCAATGATTTCAATTCACTTCCTGATTTGACTGAATTGAAAACTAAATTGACCCCAACACAGTGAGCTGCCTCCCTCATACCCCCAGAGGTCTCACCTATGATGTGCAGAGCGATGTCCACACTCCCGTTGAGTGGGGGTACGCGGACGGAACACACGTACGTCCCCTCACTGCTCACCTTGGTGATGGGCACAGTCAGGGAGGCATCCCCCCCGGCAATGCCCTTCACTGCCACCCCGCTGCCCTCTGTCTGACCTGAGCGGCTGGAGTAGCTGAACAGCTTGGTCCGGCGCCCTCCGCGCCGCTGAAAATGCCACTCGACTGTAAGCTGAGGGACCTTGTGGTCCACGGCAAACTGACAGTGCAGGGTCGTCTCTTTCTGCAGGCCCACCCGCACGGATGGAGAGCGGGTCATAAGCACCATCACAGCTACATAACGACAGGCCACAGGGAGAGTGTGAGGAAGGTAAGGGCAATAGAGGAGAGGTACACAGACAGATCTTATGTTGGACCACTGCCATACATACCTGTATAAAATCATAAGAGTATATGTTAAAGTGTATGCTGTATTTGTATTTACACTGCTCAATAAATAAAGGGAACACTTAAACAACACAATGTAACTCCAAGTCAATCACACTTCTGTGAAATCAAACTGTCCACTTAGGAAGCAACACTGATTGACAATAAATTTCACATGCTGTTGTGCAAATGGAATAGACAACAGGTGTCTAGTGTCCAGAGCATGGTGGCATGACCAGGAGACAGGCCAGTACATCAGGAGACGTGGAGGAGGCCGTAGGAGGGCAACAACCCAGCAGCAGGACCGCTACCTCCGCCTTTGTGCAAGGAGGAGCACTGCCAGAGCCCTGCAAAATGACCTCCAGCAGGCCACAAATGTGACAGACGTGACAGAGTCTGGAGACGCCGTGGAGAACGTTCTGCTGCTTGCAACATCCTCCAGCATGACCGGTTTGGCGGTGGGTCAATCATAGTGTGGGGTGGCATTTCTTTGGGGGGCTGCACAGCCCTCCATGTGCTTGCAAGAGGTAGCCTGACTGCCATTAGGTACCGAGATGAGATCCTCAGACCCCTTGTGAGACCATATGCTGGTGCGGTTGGCCCTGGATTCCTCCTAATGCAAGACAATGCTAGACCTCGTGTGGCTGGAGTGTGTCAGCAGTTCCTGCAAGAGGAAGGCATTGATGCTATGGACAGGCCGGTCCGTTCCTCAGACCTGAATCCAATTGAGCACATCTGGAACATCATGTCTCGCTCCATCCACCGATGCCACGTTGCACCACAGACTGTCCAGGAGTTGGCGGATACTTTAGTCCAGGTCTGGGAGGAGATCCCTCAGGACACCATCCGCCACCTCATCAGGAGCATGCCCAGGTGTTGTAGGGAGGTCATACAGGCACGTGGAGGCCACACACACTTCTGAGCCTCATTTTGACTTGTTTTAAGGACATTACATCAAAGTTGGATCAGCCTGTAGTGTGGTTTTCCACTTTCATTTTGAGTGTGATTCCAGATCCAGACCTCCATGGGTTGATACATTTGATTTCCATTGATAATTTTATGTGATTTTGTTGTCAGCACATTCAACTATGTAAAGAAAAAAGTATTTAACAAGAATATTTAATTCATTCAGATCTAGGATGTGTTATTTTAGTGTTCCCTTTATTTTTTTGAGCAGTGTATGTCCACAATACAAAAGAAATCCATTGGTCTGCACCATACCTGAGGCGCTTATTTTTTCTTTAACTCCGATGGTGAGCCAGCTGAAGAAGTCTGGCTGGTGGGCCGACATGGTCGTGGCCGGGGTGACTCTGAGGAAGGTGGTGATGTTGAAGAGGCCTGCGGTGTGCCGCAGTGTGCAGGTGAACCAGATGTCGTGCCCCGTTCCTCCCAGGCTTGGCCAGCGCACACGGCTCATTCCTTTGCTGTACCTGTGGATGTCACACTGCAGTCGATCCACCGGACCCTCCACAAACTTCCTCATATCCACCTTAGATGCTGGGGAAGATACATCTGGGTTAGAATTCCAACAAACACAAGTAGCAGAAAAACAATGACTTTGTATCAAAGTTGTTTCTCTTACTCAGAGTTGTTGTGGTAGAAAATGTGTGGATAATCCCAGAGCCCTACACTCTTTGAAAAAGGGATCCAAAAGGGTTATTTGGCCGATAAAGCCAACGATAAAGGCTTTCGCTCCTTTTCCCCCCGCTGTTGGCATTAGGTGCAATTGATTCAGACGACCTGCACACCGGGTAAGCAACATGTTCCCATTTTGAACCCTTTAATGTCACACCGGGTATGTGTGTCTAAATCGAGTGTGCCTACTGCGCTGGCCAATTCTTTGACAGTGTCTCTGTGGTCATGGTTTTAAATGTTTAATTCAGCACTGTCACTGTTTTTAATCAACACTATTACATAACAAACTATTCTCTGTACTTCCACTCATGCTACAATGTATGAGTAGCCAAGTGTATCCATAGCCCTGCGTTTTTACTATTATTAGCAGCTCACGTGTTTATTTTAATATCGAGGAATATTTCACATTCTCTTGTCAAAGGAAGGACAGAAATTTGTGCATGAGGCAGATGTGGTGCTACTCCAGTTGCCATTGGTTGGAAGACGGTGTCCCGCCGCTCTGTTCAGTCTCACCGGAGGCCTCTCCTTAAACTAATGGCGTGTTCATAAAAACTGGAAACTCAGAAATGTCAGATTTCAGTGTGTTCAAGACAACTGGGAAGTCGGGGAAAAAAAGTGATCCTACTGGGAAAAAATAGTTTTGAAAGGTCATCTAACTCGGAATTCAAGTTGGAACCTCGGGCATCTTTCATGAGCTCCGACTTTCCGACCTTGAAGATCACTGACGTCTAGATTTGACCCCCCCCCCAATCAGTCCAGTAAAATAAAAAGCTAATTATTTACATTTATGCTACGCAAGTGCTACAACGACTGATCTATTGTGTTATCAAAGCTTGAGTTTTGAAATATAATATGGTCTAAGAATAACAATAGTGGCAGGCCAGGCATAGAGCTAATATGCTGTGATCACGTATATTAGTCCTACAGCCCAAACATAATGCCTACAGAACAGTTTATAGGTTAATGTTATTTTGTTTAAAATAAAAAAATAAAAATCAGAGCAGTGATCTTGACTCCTCATAAAAGATTTGTGAACACTGCCATAGGACTAGGAGAACCCTTTTTGGTTCCAGATACAACTCTTTTGGCTTCTGTGTAGAACCCTTTGGGGAAAGGGTTCTAACTGGAACCAAAAAGGGTTCTTCAAAGGGTTATCCTATAGGGAAAGACACAGAAAAAAGGTGCTAAGAGTGTATAAACCATACCAATCGCTCTGGATAAACCCTAATGCAAAACACACAGCGTAATAGGTGGGTAAAGTAATGACAAAATAAACATAGTATTTGAGTTTAGGCTCCACGGATCTGACTCACCCGCAACAAGGAATGTGATTGAGTCAGACAACAAAGCGCTGTTCCCCGAGTTGTCAAACTGCAACACGGCATCTCTGTAGCTGTTATTACTTTCAATGTGTCCCTCAGCATTTGTCCATACATACTCATCTGTCAGTCGACAGCGCAGCCATTGCACCTGTAGGAATCCTAGCACACCTGGGAAGAATATAGAATGGTGCTGAGCGATTAAACGACATTTCATTTCGGTTGTTTTTTGTATGGTTAGTAAACAGGTAGGCCTAATTTACTAATTTACCGACGTTGGATTAATTACTTGAAATCCATTTAGATTTTTTGTTCAGCGCAGAAACGTAGTAATTAACCATAAAAAAAACATAATTCATTGCGGCAGTTTATTCCTGCTCAAACGGATCAGAGAGGAGAGAGGCGAAGCGAGAGGTTTCACTCTCGGCAAAATCTGTCCAAAATAAACCCAATAGGTTTCTACCTAGCTTGTCGCATGCCTTCCCTTCTTTGGGACAACGCCTCCCATTGTTAGGGCGGAGACATGAGCGTCTCGTCATTATTATTATAATCATGTTACTATATAATGATCTTTGGACGTAAGGTTAGCGATACACACAGACTGTCTGAAAGAGGAATGTACACAACACAACGATGAGAAGGACAGAGACAGTTCGTGAAAGTATGATTTATCTACTTTGAAGAACTAGTCAAATGATTTCTTTAGACAACTCTGCAGCATAATTAGGCAGACTAGCTAAATAGGATAACTACGGTATGGGGAGGACATGATAGATGGCCTGGCTGGGTGACTGTTACTGTCTGAGCAGAGTTGATTACTTTAAGGAATGACAAATAATAGGGTCACCAAAGAAAAACTGAGTAATATACACAAAATAAATACGGTATTATTTCATAGTCATTTCCTATTTTGCTATTGATGCCTACCCAATGTTTTGGCAATTGAATGTTCATTATTTTAATTTAAATGCTCTATTTTATAATGCATTTTATGTTTTTTTTAAATCGAAAACCATGATACATTTTTTTAAATAATCAACAAACCGACCTAAAAAAACAAACAGTAATCGCTCAACACTAATAGGGAGGTTGTGAACCGCCACAACAGGGATGAAAGATAGCATAAAGGGTAAACAGAAAATAATAATATTAATAACACAATATATGTTCTAATTTACCTGCATATGGAATTAAACAAAGGAGAACAGTGAAGATTTTCATGTTGTTCAATATCTCCTCTCTCGTTGCAACTGAAACAAGTTAAACTAGTTTTAGAAGTTTTACTTTCATTTCTACCACCATAGTGTGCATAGCATAGACAGATTGAACCTAGATCTTTGGCTAGCGGCAGAGCGTCATAAATTGTGCGACTTTGCGGAAGACGGTGAGGATACACTGTAGAACAACGGAAAAAGGTATATGTGGAATGGCCAGACTGACAGGGAACATTTAGCCAATGTATTATGTTTTTATACGGTAGTTAAAAAGATAAAACCATTAGTTAGCAAATGTGTGTGTGAATTATTATATGCATGTGGTTGGTAAGCTTTACTTTCCCAGTAGTACGTGCATTTGAACACTAGCTAGCTAGTAGGAGCGACAACCAGGCTGTTTGCAACAGAAGTAAAAACACGACCAATGTCCAGCGAATATTTAACACCGTCAAATGAGAAGAATGATGTTGCCAGTGCCACTGAGAATAAGGATGGACAGAGCAGTGCTAATAATGGAGAAACCGAGACTCTTTCAAAAAAACAGAGGAAGAAGCTTATGAGGCACCAGAAATGGGAGGAGGAGAGGAACCTTCGTAAGTAAGTAGCTAACTAGGTATACGTTACTGTTTTAAGTGTTAAGTAATGTTTTCAATAAAAACTTCCCCTGATGCATTCACTTAGGCTACTTCTTTGTGATTATGTACATAGTGACCAATTATTGACTTAACAGTAAAACATCATCATACTGCTTACAAAAATGAACAACAACAGAATTCAACTCTACATAGATTGCCACTATTGACTTATGGCAAGTTGTGCCTTGAAGCATGCTCACATGTTACATTTTTAATGTTGTTTTTCGTAAGCAGGAAGTGCCTAGTTGTGTATGATCATGTCGTATTGAAATTATCACAGAAATTTGCATCCTGTTGCACAAACTCCATAATGTTCTGGGACACTAAAAGTCCATGGTGAATAAGAGCACCTCCTCCCAGCTGCCCACTGCACTGAGGCTAGGAAACACTGTAACCACTGATAAATCCACGATAATTGAGAAATTCAATAAGCATTTTTCTACGGCAGGCCATGCTTTCCACCTGGCTACAACTACCCCGGTCAACAGATCTGCACCACCCACAGCAACTTGCCCAAGCCTCCCCCATTTCTCCTTCACCCAAATCCAGATAGCTGATGTTTTGAAAGAGCTGCAAAATCTTTACCCCTACAAATCAGCTGGGCTAGACAATCTGAACCCTTTCTTTCTAAGATTATCTGCTGCAATTGTTGCAACCCCCTGTTCAACCTCTTGTATCATCTGAGATTCCCAAAGATTGGAAAGCTGCCGTGGTCATCCCCCTCTTCAAAGGGGGAGACGCTCTAGACCAAAGGTGTTACAGACCTTTATCTATCCTACCCTGTTCTTCTAAGGTTTTTGAAAGCCAAGTTAACAAACAGATCACCGACCATTTCGAATCCCATGGTAACTTCTCTGCTATGCAATCGGGTTTCTGAGCTGGTCATGGGTGCACCTCAGCCACGCTCAGCCACGCTCAAGGTCCTAAACGATATCATAACCGCCATCGATAATAGACAATACTGTGCAGCTGTATTCATCAACCTGGCCAAGGCTTTCGGCTCTGTCAATCACCATATTCTTATCGGCAGACTCAACAGCCTTGGTTTCTCAAATGACTGCCTCCCCTGGTTCACCAACTATTTCTCAGAGTTCAGTGTGTCAAATCAGAGGGCCTGTTGTCCGGACCTCTGGCAGTCTCTATGGGGGTGCCACAGGATTCAATTCTCGGGCCGACTCTTCTCTCTGTATACATCAATGATGTCGCTCTTGTTGCTGGTGATCCTCTGATCCACCTCTACGCAGACTACACCATTCTGAATACTTCTTTGGACACTGTGTTAACTAACCTCCAGACGAGCTTCAATGCCATACAACTCTCATTCCGTGGCCTCCAACTGCTCTTAAATGCAAGTAAAACTAAATGCATGCTCTTCAACCGATCACTGCCCACACCTGCCCGCCTGTCCAGCATCACTACTCTGGACGGTTTTGACTTAGAATATGTGGACAATTACAAATACCTAGGTGTCTGGTTAGACTGTAAACTCTCCTTCCAGACTCCCATTAAGCATCTCCAATCCAACATTTACAAATAGGTTTCCTATTTCTTAACAAAGAATCCTTCACTCATGCTGCCATACATACCCTCTTAAAACTGACCATCCTACCGATCCTTGACTTCGGCGATGTCATTTACAAAATGGCCTCCAACACTCTACTCAGCAAATTGGATGCAGTCTATCAGTGCCATCTGTTTTGTCACCAAAGCCTCATTCTATCCACAACTGCGACTTGTATGCTCTCTTTGGCTGGCCCTCGCTTCATATTCATTGCCAAACCCACTGGCTCCAGGTCATCTATAAGTCTATGCTAGGTAAAGCTCCACCTTATCTCAGCTCACTGGTCACCATAGCATCCCCCACCCGTAGCATGCGCTCCAGCAGCTTTATATTTCACTGGTCACCCCCAAAGCCAATTCCTGCCTTTCCTTCCAGTTCTCTGCTGCCAATGACTGGAATGAATTGTAAAAATCACTGAAGCTGGAGAATCATATCTCCCTCACTAACTTTAAGCACCATCTGTCAGAGCAGCTCACAGATCATTGCACCTGTACATAACCCATCTGTAAATTGACCATCCATCTACCTCATCCCCACATTGTCCCCCCCTCTTTGCACCCCAGTATCTCTACTTGCACATTCCTCTTCTGCACATCTATCACTCCAGTGCTTAATTTCTAAATTATAAGTAGTTCGCCACTACGGCCTATTTATTGCCTTACCTCCCTAATCTCACTTCATTTGCACACATTGTGTGTATATATATATATATATATATTTTTTTTTTTCTATTGTGTTATTGACTGTACTTTTTGTTTATTCCATGTGTAAAGCTGTTTGTGTCGCACTGCTTTGCTTTATCTTGGCCGGGTCGCAGTTGTAAATGAGAATTTGTTCTCAACTGGCCTGCCTGGGTAAATAAAGGTGAAATAAAAATAGTCTGATCTTTTATAGTGTCATGAAATCCTTCCATTTGAATAACTTTTTGTTTTTGATGTGCTACCCAGGCAGAAGCGAAAGGAGAAGAGGCAGAAGAGGAGCCTTGATAGGAAGAACCAGGGGGAGGAGGGAGGGGAGTTTGTGGGCCGGAAGCGTTTGAGGAAAGAGGTGACACCCAGTAGCCCCCTGAGACTGGTGATAGACTGCAGCTTCGACAACCTCATGATGTTTAAGGTAGGCTGTCAGGGCCCCTGTGGTCAGTAGGGCACAATTTTGTGGAATGTCCTGATAGAAAAATCTTATGTAGAACAGACATTAATCTCAGACATGTAAAGAATCATGACATTTCTGTTTGTCTGCAACGTTCCATGTAAATACAAGAAAGGCACAGTATTGAATCCTGCGTTTATGTATTGTCTCCCCTGTGTAGGATGTTAGGAAGCTCCATAAACAAATCCAGAGATGTTATTCAGTTAACCGACGAGCGGCGCACCCTGTTCAGGTCAGTCTACCTGCCCCACAGGACATTGCCATCATCGTCATCCCCTGCAGCATCAACCTCCACTGAAATCAAGTGATTCAAGACTCAAGTGGTGTATTTTCTCTCTTCTCCTAGTTTTATTTAACCAGCCTTGGTGGACAGCTGAAGCAAAACATGGATAAGACTGATGAAGGATGGGTTAACTGGAAGGTGAGTGTACAAAGTCTGTTAGTTTGAATACGCAGACAGGCAATGCATGTTGAAATGACCAAGGGAAATGCAGAGCGGTGTGTTTTTCACAGGTACGCTGCGCGTGATGCACTGCGTTTGCGTATATACCGATAGCGAGTAATGTAATCCTCAATGTCAAGTGAGAGTTTCCATATTTAAACTTCTGGTGAAAGGTAGGCAAGAATCTTGTCTAGTGGGACCACATATCTAGTCTGTGTTTTGAGCTGGGTGCAACTGAATGCATTCACAAGTCAACGCCTCTCCCAAACACATTCCATCAGATGCCAACCCATTATATTTGGGGGGCAATTTAACCCATTTGAATATCCCACTACTGAGGGATGTAATCTGGTTATTAAAGAGACCTGTATAACTGGAGGAAGAGTAAGGTGTCATTTGGCCGTAGGACTTCTATAGGTGAAGAGGGAAAGACTGCAAATTACATCAACACCTGGTACCTTCTGTGTGTGTGTCCGGGGCAGGATATAACGGTCAAATCAGAGGCGTACCATGAGGTGGTGGTCAAGGAGGAGCTGGTGTACTTGACCTCTGACTCTCCCAATGTGCTGACAGAGCTGGATGAAACCAAGGCCTATGTCATCGGAGGCCTGGTGGACCACAACCACCACAAGGTCTGTACCACAATTACCTAGAATATTTAGAAGACATGTTCGATTGCCACAGGACACCAAAAATATAAATATTTTTATTTTACTAGGCAAGTCAGTTAAGAACAAATTCTTATTTTCAATGATGGCCTAGGAACAGTGGGTTAACTGCCTGTTCAGGGGCAGAACAACAGATTTGTACCTTGTCAGCTCAAGGATTCGAACTTGTAACCTTTCGGTTACTAGTCCAACACTCTAAGCACTAGGCTACCCTGCCAATCTAACAGATTGGGTGTGTTGACCAGGAAGTCAAGACGTCCAGTTCCAAATCGCCCCTCTACCCCTAGACACTTTGCGTAGATCTGAGACCATTAAATGGAGCCCTCTTCAGGTCCCATGTTTCTCAGTTGTTGGACTGACCTTTAACCTTGTCCTATAGGGCATCACCTTTAAACGGGCTCAGGAGCTGGGGATTGACCACGCACAGCTCCCACTGAACAGCTTTGTCAAGATGAATAGCCGCAAAGTGCTGGCGGTCAACCACGGTGAGAAACTATCCTAATGATTTACCCGTCAAGATATGACACCAACTCCATTTACTGTGGCCTAGTCATGTGGTATTGACCCTTATGAAATGATTTTTTACAGAGCATTAGTGGTCCACTACATGACCAAAAGTATGTGGACACCTGCTCATCAAACATCTCATTCCAAAATCATGGACAATAATAAGTTGGTCCCCCCTTTTGCTGCGATAACAGCCTCCACACGTCTGGGAAGGCTTTCCACCAGATGTTGAAACATTGCTGCAGAGGCTTTCTTCCATTCAGCCACAATCGCATTTGTGAGGTCAAGCACTGATGTTGGGCGATAAGGTCGGGCAAGTAGTCTACTTTCCTATTCATCCCAAAGGTGTTCGATGGGGTTGAGGTCAGGGCTCTGCGCAGGCCAGTCAAATTCTTCCACACCGTTCTAAAACCATTTCTGTAAGGACCTCGCTCTCTGCATGGGGGTATTGTCATGCTGAAACAGGAAAGGGCCTTCCCCAAACTGTTGCCACCAAGTTGGAAGTACAGAATCATCTGGAATATCAGTGTATTCTGTAGCTTTAAGATTTCCCTTCACTGGAACTAAGGGGCCTAGCCCAAACCACGAAGGACAGCCCCAGAGCATTATTCCTCCTCCACCAAACTTTACAGTTGGCAAAAATGCATTCAGGCAGGTGGCGTTCTCCTGGCATCTGCCAAAGCATGATTGTGGGACTGCCAGATGGTGAAGCGTGATTTATCACTCCAGAGAACACATTTCCAGTGCTCCAGAGTTCAACGGAGGCGAGTCTTTACACCACTCCAGCCGACTCTTGGCATTGCGCATGGTGAAATTAGGCTTGTGTGTGGCTGTTCGGCCATGGAAACCCATTTCATAAAGCTCCCAACAAACCGTTCTTGTGCCAACGTTGCTTCCAGAGGAAGTTTGGAACTCGGTAGTGAGTGTTGCAACTGAGGACAGAGGATTTTTACCCGCTACGCGATTCAGCACTCAGTGGTCCCATTCTTTGAGCTTGTATGGCCTACCATTTCGCGGCTGAGCCGTTGTTGCTCTTTTACGTTTCCACTTTACAGTAACAGCGCTTAAAGTTGACCAGGTCGTCTCTAGCAGGGCAAAACATTTTATGAAACTGACTTGTTGGAAAGTTGGCATCCTATGACGGTGCCATGTTGAAAGTCAGAGCTTTTCAATAAGGCCATTCTACTGCCAATGTTTGTCTATGGTGATTGTATAGCTGTGTGCTCGATTTTATACACGTCAATAACGGGTGTGGCTGAAATGGCCAAATCCACTTATTTGAAAGGGTGTCCACATACTTCTGTATATGAAGTTTATGTGATAGAATGAATGTGCTCAGGATTTATTTTTATTTATGAATTTATAAGTGTTTGTGTTCCCTGGCACAGTGTTTGAGATCATACTGGTGTACCTGGAGAAAGGGAACTGGCAGGAAGCCTTCTTCACTGTCTTGCCTCTAAGGAAAGGGGCCATTCCCCTGGGCCAGGAGGGCATCGCCACGGAGGATGAGGAGGAATCTGACAGAGACGCAGAGACGGTCACACCGAACACAACGGGCAACGAACAGGACCAACAGTAGAACGTACAGGGATGACAGGACACACTGCAGTCGGAAGACGCCCCTAAATATGAGTGCAGCATAGCTGTGTCCTAATACGAATTATCGATTGCAAAATGGTTGATTTAGTGAGTTTTGTATTTATTTTGCCGAATTACAGATCTTTTTTTTTTTTTTAGTCAATGTTTTAATAATATAACATTTCTGTTTTCAGCTTTATTTAATGGAAGATATTGGAGTGCTTATATTAAGTGAACAAGTCGTACATATCTGCAGTTCTATGTTCTACCTTCAGACCTATTCTTGATGCTCTGCAGCAAGCCTTGTTTCATTAAAATGTAAAAAAAAAAAAAAATACTGACACAGCAGACTGGTATTACTGGAATAAAAATATTCTCCATATGTAAAAATGACTATTACAAAGGTCAGTCCCTGGATGGGAGACCAGATGCTGCTGGAAGTGGTGTTGGAGGGCCAGTAGGAGGCACTCTTTCCTCTGGTCTAAAAAAAATATCCCAATCTAAAATAAGGGTTAAAATAAAAGTAAGAAAGGGTTCAAATAAAATATTTGGTAATTCTACAGGAGAATCACTGCTCTACTAGTATACAGTAGTGCCTACTACCCTCTTGTGGCCAAGGAAAGATAACGCACCTAAAATAATTTGGTTAAAACCGGAAGTTTCAGACGCCATGGAAACACACGACGCTGACCTGTGCTGCTAAATGAATAGCTAGCTAGCATCAAACGAATAGCTTCACCATCAAACTGTTGAAATTAATGTCTCGGAAAGCAATGAAAGTGGTAGTTGACTTACAGTTTAGAGCGGTAAGACATTTTTGTTAATGCAACCAGCTAGCGACCTGCTTCCCAGGTAGTAGTTTACTTGTGGAGCGTCGTGTACAGTGGTGCATATAAATCTTGAGACTTAACTCAACTGTCTCTGTTCAAACACATGCATATCTAGCTAACTTTAGTATGTAAGCTTTCATGCAAAATATATACATAACATTAATTACATTCGGTGATATATTTGTGGGATCCACCCATTGTTTGATTTTGCCAGGCTATATAATTTTGATTTGCAGTTATTATGTAGCCTCGAGTGTATTGATACTACTGCCTATGCTATGAGGCCAGAGCTTTAATGGCACAACAGATGGTCATCATCGGAGAATTGTTGGTTCAAGCCACCATTTGGATCTTGCTTTGCAATCGCTACATGAAACATGGTGAACGCGTATTTGCAAAGCCGGTGTTGTTCATGACACCATAACCAGTTATTCATTACATTTCAGGTATCATGCCCTGGTGTGCATTTGCCAGCCAAGGATGACATCTACCTCAGTGTGTGCTTCATGAGCCAATACCGCAAGTCTGTGTGTCTCCCCCCTGTCTTCCCTCTCCTGTTTCGAGAGAAGATGAGATTTGAGAAAGTGGGTTAATGTGACGCGTCTTTTCCTGGTGATTCCAAACCAAGTATGGCCTAACCCCTCTCCTGACGAGCTATCGGGAGTGCAGGCTTTTGTTCTACCCCAGCTCTTGCAAAGTATAAACTAATCAGCTTTTCATCTGGGGGCTTGATTTGTTGACTTAGAGCAGGGCAGGAACAAAAGCCTAAATTCCCTGTAGCTCTCTTGGATGCCAGGAGGTTGACACCATGCAGCGGTTCTATAAACTAGTAACAGATCAATTCTAAAATGGGAATGAACAAGATTTTCTAAATGAGATTTGTTCAGTTTCTGTTCACATTCAGGTGTTCCACTATGCTGTTGACCCAGGAGATGTTGCAGAGATGCTGGAATGTATGTTATATTTGATATACCTGTTGGCCAGTGGAGGCTGGTGGGGGGAGCTATAGGAGGATGGGCTGATTGTAATGGCTGGAATGGAATAAATGGAACAGTATCAAACAGAAACCACGTTTGACTCTGTTCCATTAATTTCATTCCAGCCATTACGATGAGCCCGTCCTCCTATAGCTCCTTCCACCAGCCTCCACTGCTGTAGGCCTATTTGATTAATTTTGCTACTACAATGTTGTATGCTCATATTCAACGACTGTGTGTTTGCTTATTCCCCCCCCCAGATGAAACGGTCAAAGTTGAATTGGTACAGTTGATCCCCCCAGGTGCAGTAATCTTCAAAATGTTTAGAAATGACTTCGGTCAAAATTTGTAAGCTAAGTGTTTAACATGATACAGACACAGTCTAATACAGTGGTCCCCACCCCAGTCATCATGTACCCCCAACAGTACAGAAAACAGTACAGAAAAAAAACAGATAATTTGTCAACTAATCATCAGGCCCTCAATGAGTTAATTCAGGTGTTTTTTGTCCGGGGCTACAACAAAAATGTGTGCGGTTCGGGGTACTACAGGACCGGAGTTGGGAAGCACTGCCTAATACACCATAAGCAAGTAGATCATATCATAATATGCCATGTAGCAGCTGCTTGTTATCCAAAACAACTTGAAGTACATTGGGCGCATACATTTTAGTATACGTGACCCCTGCAAGAAAATTACCCCATGATCTTTGCGGTGTGTTCTTACTAACTAACTGAGCCACACAGGACTGCAGTGATTGACCTCTGTGTGCTTTGCTGCAGTGGGGGAGGCCCTGGCCTGCTTTGAGGAAGATGCCAGACGCTTCCTATTTCCAGAGCCCAAATTGGTTCCATCCTTCTCTGGAGTGGACAGAGAGGTTCTCATGACACGCTCCATTAGCTTCCCTGTAAGTAGGAGAGAGCTTACACCATCACTATGGAGAACCAGGCTGTAGTCCTGTTTCAGTGAGATGTATGAGACGGCGATGGTTCACTAGACACTGATTGATAGGTCCGATTAGGACAATACAGAGGCAGCGTACCTGCACAGAGAGGATACAATTTACGTTGATGCATTAAACTGCTCTTCAAACTAGTGATTTGGGCCAGTATCCATTCAAATGATCCACTCGCTCTCATCTTTCCCAGGGCATTGCTCCAAGGTTAGAGTTCTCCACCAGAACAACCATCAGTGAGTGCTCTGCGAACGCAGAGGTCAACAGCACCCATCTCAGGTTTCCAATGGTAATGCTTTCAGTCATTAGCACTCTCCATAGACTTCCACTTAATGTTAACGTTTCTCTATTAGCCTGTTCCCAGATCTTTTTGTGCTTTCGTAACTCCTATGGTCACCATGATATGGGACCAGGCTAACCCATTGTAGGCCAATGTGCAGGACTTTTTTTCAACCACTTATTCCCATTGGACCAAGGGCCAAGATTGAGAAACACTGAGCATATGGAATAATACTTTGCTCATTCACTCATTCGATCACAGAGGACAGTGGTGCCAAAGAAACGCACTAAAAGGTCCCGAAAGGTACACCGGAGAGGAGATTGGGACGGTGCCTGGCGGGCACCAGTGATGCCCAGATCACGCTCCCTCTCCCCGTGCAAAGCCAGCCAGATGGACGGTTGTCATGGAAACATGGGGCGGCTGGCACAGCTCAGTTTGGGTTCCAGCTGGGATATAGATGAGGAGTTTTTACCCCGTCATGTAAGTATATTTTACATCTAGTGGTGTGAGCTGTCATGGTGACAAATGACAGTACGACATCTGCTATGTCATGACAGCGAGTCAGCAACAAGTTCATACATAGTTGTATTTTGTGTGTGTGTGTGTCAAATCAAATTGTATTAGTCACATGCGCCGAATACAACAGATGTAGACCTTAAGTGAAATGCTTACTTACGAGCCCCTAACCAACAATGTAGTTAAAAAAAAATAGGGATAAGAATAAGAAATCAAAGTGACAAGTAATTAAAGAGCAGCGGTAAAATAACAATAGCGAGACTATATACCGGGTACCGGTACAGAGTCAATGTGCGGGTCCACCGGTTAGTTGAGGTAATATGTACATATAAGTAGAGTTATTAAAGTGTCTATGCATAGATGACAACAGAGTGGCAGTGGTGTAAAAGAGGGGGGCAATGTAAATAGTCTGGGTAGCCATTTGACTAGATGTTCAGGAGTCTTATGGCTTGGGGGTAGAAGCTGTTTTTAGAAGCTTGTTGGACCTAGACTCGGCTCTCCGGTACCACTTTCCATGCAGTAGCAGAGATAAGTCTATGAATAGAATGGCTGGAGTCTTTGACAATTTTTAGGGCCTTCCTCTGACACCGCCTGGTACAGAGGTCCTGGATGGCAGGAAGCTTGACCCCGGTGATGTACTGGGCTGTATGCACTACTCTCTGTAGTGTCTTGGAGGCTGAGTAGTTGCCATACCAGGCAGTGATGCAACCAGTCAGGATGCTCGCGATGGTGCAGCTGTAGAACCTTTTGAGGATCTGAGGACCCATGCCAAATCTTTTCAGTCTCCTGAGGAGGAATAGGTTTTGTCGTGCCCCCTTCACGACTCAACCTGTTCCACTACAGCCCGTCAATGAGAATGGGTGCATGCTCGGTCCACAATCATCTCCTTTGTCTTGATTGCGTTGAGGGAGAAGGTTGTTGTCCTGGCACCACACGGCCAGGTCTCTGACCTCCTATAGGCTGTCTTGTTGTTGATCAGGCCTACCACTATTGTGTCATCGGCAAACTTAATGGTGTTGGCGTCGTGCCTGGCTGTGCAGTCATGAGTGAACAAGGAGTACAGGAGGGGCCCCTGTGTTGAGGAGTTATTATTTTTATTTATTTTACCTTTATTTAACGAGGCAAGTCAGTTAAGAACAAGGAACAGTGGGTTAACTGCCTGTTCAGGGGCAGAACGACAGATTTGTACCTTGTCAGCTCGGGGATTTGAACTTGCAACCTTCCGGTTACTAGTCCAACGCTCTAACCACATTTCAGGCTTCAAACATAAAGATATAAAACTGTATTTTTTTGTGAAGAATCAACAACAAGTGGGACACAATCATGAAGTGGAACGACATTTATTGGATATTTCAAACTTTTTTAAGACTCCATCAGGTTGTCTTCCAGAATGGTCCTGTATTTGGCTCCATCCATCTTCCCATCAATTTTAACTATCTTCCCTGTCCCTGCTGAAGAAAAGCAGGCCCAAACCATGATGCTGCCACCACCATGTTTGACAGTGGGTATGGTGTATTCAGGGTGATGAGCTGTGTTGCTTTTATGCCAAACATAACGTTTTGCATTGTTGCCAAAAAGTTCAATTTTGGTTTCATCTGACCAGAGCACCTTCCACATGTTTGGTGTGTCTCCCAGGTGGCTCGTGGCAAACTTTAACACTTTTTATGGATATCTTTAAGAGATGGCTTTCTTGCCACTCTTCCATAAAGGCCAGATTTGTGCAATATACGACTGATTGTTGTCCTATGGACAGAGTCTCCCACCTCAGCTGTAGATCTCTGCAGTTCATCCAGAGTGATCATGGGCCTCTTGGCTGCATCTCTGATCAGTCTTCTCCTTGTATGAGCTGAAAGTTTAGAGGGACGGCCAGGTCTTGGTAGATTTGCAGTGGTCTGATACTCCTTCCATTTCAATTTTATTGCTTGCACAGTGCTCCTTGGGATGTTTACAGCTTGGGAAATCTTTTTGTATCCAAATCCGGCTTTAAACTTCTTCACAACAGTATCTCGGACCTGCCTGATGTGTTCCTTGTTCTTCATGATGCTCTCTGCGCTTTTAACAGACCTCTGAGTATCACAGTGCAGGTGCATTTATACGGAGACTTGATTACACACAGGTGGATTGTATTTATCATCATTAGTCATTTAGGTCAACATTGGATCATTCAGAGATCCTCACTGAACTTCTGGAGAGAGTTTGCTGCACTGAAAGTAAAGGGGCTGAATCATTTTGCACGCCCAATTTTTCAGTTTTTGATTTGTTAAAAAAGTTTGAAATATCCATTAAATGTCGTTCCACTTCATGATTGTGTCCCACTTGTGGTTGATTCTTCACAAAAAAATACAGTTTTATATCTTTATGTTTGAAGCCTGAAATGTGGCAAAAGGTCGCAAAGTTCAAGGGGGCCGAATACTTTCGCAAGGCACTGTGTGTGTGTGTGTGTGTGTGTGTGTGTGTGTGTGTGTGTGTGTGTATTAATGTATGTCATTATAGACAGCAGTTGGCAGAGAACAGCACTCTGTTATTTGAACTGAAGAATATTCCCAGGTGTGGTTTTATCTTCGACCCTACCCAGTCATGTGGCAATGATTCCCTGTACTGGGCATAACATCATTGAGATGATGACATTCACATTCAGTGGTGCAACTTTGTTGATGAAGGAAATAGGACATTGAACTCATCTCATCAATCCATCCACCTTTGGACACTAGCTCTAAATAAAACCAACCATTCATTCCGTTTGGAAAATGATAGGATCATTTCAGGCTTTGGACTCCCAACTGAATCAAATAGTTTTTATTTTATTTTACTGTTGTTTTTTTACCCCCTGCTTTGCTCTACTCTTCTCCTGTCCTTAGAAAAGCGATCCCTTGCTTGGGACTGGACACTCCCCTACACCCCACCTCTCCCCTGTCATGGCCAGACCCACCCTGATCAACGACTCCTCTCCTCGTCTCCCACAGTCCCTGTCCTCTGACACAGACAATCTCCTGGACTACCCACCAGGTCCAAGCCAACGGTGTTCACTGGTTAACATAGGGAGATCCTCTATCGCTACACCCAGCCATTCCATGCTTTGGCACTCCTACAGGGAAAGCTCGAGACAAAATGGGTATGTCGAGCTTACATGAATGATCTTGATGTAAGCTCTTGGCTCCTATAAGGAGCGTAATGCCATTAACAAATGTCCTCCATCTCAGTTGGTTCAGGCCTGACCCTGTCCTGATCCTTGTCTCTTATCTCTATGGACAGGTCACGCCCCAGCTCCCAGGGCATGTGGGAGGAGGTCCAACACCGCGTCCGAGGACTCCTTACCACCCCTAGAGCGGTGCACAGACTCGCCCATGTGAGTAAGACACGTCGCGTTCATCTGCAGTGGGTGCGTTGGAAACCATAACAACAATCACACCACAAATTTAACCTTGACAAGATTGAACAGTAACTTAAATTGACCAGTTACTGCCGTTTCCTGTCAGCTTCATCGAGCTTGCCTGGCACAATGGAAGCAATAGAAATAGTTGTAAAATGGCCAACCCCGCCCAGCTTCCTCTCCAGACAGACTAGAACGAAAGCTAAAAGTAGAGCCTAGTATTTGAACCCAGGGCTGCAGTCATGCCTGATCCCTACACTTTGTTTGGAAGCTAATGTTTTGACCATGTTATAACTTGCCTCATCCTCGGCTCACATCACCCTCATTCCAAAATAATTTTAGTATTAGCAATTCCCTAAAAGTTTTGTGACGTGTCTGGCTGCCGTAGATAGGGGAATAGACCAGATAGAAATGCAGAATCGGTCCATAGGGAACTGGAACTCCAGCAGAATGACAGAAAGTCATATTCAGACTCCACTGCTCCCTCTCCCCCTGACCCTCCTCTCTCTCTCTATCTCTCGCTCTCTCGCTCTCGTGTTGTGTATGTGTGAGAACTCAGTGCTAATGTATTGGTTGGTCCTCAGGGGGCCACAGACTCCGAGATAGACGAGGTGCTAGCCCGGAGGTCCATCTCCCCTAACCGATGCCCACCCTAGGGAGTCAGTGGGGAACGGCCTGGGAAGGTAAGAGGGAATAGTCAGATAGCCTCGCTGCACTGGCGTGTCACACTGTATTCAAACAAATCTCTTCTTCTTCCGAACATGAATTACCATGACAGTATGTGCATCACAATTATGATAACACAGTAGGATCCCCGGTCTTGATCTGCATTGGTATTGATCAATATTTGAATACCTTTACATTTCTGTACTGAATGACAGTAGAAGGCCCGTCTAGAAATATTTCAATCAAAGTTGACGTTCCAGGGATTTTGATTGGATTTACCTGCCTTATTTCCAGGGGTGCCGTTCACTCAACAACTTGAAGCTTTATCTTCTATACAACCAGTGAAGAAGCCAAAGTGTCCTGTTCATTTCGGCATTGATTTCATACGATAATGATGTCATAATTCACTCTGTGTGTGTTACGGTTGGCTGAAATTAAGTATTAAGGCGTACGGTGGCTATTGAAGAGAAGTGATTGACCAGAATTCAAAGCATCTCATTATATTAACGCTAATGTTATTAGTCATTTTGTATGTTTATTTATGGTATTGAATTGAGGCAGAAACCATAGAAATGTATGTCATTATAGTCGTGTTCTGTGGACATGGTCATTTTGTGTGAATAAATCGTTTTGTGTAATCTAACAAAAAGAAATCATGAATTTCTCACCCTATATTGAATGTACAGTATTTGAAAATATAAGTTATGGTACAGTAACATCATATTGTTACTCTTGGGTATGTTCAGGAGAGTGAAACCTGCAGATAGAACTGTAACGTGTAGAGCGGACTGGGTTGCCTATTCTCCATGACAAAGAAGAATATCTGCTCGACACAATGTATATCTATCTGAACGTTGTCATGTCGCACCTTCCTGAATGAGCCTCTGGCCTCTAGCCAGCAAACGGGCTGACTTTGTGGAGTCCTCGGGTGCGTCGGTGGAACGACATTAAAGGGGAATTATGGGTAGGTCGATAGTGCTCTTTGTGCTCTAACATCACTCAGGGGAAATAGCCGGTTAGGTGATTATATATTACTGCACTGACTGCCTACTTCAGGAACATTCTGTTCCATCACTGTGCCTTTCTAAGCTATGACCGTTCTATAGCTGGTCTAGAGGATCCAAAACCGCAACCTGTGGTATAATACAGTGACTGCAGTATTTCAAATGGTTTGCTAAGTCGTTCTTGTAGATAAAAACAAGGTTGTACAGTAACCAAAGGATGCACATCCAATGGTCAGATGCTGGACAGGGAGAAACAAGTAAATGAAAGCAGGAATGTCCACAACTCTAATTCTGCATTCTCAACCATTTCCAAAACTACTCAAAAAGAGAAACGCCCAAGTTATATTTTTCTTTATTAGCTTAAATCTAGTACATGTTGATTCATATACTGAAGTCATGTGAACTGTACACACTTTAGCCATTGATTGTTGATCTCATCATAATGTGCTTTTGAAATGTACAGAAGAACCGGATTCACAAGCTTTATTTTGAGCCACATCTGATCAATCAAATGTTAGTTACATCGCCCTTGACTTGCTTTCCTATACTCAATAACTCACCAAGTTGAGAGATGTTCTATAATAACGTTGTCTACTACCTCAAATTAGGCCTGTATGCCTCTGTTATAGAACAAAAACAAGTCGTAGAGGTCAGATTGCAATGAGCTGTAAAATGAAGAGGCAATTTCAATAATCCCATGCCTCAAGGGATGAAAAAAATGTTATATTAAGGCTCATTTCTCTCAAGTTTACCCTTTATTTAACAAGGCAAGTCAGTTAAGAACAAATTCTTATTTACAATGACGGCCTACCGGGGGACAGTGCGTTAACTGCCTTGTCTAGGGGCAGAATGAGAGATTTTTTACCTGGTCAGCTCGGGGATTCAATTCAGCAAACTTTCGGTTACTGGCCCAACGCTCTAACCACTTGGCTACCTGCTGGCCCAGAGTAAGGCTACACAAAATTATTACATAATGAGCTGTTTGGAAGCTTTGTATCTAACTAAGGTTTCATGGTTGATGTCGGAAGATGTACTAACTGCATTTAATTGAATTCCTGGATTCTACTGCTGGGTCTTCCAAAACATTGCCTCAGAGGCCCCACAATTCTTTGTTTCTCTGACAAACAAACATGAAGCTTTTAAAGTTAGCATTCGTTATCAGAAAGCCTTTATTGTCAAGACCATCCTTATTAAAAAGTCATCCACCTCTTTAGCAATTCATTAAGAAAATATTTCACAGTATTCAATTAAATTCATAACTCAAACCTCGTTAGTGTGCCCATCAACTCTACTTTCTTAAAGGCTATTGGTCACTTGAAAAAGATGTTCAGCAGGTCTATGTACATCACAAGTTTCCCACTGTATTTATTTGTAATATTGCTTCATGCAATAAAATTACATGGATGAATGATATAAAGTTAATGAATAAGATGTTTGGCACATATTGTAAAGCTTAAGAACATTAACTTTCACCAACAAATATACTTGACTATGTAAAGAACAATCTCAGCTAAAGCGCCACACATACAAACCAATTCTATATATGTATTTTAGTAACTTTTTTTCTGCTTTCAGGCCCACGGGAAGGGGTGGTACGGGGGTCTCTGGATGTTGTTGGGGGATGGGGGGGACTGATGGGAGGCATGCTTTCTTCGGGAGGAGGGCTAGATGGGATGGGAGGCATGCTTTATTCGGGAGGAGGGCTAGATGGGGTGGGAGGCATGGTTTCTGAGTGGGGAGGGAAAATGCGGGCAGGTGGGTGGAGACTAAGGGGGGAATGGGTTGGAGTTGTCCGTGTATGGATTTCTTTGATTGTTTTTTTGTATCTGACCCCCCCCCCGAACAAAAATGGACAAAAAGAAAAGTCACACAAAAATAATTTGCTTCTGAAGAGCAACAAAGTCTGTTTGAATCTTTGCAATATACAGTGTATTGAACATCAAGAATATAGTTCTTCTTCCATGCTCTTTTTCACAATACATATACACAGCTCAGTCCGGCGATATATTATTTCAGTTACCCACACGCGCTGTAGGTATGAATTTCAAAAGCTCTGGCTCTTGTAGTCTCCTTTGCTCCCTCTATGTAAAAACAATAGCAAAAGTATTGATTCATTCAAAAGTGAATGTGTACATTGTCGGCACTATGTCAACATAACAATGGAAGCTCTTTTGGTAAAAGAGAGCATGGGTTCATCCCTAAGGACACCTCATTCTCTACATAGGCCCTGGTCTAAAGTAGTGCACTAGTTAAGCAATAGGGTGTCATTTCAGATACAGCCCAGCTCATTTTAAGGGCTGCTGAGGATTTCCACTTGTGGTTAAACATACTGATCATCGGGGACAGTGCTGGAAAGAGAATCAAGATAGAACAGATGGTGGTGGCTGATATTGCTACAGATGTAGCATCTTAATTTGAGCCAGTGTGCTGCAGCAGGAAAATAATCCTCCAGCAGTAATCCTGCATCAACAGGATTAATTAATGTTGGTCACAGATCTAGAACCAGGCTACAAACAGAACCAGGCTAAACATCTAGCAGCATTGGCACTCCTTTGCCCACCCCCCTAAAACTGGGAGGTCTCGGTGAAGGAGATAGCGTCGGTTTTGTCGACGGTGAAGCCGCCGTTGACGTAGGACTTCTTCTCACACTCCTCGTTGTCCAGCGTGGTCCCCAGGGCGAAGGGGTTAGTCACGTCCGAGGTGTCGTCCATCCTCTCCAGCTCCCGCCTGGACAGCTTCTGAACGATGCCAGCTCCGTAGGCATCTCCCAGCACGTTGATCATGGTGCGGAAGCGGTCTCTGAAATGGCGAGTGAACATTGTCCGTTGATAATCAGTTAAAGATACTGTAGACTTTGCAATACGACGTCATCCTACACTGCAGGTAAACTTCCAGTTTACAGTCATCAACAACAACAAAACGTAACCTGCCAAGACCGTCCCTTCTGGGCATTGTTTAAGGGATGGCACAAATTTGGGAAGAGAAAGTAGTGGTAGTCTTGGCAGATTTATGTTCTTGTTGTCTTCACTGTGTATGGTGATGTTATATTGCTGAGTCAACCTTTAAAACGTCACACCATTGGATTAATCACTAAAACAATATTTTCTCTTGACAATATTTCACTCAACAAGGTATTACTCACAGTAGCCAATCCACAGCAATAATTAAAGTGACATCATTTGCCGGTAGTCCAACGGCAGTCAGCACAATCACCATGGTAACAAAACCAGCGTTAGGTACACCGGCGGCTCCGATGCTGGCTACTGTTGCTGTTACACTAAAATCAGAGGAAACAGTCAATTTTAAATATTTTATATTATTAGGTCAGTAACTTGATGCTTGATACTAACATGCATACTGCCATGACATATTTCAACTGATTATGATTGAGCTTCCAGTGTGAAGTCTGTTTTGTCACGCACAAATACATTTTTCCTTACATCACTCGGTGGCGTTCTGAAGTCTGAGGCCGCCAAAGACTTTCCGTCTGGTTAGAAATGTGCCATGACACTTTCACCTGCCCAAAATGAGTACATCGAAATACACAATCTCCTGTCAACCCAAGGTGTTGGGGACTTGCCTGATAGTGACAATCTGACCCACGTCAAGATCATAGTCGTTGAGCTGGGCAATGAAGATGGCAGCGACAGCCTCGTAGAGAGCTGTACCGTCCATGTTGATGGTGGCGCCCACGGGCAACACGAAGCGGGTGATCCTCTTGTCGATCCGGAGGTTCTCTTCGGCACAGCGGAAGGTGACAGGCAGGGTGGCAGAGCTAGAGGGAGGTAGCATTTAGGTTAAAGAAGGATGGATGGATAATTGGACAGGTAGGTGGATAATTGGACAGATGGAAGAACAGAGATGGATGGATTGGATAAATAGATGTATTAAATGAATGGATAAATAAATATATGTCAGCGTTTACTGCTATGCTTTGCTATATACAACATATTGCATGGTGACCGAGGCTTACCTGGAAGAGATCATGAGAGCAGTGACCAGTGCCTGAGCCATCCCAAAGGCAAAGGTATACGGGTTCTTCCTCACAATGACAAAGTAGATCAGCGGCAAAAAAACAGTAGAATGGATAGCTAGGCTGAGGAGAAAAGTAAAACATTACAAAAAAGTGTTTGATTTTGGCTCACTGTAAGAAATAGCTGACTAATCCCTGGGGGTTAACTAGGGCTCTTCTCCGGGTTATAATAAAAGAATAAACAGGGCTGGGCATCAAAAGGCACCCTGTTCCCTTTATAGTCCACTACTCTTTGACCGCGGCACATAGGCCTCTGGTCAACAGTAGTGCACTATATAGGGAACAGAGTGCTATTTAGGACATACAAGGACAGCGTTCCCCCTCACTAGACTCTGGAGAATAATTTTCCTGTTCACGCAGAAGCATAATTCTGTCAGTTGGACAGGTGTTCGCTAAAGGCTTCATTATCACATCTGCAGGTTAAGCAGTTTTAAATGTCCATGGTTCTTATCTGTGCCAGGACAGAGATGACATTTTACAGTATCTTTACAAGAATACTGGACCCTAATGCCAGCTATAAATCTACTGTTAGGAGTTTTATGAATAAATGACTAAACAATATCCCCATTTCAAATTGAACTGTAACTAAGTAAACTTATACTGTTTTATTATATCTGATTAACAATATGAATTCATAAGTGAGGGATAGTGGAGCCTGGAACAGGGGGTAATTAAATAAAATAAATACCATTCCAGCCAGGTTGGAGAAGATTGGAAGTGGGTTTTTTTAAGTAAGCAGAAAGGTTAATTAACCTATGGTTGAACCGACTCAACTTAGCACTGGAATGTTCAGATAAAGACGTGTGTGTTTTCTTAGGTTTTGCATTAGCTGGAACTGTCAGCTAAGTGGTGAGGGGTCGAGTTAATTCAGTTATATTGTGTCATGTGTGTGCGCCAGTAGGTCGGAATTAACTTTTAAACCTGCTTTGTCTTGGTCGAGAGGAGGAGATTCATTCTAGAACCAATGACGTCATATTTTGTATATAAAATGTTGTTTGTGGTTACATGGCAGTACGCTCCGAGAATAAATACTATTATCTAATTTTGATAAGACTGGTCTCCGTCTATTTTATGCAAATAAGAATCTTATTTGCAATTCTCATAAAATAGACGGAAGTGAAATCAATTAATGAAAACATATTGGAATAATGAAATTATACCAACATCTACCAATGTTGTGGAGAGAGAGAATGCTGGTTTAGGCTCACCCACTCAAAACTGTCACCATGTACATGCCCAACTTCCTGAAGATCTCCCAGTCTTCTACCTCGATGATCTTGGCAGCAATGAGGAAGAGTATCCCCACTGGCATATAGCTGTAATAACAATGGTTATGTTAATGCTATCAACATCTCCACCGTCACCTCCACCACTGGATTAGCATTGAATACTACAGTACATTCATATAATAGATCATATGAACTTCAAGATTCTAAACATTTGTAGCTAAGTGAGATGGAGGGTGAATTTTAAGATAAATGTGTATTAGTAAAGAGCCTGTACTTATGCAGCATTCACATGCTAGTCGAAACTAGAAAAACGCAAATCGGAAATGTCCAAGTTCCGGGTAGCATGTGAACTCATGATAATCTGATATGATAATCTGGACTAACCTCGTGGTGGCCTGTATTTACATACCACATGATAATCTGAACTAGCCTCATGGTGGCCTGTAGTTACATGTATTTATTTACCTAGGAACAGTGGGTTAACTGCCTGTTCAGAGGCAGAACGACAGATTTGTACCTTGTCAGCTCAGGGGTTTGAACTTGCAACATTCCGGTTACTAGTTCAACGCTCTAACCACTCGGCTACCCTGCCGCCCCACATGATAATCTGAACTAGCCTCATGGTGGCCTGTAGTTACATACTACATGATAATCTGAACTAGCCTCATGGATCCTGTAGTTACATACCACATGATAATCTGAACTAGCCTCATGGTGGCCTGTAGTTACATACCACATGATAATCTGAACTAGCCTCATGGTGGCCTGTAGTTACATACCACATGATAATCTGAACTAGCCTCATGGTGGCCTGTAGTTACATACCACATGATAATCTGAACTAGCCTCATGGGGGCCTGTAGTTACATACCACATGATAATCTGAACTAGCCTCATGGTGGCCTGTAGTTACATACCACATGATAATCTGAACTAGCCTCATGGTGGCCTGTAGTTACATACCACATGATAATCTGAACTAGCCTCATGGGTCCTGTAGTTACATACCACATGATAATCTGAACCAGCCTCATGGTGGCCTGTAGTTACATACCACATGATAATCTGAACTAGCCTCATGGTGGCCTGTAGTTACATACCACATGATAATCTGAACTAGCCTCATGGTGGCCTGTAGTTACATACCACATGATAATCTGAACTAGCCTCATGGGGGCCTGTAGTTACATACCACATGATAATCTGAACTAGCCTCATGGTGGCCTGTAGTTACATACCACATGATAATCTGAACTAGCCTCATGGTGGCCTGTAGTTACATACCACATGATAATCTGAACTAGCCTCATGGGTCCTGTAGTTACATACCACATGATAATCTGAACTAGCCTCATGGTGGCCTGTAGTTACATACCACATGATAATCTGAACTAGCATCATGGTGGCCTCATTTAAAGCATCAAAGAACTCCAGCAGGATGCGTCCCCTTTCACCCATCTTGCCGATGACGAGGCCAAACGCCACACAGAACACGATGAGGCCCAGCACGTTGAGCCCATCAGAATATGACCCAACTATTATATAGTCCTTGGTGATGTTCTACAGAGAGGAGAAATAAGGAAGCAAGTATAAAAATTGAAATAGATTTTGGTCAAAAAACTATTGTGTACTGTGTTTCAGTGGGCCGACAGCCATTTTCTTGTGTTTTTTCCTCAGATCACAACATATTGACCCCTGTCCCCACAGTGGCATTATAATGTTCTGCAAGTTGATCTGTGGTCATAGCCATCACACTTGATGTGGGTAGCCATGTGTAAACGCACCAAGGCTCATCTGAAAAAAAGATTGACATGGACACATTTTCATACCACAAAAGATTGTGATTGGACAGATAGCCATCGGATGAACTCTAAACAAGTAAGAAAAGAAGACCGGGCTTGCCAGCTTCGATCCTGTCAAGTCACAGCTCTTGACACACAGGCGGATAAACAGTAACACCTACCTCTGGGGGGAAAATGGTTGCCATGACCGTGGTAGAGAGAGGAGGGAACATTGTGGTTGTAGTGTTCTCCTTCACTTTAGAGGGTTCCAACTCTTTGCGCGTTGTCTTGTACTGGTTGAATTAAAATAGTAACATTTGACATGGTTACATTTGTATGTAGATCATGTTTTGTCCTCGAAGAGCAGTGATTGTATAGCCTGCACCAAGATTTGTTTGTGCCGTCTTGACAATTCTCATCAGTGTTGACAAGGCAGCACAAACAGATCTGGGACCTGGCTAGTGACCGTAAGCTTGAATGTACAAATCAGACAAAGACTCGTACCTGTTGGAAACAAGCCTGCACTATGTTTTCAGGAAACATGTTTCTGTGGATCGAATAGGACAAATGTTGAGATGACAACAATGTGAGCCAAATGTTATTCACTGCATCTCTGACTGATGTAGAATGGGCATTTTATAGAAATTCTGCCAAATTAAATATCATATTCATTTATATGACTGCTAAATTGGTTCGGTCACCCCTCCCTCAAACTAACTTTGCCACCGCTGCTGAAAATAATTATAGGGGAAACACTGGAAGCTGTCACCTGACAAGATCCAGTAGTGTGTCGACGGTGTTGACGTTTTGTGTGATCTCTGTCCTGTCGATGTTTTCTGCCTTCTGAGAGACACCAGGTTTGATGGTTATCACCAATGCAATACCTGAAAAACATGTTCCCCATCATTCAATAGTCAAATGTCATTCAAAGGGAGTGAGACCAGGCGCTTTTAACTCACCCAAAATGACTGCAATGATGGTGGTGGTTAAGTAATAAACCAGAGCCCTCAAACCTATCTTTCCGGAAACATCCGAATCCAAGGCGGCCACTCCTGTGAACACAAAGGAAGCATGTCTGTCAACAAGTCCTCTCAATGACTAGGACTATTTTAGTTGTCTTTGACTAAGATATCTGTACGCATTCTCTGATGGCCCCCTTCATTGAACATAGTGCAGAGTGACTGAAATAGAGCTGTTGAGATACAATTCATCCCAAGTTACCTGTTATCATGCTGGAGATGATGAGGGGCAGGATGACCAGCTTGAGCATCCGCATTAGGATATCTCCAGGGAATCCAAAATACTGCTTATCGAGGTGGGAAAGGGAGGCATATTCCCTAACCAACACACCAAGGCCTATCCCTGAGAGAGAGAGACAGAGAGAGAGAGAGTTGAACAAGGTTAGTTTACGAAGGTTAGTTCACTACAAGGTTTGTTCAATACATCACAAGTTTAGTTCCCAGTTTCCACACTACCCATTCACTGAATATGAAGGATTTTCACTGTGGAAATGTAGTGGGAGAGAGGGAGATATAATGATGACAAAATAAACAACATTGGTGTTTGACCTGCATGCCATGTCAAATTAAAATGTAAGCGTCGCTATTATTTAAGAGCTGCCAAGTAGGCTACCACAGTATTATGACTGTGACTTTCTCGTTTTTAGTTTATGGGCAAGGTGTTACATAACTTTTGCTTTGCACAGGGCTTCATGACATGGGTTTAAGGTTGTGACATTGAGAAATACACTGTATGTAACGTTTATGGGGGGGAGGGGGGTTCGCCCATAAACGTTACATACAGTGTATGTCGCTGATCCACTTCCATCCTCCCCACCCTGTGTGTTATCAACCACTACAAGCCACCATAAAACAACCCTGTGAAAGGTTGGGAAAAGTGGTGACACAGCGAATTGTAACTAAATAGGTTACATCATTCCTAATTCTAAATAAACCCTCTCATGATATACTGTACTGTATAGAAGTTGTTCCACACTGGTGGTGGCTGTGGTAGTAAAAAAACGATTTATTTTACCAGGTAAGTTGATAATGGTGGCAAGGTTGTAAGGGCTCCGTAAGAACAGCCCTTAGTCGTGGTATATTGGCCATATACCACACCACCTGCATTTTCTATCTGGTAATTTATGTAAAATAATGTGATTCCTTCAAAATGGTGAATCACAATCTCCACGCAGTTTTCATGGTTTCATTAAAAAGATGAGTCTGCACATTTCTTGAGATCTGGGTCTGTATTCACAGAGTATGTGTGCTAGGATCAGTTTTGTATTTTAGATAATAATAAATAAGAGTATATGGATATGGAGGGACCTGATCCTAGATCAGCACTCCTAGTCAGACTATTTATGAATACAGGGCCTATGGAGAGTAAAATCTTGCAGCATGCCACAATAGGACAGTTATTGGCATATTGGCAAAGCTAAATTACTGATGTTATGAATTAAACATACAAGACGACGTCCAACAATCTGCCCATGTAATAACTTAAGTACAGACCTGGCATGGAAGGGCTGCCATGCTACTAGAGAGTAAGCATGGCCAGCAACAGAGGCCACATGGTGTAGTAGTGAACTTATGTGCACTGTAAAGCCATTACCGTGATTTTGACAGTAGCTTACAGGCAGCTCTGTGGCAAGCAAAATTATGTATTTCATATTACAGTACACCTACTGTAATACAAATATGGTATTGAAGCAAGTACTGTGTAAATGCTACTGTAATCGGAATGAATGGATGAATTAATTAAATTAATTGAGGAGAGCGGTTTGTATTTCACAGTATTTTACTGTAATTATATGGGATTAGTGCAAGCAGGTTGGCTGCTCAGCAACCTGGTCTCAGAGCATTTTGTATCATTCTGTACGTAAATCCTGGACACACCATTTAGTATGATATGTTACGTTTTGTATGGTATACATTCATTTGTGGAAGTCCATCACCCATTTCGTATGATATACATGTTACGAACTACAATTTCTATTATTTGTTAAAGATTTGTAAAATGTACAATGTGTTACGAATTTGCAAATGTATTATATGTTATGAATTAGGTTAGGGGAAGGGTTAGCTAACATGCTAAGTATACTGAACAAAAATAAACACAACCAGCAACAATAAAACTGACTTACACTTCATATAAGGAAATCTGTCAATTGAAATAGATTCATTATGCCGTAATCTATGCATATGTCCTCTCACTGGGGAGCCAGGCCCAGCCAAACAGAAATCGTTTTTTCCCCACAAAATGGCTTTATTAGAGACAGAAATACTCCTCAGTTTCATTAGCTGTCCATGCTGATCTCAGACAATCTCGCAGGTTAAGAAGCCAGATGTGGCGGTACTGGGCTAGCGTGGTTGCATGTGGTCTGCGGTTGTGAAGCCGGTTGGACGTACTGCCAAATTCTCTAAGACAGCGGTGGAGGCGGCTTTTGATAGAAAAATGAACATTACATTCTCTGGCAACAGCTCTGGTGGACATTCCTGCAGTCAGCATGCCAATTGTACTCTCCCTCGAAACTTGGCCTTTTATTGTCCTCAGCACAAGGTGCACCTGTGTAATGATCATGCTGTTTAATCAGCTTCTTGATATGCCACACCTGTCAGGTGGATGGATTATCTTGGCAAAGGAGAAATGCTCACGAACAGGGATGTGCACAAAGTTTTAGATAAATAAGCTTTTTGTGCATGCGGAACATTTCTGGGATCTTTTATTTCAGCTCATGAAACCAACACTTTACATGTTGCGTTTATATTTTTGTTCAGTATAGTTGCAAAGTAGCTAAAATGTATTAAATAGTTGAAAAGTTGCCAATTAGCTAAAATTATAAAGTTGTCCGTGATGAGATTTGAAAATAACTCAAACATATAACGCAAAAGTCTAGCAACCTGAAGGTTGCGAGTTCGTATCTCATCATGGACAACTTTATAATTTTATCATGCTTGACGTTTGCATTATACGCCCATCCTTCCACCCCGACCAACCACCCTCCTTTCGTTTTTGCTTTTTCGTAGCCATTTGTGTTATATAACTATATAAAAACGTAACATATGGAGTGTCTCGAATTTACATACAGAATAATAAGAAATGCTCTGAGACCAGGTTGGATTGCTAGGTAAAGTGCTTCCAATCATTGCAGCATATTAATAAATATTTGCACTTTTAGAGGCGTTACAAAGGCTTCCAAACAAGTAACATGTCAAAACAGACCAAAAGGAAATGACAAAATGCTCATTTAAAATACCATGCACCCACTAGGGGTCAAAAGGTTTTTGGCACTCCAACAATAGGGTACGGTACTGTTTTCTGTGGAGTGGAATTACAGTGCCATTCGAAATACAGCAATTATTTTACTGTTAACAATACAAATAATTACCATTAGTTTTCCATTACAGTGTGACATCTGATGGCAGAACTGTGTGTCTGTTTAAGGCATTACATGGCAAACCAACCAAATTACAGACTGACAGAGTGCCCATCTCAGTGTGTAATCCAAATGAGGTGTTGACTCTGTGGTCACTCAAGATTCCATGACACTTTCTAAAGAATAGAGTTGTTAATGTAAGTAATATTCTGCAATTTTGAGGATGAAATTCATTAACAATCAAGGTTCAATCAAAACACTCAAACTTAGGCGAAGGAGGTGCTCATGAACATTGTTCAGTGCCTCTGTTCAGTGTCTTCCAAATGTAATGGTATTGTGAGCTTCCATAGTTTCCCGATGTAGAGCTCAGAAAAAAGGTGGTTGGTGGCACTACGTCGTGACAACTTTACTGTCACCAAACACACAAAGGTGGGTAGTACACTTTTCGTCGAAAGTGACTTTGTTGAGGGAATTGTTTTTTTGGGGGGGGGGCGACAATACCTAAAAAGAGATGTTGTTCATACGGTCTTCACGTGGAACTGGCACATTCAAAAGAGACCTGGTGTTTGGGAAAGACTGAAACCTCCTGCTCCGACTGAGGGGGATAAAGAACAAGGTGCGCTGCCTATGGACTGTGCCGTCTCTGATCCGGTCCAGACCCGTGATTACTGTGCAGTCCCTGAACCCGCAGCCCTGGAAATGGCAAACCATGAGCACGTAAGAGAAATTGAGGAGCTTTGAGCCAAGCTGGAGAAACTGATCACCCAACGCGGCTTTGGTCTACAGCGATTTGCTGGTTCTGACGAGGATATACTGTACGTTTTTACACAAGGTACAGTAATGATTTATTATTATCCAGCATTACTATTGCTTATTATTTACTATTAATTATATTATCCCAAAGTCCATCTTAACTTTAAGTACATGTTCATTTTTATTTAAAATTAGGCTGGCATATATTAGCCTAAGTAGGCACATTGGATGTATATTGTCTTTACATTAGTTTTCAGTTAACCCCCAAAAATGCTCCCAGGTCGTTGCTTCAAATAAGATTTGGTTCTTAGTCCACTTTCCAGATTAAATAACGGAACATTTAAAACAAATTCGCTGCTGTGAAATACAGTACGAATTGCAGTAACAAGAAAACAGGCTACAATAGCAGCTAGGTCATGTCTAGTGCTAGGGCTTAGAGAAGATAGGCAATTACAGTAATGAGCTTTTTTCGTATTCAAATACTCTGGGTCCATCTTTAGATTTGCAAACTACACCCACCTGATGGCCTTCTGGCACTTGATTGAGCGGGCAGCAGAGACCAAGTTTATAAGAATCACAATCTCCAATCCATCTGAAACAATTGTTACTCGAAGAAAACCGGGAAGGGACAGCTTCATTAAATACTTCAAGAGTACATTATATGATCTTACTGTAATTGTTAAACATGATTTACTTTTTGTCATGAACCGAATATAAGGACTATTGTACTAAAATGGGTTTCTTTACGTTCAGACTGCCATCAATCGACGAGTTCTTCTTGTTTATGACTCATCTGTCACTGGGTCTGATTTGACCCATTGGTTCAGCATTCACCAATCGACAGTGAGCCGGATTATCATCTCTTGGGCTAACTTCCTCTACTGTCTGCTTGGATCAGCACGGATATGGATCCCCAAGGAAACCATCAAAGCCCACTTGCCACCGGAGTTCAAGGACTATCCAGACACCCAGGTAGTGATCGACTGCACTGAACTCCACTGCCAGACACCATCTTCACTACTACTGCAGAGTGAGATATTTTCTTCCTTCAAGTCACACTGTACCTTTAAGGGCATGTTGGGAATGTCACCACATGGAGCTGTCACTTTTGTGTCATCGTTGTATGCTGGATCTGTGAGTGACAAGGATATCTTCAATTAGTCTGGAATTATTTCCTTACTCACCCCTGACATGGCCTTTATGGTGGATAAGGGCTTTCTCGTAGATGACATTGTTCCGTGCAAGGTCTACCGGCGAGCCTTTCTGTCAAGACGCACACAGATGCCAGCGCATGAGGTTAGAGAGACCCAATCCATTGCCAGGCTGGGAGTACATGTTGAAAGAATGATCCGCAGAGTAAAGGAGCACAAGTTGTTTGACACAAACCATCTCAGGCAGCATCAACCAATTACTTGCAGTGGCGTGCCTGTTGGTCAACTATCAAAACGGACCTTTAGTCAGAGCATGGGCCAAACCAGTGTATATGAACATGTGTTTATTTGCTAGCAGCAAAATAATAATTTGTTAATCTAGACATGTATCAATCATTTGTGTTGTAGTGAATATCAGTTTGTGTGGAACTTGTATTGGCTTTAATTAGGCAATGAGTAACAGGGGTAGAGGAAAGAAATAAAGTAAACACAGAATAGCCAGAATGCAAGATTGAATACAATGTTAGAGATGTGTAATTGTTTAACTGAACCGTTGAACATTTGCTGAAATATTTTTATTTTTTTTAACAAATATATTCTACTGTAGATTTCTTCACAAGAACATCAATAACTTATTTTTCATAAAACCACTCAACTTGGCACCCATGCAGGGGATCCATTCAGATGCGAGATAGACACTTCTGCAAGTAGTGGGAAAAATAGAAGTGGTCAACCTTCTCTCTTATAGTTTTTGAAACTTGTAGATCTTTAGAAATCCTTTCAACTAGGATGTCCTCCTGTGCACAGATGACAAAGTCACACCAGCTACAACCTGTGAGAAGGAATTGACCTTGCACCTGCCAGGAGTAATAATGAGATCTCTTCAACTTCAGCTCTCCATCCTGTATCTTCAGGTAAGGGCAGTCAACATAACTTGGTACATTTGGGCACTTGACCTCTAAGAGTCCAAAGTGTAGTCTCACACTGGGATCAAATTTGATTCCATCTGCAGAGGATCCTAACCACGGAGCATCTGGGTGCACTACGAAGCCACACGGAAAGAAGTTAACATTCTTCAGTGTGCAGTACTCCTGTACAGCCACTGGCTCCATGGCCCCCTCTTCATCTCCATGGTCTGCATACCAGATCCCTGTACAGCCACTGGCTCCATGACCAGCCCCCTCTTCATCTCCATGGTCTGTATACCAGATCCCTGTACAGCCACTGGCTCCATGACCAGCCCCCTCTTCATCTCCATGGTCTGTATACCAGATCCCTGTACAGCCACTGGCTCCATGACCAGCCCCCTCTTCATCTCCATAGTCTGTATACCAGATCCCTGTACAGCCACTGGCTCCATGGCCCCCTCTTCATCTCCATGGTCTGTATACCAGATCCCTGCACAGCCACTGGCTCCATGACCAGCCCCCTCTTCATCTCCATGGTCTGTATACCAGATCCCTGTACAGCCACTGGCTCCATGACCAGCCCCCTCTTCATCTCCATGGTCTGTATACCAGATCCCTGTACAGCCACTGGCTCCATGACCAGCCCCCTCTTCATCTCCATGGTCTGTATACCAGATCCCTGTACAGCCACTGGCTCCATGGCTAGCCCCCTCTTCATCTCCATGGTCTGTATACCAGATCCCTGTACAGCCACTGGCTCCATAGCCCCCTCTTCATCTCCATGGTCTGTATACCAGATCCCTGTACAGCCACTGGCTCCATGGCCAGCCCCCTCTTCATCTCCATGGTCTGTATACCAGATCCCTGTACAGCCACTGGCTCCATGGCCAGCCCCCTCTTCATCTCCATGGTCTGTATACCAGATCCCTGTACAGCCACTGGCTCCATGACCAGCCCCCTCTTCATCTCCATGGTCTGTATACCAGATCCCTGTACAGCCACTGGCTCCATGGCTAGCCCCCTCTTCATCTCCATGGTCTGTATACCAGATCCCTGTACAGCCACTGGCTCCATAGCTAGCCCCCTCTTCATCTCCATGGTCTGTATACCAGATCCCTGTACAGCCACTGGCTCCATAGCCCCCTCTTCATCTCCATGGTCTGTATACCAGATCCCTGTACAGCCACTGGCTCCATGACCAGCCCCCTCTTCATCTCCATGGTCTGTATACCAGATCCCTGTACAGCCACTGGCTCCATGACCAGCCCCCTCTTCATCTCCATGGTCTGTATACCAGATCACTGTACAGCCACTGGCTCCATGGCTAGTCCCCTCTTCATCTCCATGGTCTGCATACCAGATCCCTGTACAGCCACTGGCTCCATGGCTAGCCCCCTCTTCATCTCCATGGTCTGTATACCAGATCCCTGTACAGCCACTGGCTCCATGACCAGCCCCCTCATTAATCTCCATGGTCTGTATACCAGATCCCTGTACAGCCACTGGCTCCATGGCTAGCCCCCTCTTCATCTCCATGGTCTGTATACCAGATCCCTGTACAGCCACTGGCTCCATGACCAGCCCCCTCTTCATCTCCATGGTCTGCATACCAGATCCCTGTACAGCCACTGGCTCCATGGCTAGCCCCCTCTTCATCTGCATGGTCTGCATACCAGATCCCTGTACAGCCACTGGCTCCATGGCTAGCCCCCTCTTCATCTGCATGGTCTGCATACCAGATCCCTGTACAGCCACTGGCTCCATGACCAGCCCCCTCTTCATCTCCATGGTCTGTATACCAGATCCCTGTACAGCCACTGGCTCCATGGCTAGCCCCCTCTTCATCTGCATGGTCTGCATACCAGATCCCTTGAACATCCGCTCAGCTAGGTGGTCAGCTGAGGTCTCTCCCCGGACATGGCAAACCTTTCGGAAACGAGAGGATGTTATTCTCATTTTCCTGAGCTGATGCCATTCCGGGCTACTGCTCTGCTCCCTTGTAGCAACCTCGACTTTGTGACATCTCGTAGGTTGTCTCTAATGCCTTGAGGTGGAACTGCTCCTGATGGCTAAGGACGTAAGCACACTGGAAAGACAGAAGCCAGTAGCCATCTAATGGAAGTTTTGGTGGAGAAGAGGCATCGGCAATCATCACAATTTCACGGGTCTTTGGCTGTGGAAGCTGATAGGACAGAACACTGCAGGCTTGCACTGGCCCAAAGGCGGACTCAACCAGGGGCACGTCAGCTGACATTTCCATTGTTGTCACAAGAGTGGCAGTAAGTGGAGAAAAGTTGTCATACGTTTCTGAGACGCGGAGAAGGTCCATGTCAGGCATGTATCCATTGAGCGCTTTGAGGAGAGAACTTCTGTAAAACATTTTAAAACCTTAACATCAGGTTGGAGAGATTCCTATGACAAAGACTCATGTAACTTTTCCATAAACAGCACAAGCCCAAAAGTTAAAATAAAATGAATTAAAATATACAGATTTATAGATTTCCCCCCAGTCTTTGTCATTACATCGTAGACGCCCTGTTTAGGCTTATCATCTGGATACAAAAACAATCACAAGAAAATGTTTTCATTCTAGGAACCTCCAATTTAACTTATTCCATCAGCACACGAGTTAGTAGGTTTACAGAACTCTATCCCATCAAACCGGACCTGGCTTCACACCCTAATTAACAAGGATTTACTGTTACATAGGCTGAATACTTTTCAGGTGCATTTTTTTTATGGATAGTGATAGACTCACAAGTGTTCTTGGCTTGTGCCAACACTGTTCTGTGTCTGTGCTGCTTTGAACTGGTGGTGCAGCAAGAATGTTTAGTTGAGAGCAGTGTCTGGTAAAGAAGGGCCACCAGATGATTGCACATAGCACTTCCTGCAACACAGGAGCAGTGGCTTTGGACCACTATCACTGGTACGGAGTGCTTTAACACCATCTGTGAAGATAAGTGTGATGAAAGACTGAAGTGAGGAACAAGAATGATGCAGTCCATCAATAAAAATAACTAACTAGGGGCTAATTTTAACTAGGGGCTCATTTGAACTATACAGGAATAGATTGTGTCTCAATAACACAATACCAAACAATGCATCAACAGATCTTTACCAAATAACCTGTTAAATGGGCAATTCTAAATTGGGATTGGGACCCATCATTAATATCTATCTACCGATATGATTAAACGTTGACACTGTCTCCAACACATTTTGACCATGATGACAGTGTCTCACAGGACATGTTTAACAAGGTCCCTAGTAGCTATCTATAACCTTTCCCTGCTCTCATGCTGTGCAGCTTTTCACTTTTCCTCATGGACCTGTGACAGGCAGCCCCCACGGTGATCTCCCCTGTCAATGTATCTTTGTTAGATATTGTGTAGAAGACATGAATAAAAATTATTTTTTAGCTAGCAAGCATAACTTAAGCAAACATAACTTAACCAAGCTAACGAAAATGCACAGTCTCAGGTAGATTCTGTCAACGTTACATTATTTTACGAAGTAACTCGCTAGCTACAGTTAATAGTTAAATTAGCTAGCTAATGATTGTAGCTAGCTGACGTTACATCTGTCACTGACATGGGACTCACCTTCATAGTTGTCTATGTAGCTTCCTATATGCATCTTGAACCCCTTTTCATTCTTGCTAGCTGGAGTCTCGGAGGCTGATTTAACAATTAACAATTCGTACATCATTAATATTAATTTGAGGCAAGTCCTGAAGACACCAAGTAAAAAAACGGCGACATTGTGGTAGTAACGTTATATCGTCGATAACATCTAGACTGACCGGAAATCGCCACACCGGTAGAAAGTGTGTACGATCATGGAATATGCATAAGGGTTATTGGCTCTACTAACTCTCCTCTCCATGGAAATTGTTACAATGTTATGGTAAATGCCAATGTTTTTTTCCCAAGAAAGTAAAATAAAAATAGGAATAGGTTATCTATTTGGTCAGGTTTATGGGTTTACATTCTGAAAATACCCACTGTGCACACCATGGTTGAATCAACGTTGTTCCCACGTAATTTCAATGGAATTACGTTGAACCAACGTGGAATAGACGTTGAATTGACATATGTCCCCATTGGCTAACGGCATAAGCAGAAATTGCATTATCCTTGTGGAGGGCCCTTCAAAAGCAGCATTTATCATTTAATGGTTTGACAGCCTTTAAAACACAATACTGCCACTGAGCCAAAGTCCATTTAGTCCATAAAATCATAAATGTCCAACCAAGCAAACAAAATGGTTACAGGGCAGGACAATTCAGTGACAGGCCCTAAAAATCAGTGGGCTGTCCAAAACAACGTGTCACAGGCAGCGTCAGAAGGCAGTGTGAAATTGTGCGGTGCGGTGGGCAGGACCAAGTTTGGGAAACCCTGCTACATGGAATCCTTGGTACGTCCCTACCTTAAACCCTAAACTTAACACCTATCCTTATCCTTATCATAACCTTAACCATAACCAACTTTTCAAATTCAATTGGGGGGGGGGCATCCCAAGGATTCAAAATTGCAAGGACTGATGCAGAATAACTGACTGACTGAAGGAGCCAGTGGAGTGGGTCAGTTCACTCCAATTCCGTTTGACTGGGGCAGTGAGACAGGCTCTGGGAGGCAGCACAGCATACAACAGGGAACAGGGAACCCTGTCTCTGTAGGAGATTGGGCATCAGCGTAGCAGTGGCAGAGACTGCTGTGCACATCCATATAATGAACAGTCACACAGAAACAAACATTATGACCAGCCACAGTCACACACACACACACACACACACACTGTTCGCATCCATCTTTGAACATCCTCACAGCTGCATGCACACACAGGTGCACATACACACAGCATGCACAAGGCAACATTATGCACACACAACAAATACACCCATGCATGCACATTACTACTCCCATAGGGCGGCGCATAGCGTCGTCCGGGTTTGGCCGGGCAAGGCCGTCATTGTAAATAAGAATTTGTTCTTAACCGACTTGCCAAGTTAAAAAAAGGTTCAATCTTTTTTTTTTTTAACAATTCTCATCAGCCAGTCCCCCAGCCCTACACATCCTTATAGGACCAAGACAGGCTTCTGGGCGACTCAAAGCCTGGACTGCAGCAGTGGAAAACATCAGGAGAGATTAAAATTGTGTCAAAATAGACAAAAAGGAGAGAGGGAGTGGGAAAAGGGGGAGGGTGCACTGACAGAGCAAGGAGAGAGAGCGGAGACAGACAGGCAGCTACGCGGGAGTGTGTGACATCAAGCAGGGCTTCTTCACACTAAGCCGAGCGCAGACAATAGGGTTAGGGGGGCTTCACTTTCACTTACCTAACAACACCGACACAATGGTCGCAATCAGCAACCAGTTCCTCTTCAGTAAGCCTTTGAGGTCACAGCCCCTGTGTTCTTTCATCTTGTCCACTGGCGGCGGCTTCCTTTAGCCCCCACAATAGATGGCACAATGGAAGTCGGACACAAAAGGATCCACGTATTGGGTGGCCAGCTGACAGATGTAAGCAGGCAGTAGAGGCTAGTAGCTGTATACGCTCCAGCTATAACTACCTAAACAGAAGATGCAGCTCTCCCGCGTGGCCGTCAGTTGTTTCTGATGGAGAGGGAGAAAACCGCCTCCTGCGTGTGTCGCTCTGTGTGTGTGTGTGTGAGGCAGAAAGTATGTGTGACAGAGAATGAGATTGATCAGCAGGTTTTTACCCGTAAGGGTTACCTCCAACCCACCACCATTCTACATACACACCCCGTCCCTCCCTCACAGACACACGAAGGCTCCATTCCCAGAATACACTGCCACCTACTGTGTCTTTAGACACCTAGTCATTACTCTAACACTGAAAGGCATTCTACAAGAATATATAACTTGTAAAAACACAATAAAACGACGAATTAACAGTTCTTCAGTTCTTTACAATTACCAAGTTCATTATTTTACGATAAAAATAAACATTCTGTATTTCACAGGTATACTGTATACTGAAGAATGTTATGAAATTATAAGGACAGAAGAATGTTTAGAAATTGGTTATGTTCTAAATGTTTAATTAGAACAGCATTAACTAATCCAAATTACAGTTAATTTTATACAGAATTCTTAGTTCAATACATTACATTTAATAATTCCAAAATGAATTATTAGAACTATAATATTTATAAAATCTATCAACAAAACTGATTTTAAAAAAACAGAATGCATGTATTAAAATCCTATCACCCCATATAAACCTGGGTGCTAGTCTGTCCACTGTGGGGCTGTTGTGGAGTATGCTCTATTCGACTGAGTATGCTCCCCACCTCACTACGGGAGAATCTGCTGCCTCCGATGCCTTCAGAGGAGTGACTTTCTGAGGAGGCGTTAGGCGACTGGCTGCCTGTGATCTTCACTTCAGTGGGGTCACTCATGGTCAGCGGAGGGCCGGACTATCAGTGGGGGTCTGGACAGTAGATGGTCTTCCATGGGACTGGACTGTGGAGGGGCTGTTTGCGGGGGTCTTCTCCCCCGCTGCGGTGTCCAAATCTGCAGAACAAGCAACCATATCACACATAAAAGCAATCAATATGAATCCACAATAACAAATACGAAAAGCTGACAGTCAGTGGAGCAACCAGGTGCATTATTGCGCATGAAAGAATAGTGAAGACATGAAACATGCAGCTCCCGTTTTTCTCTTAGGGACAATACAATTATCCTACCGAGAATAGCCTATAACACCACAATGCAATGAATAATTGTATTATTGGTTTCAAGCGAGTTTCAAAATAGCCCAAATATTTATAATTTATATTTTAAAATGTATGATATTTTATGTGTCAGAAACACCAGTCACAATATTTTCCTCTGAATATGCTACTTCAAAAGTATCCTGTAGGCATGTGCACATTTGTCCAAAATATAATTCCAGTGACCTCAAAATGGCTTGATGTTAAAAAGGTTGGATGGAAACTTGGTTATGTGAGTAACTTTGCAAGTAATGTTGGATAAAAAAATGTCACGACAACATGGGAAATGATGCAATTTCGCCTGAAGTTGAGTATATTGTGATAAACTGCAGGCCACACTACTGTCTTGGCCAGGTCACAATTGTAAATGAGAACTTGTTCTCAACTTGCCTACCTGGTTAAATAAAGGTGAAATAAATAATAAATAAAAATTGCCTGGAGAGTTCTCAGCTATACTTTTCGTGGCTGTTTATTTACCACCACAGACAGATGCTGGAATGAAGACCGCACTCAGTCAGCTGTATAAGGAAATAAGCAAACAGGAAACCACTCACCCAGAGGCGGCGCTCCTAGTGGCCGGAGACTTTAATGCAGGGAAACTTAAATCAGTTCTACCAAATCTCTATCAACATGTTAAATATGCAGCCAGAGGGGGAAAAAAAATCTTGATCACCTGTACTCCACACACAGAAACACGTACAAAGCTCTCCCTTGCCCTCCATTTTGTAAATCCGATCACAACTCTATCCTCCTGATTCCTGCTTACAAGCTAAAATTAAAGCAGGAAGCACAACAGTTTTTACCCCCAAGCCATAAGACCTGAACAGGTAACCAAATGGTTACCCAAACTATTTGCATTGTGTATCCCCCCCCCCCCCAAGCCTGACTAACAGGTGTCTGTATATAACCGTGCTACTCTTTTTTCTCTTTTTACTGTTGTTTTATTTATTTACCTACACACACACATTTTCTTCCTCGCACCAGTGGTTAGAGCCTGTAAGTAAGCATTTCACTGTAAGGTTTACACCTGTTGTATTCGGTGCACGTGACACATAAACTCTGATTTGAATTTATTGGGCTACAGGCTAATTAAATCAGTTCTGATGAACTTCAGAGGGTGGTGAAAGTGCAAGGCGATGAGCTTGATGCTCCTTTCAATAAAAATTGAGGGTTTTATTCTGGTGACATGAGGATCTATGCTTGGCTGACGTCTGACAAATACAAATAATCTCATCATGTAGTATGCTATACCCGCACAGTATCTGCAAATTGTTGGCTAGGGCGCACGTGCCAATATCAGAGTGGGCACATTCGTTATACATACGCAACATTTATAGTGACAAAAATATCAGTTTAGCATTGAAAATGCGATGGAAACCCATTTAACTTGTATTTTTTATTCGGTACATGGGAATTTAATCGCAAAAGTTATTTCTATATGCACATACTTTTATCCCCAACAAGTCAATTTGATGGAAACAGATCTCTGTTGAGAAAATGTCCAATACAGCATACAGAGATATAGCCAGACGCATGTTTCGAAACACAAAAAAATAAAAACTGATTGGAAGTCGGACTGCGAATCGCAAAACAATGTTTCAACTTCAAGAACACGCCGCTCTACAAAGCACAACGGTCCGGAGAGCTCTGCAGGTAGTCAGCACCATAGACAGCAGTACACAATCAGAGATGCATCAAAATCATTAATCGCAGCACATGACAGGCTCATTTAGCCGACATGCAAAGATAAAGTAGGTCTACAACTACAAAACTGGCACAGCGTAAGCAACACGTGCGGCATGCAGTGTCACACACACACACACATACCGCCTGCCTATAGGTGCAGATAGGTGATGATCAAGCGGGCCTGTAATAACATTCTGACTGCATTCATCTTAACCAAAGACCAATAAAAAAATGTTTTAATAAAAAAGTCACTAATAAAAAAAGTCACCAGGTTCTCTGCTCAGCCGATCTAGCCATGTTGTAGTTTCATGAAGCCGAATCCTCGTGCGCCCTCTTCGCAAACTCAGTTGTTGCTTGTTTTGTCAGGCCGTCTCTTTCGCAGTGTTCTCCATTGTGTCATAGGTCTCATCTGTGCGCATCTGTCTGATCTCAGCCATCCAGGTGTCATTTAGGTACACGGCAGTGTTTACAGTCTATCCAATCATTTTGCAGATACTATAGTTAGAAAGGATGTACGTTTTAATTAGTAAAAAATTCCAAAACATAAATATCAACTCAAATGTGCAAATTTTCTTTAATCAGGTCATCGACTTAAGAGGCCGACTTTGGTGTAAGCTTGTATGGTTATGGTGCTTTATTCGGCGCAGGGCTTCAAGGATCGTGGGCAGGCTCATTATAACCGCTTCTGTGGCCTGTTTCCAGGAGGCCCAGCTTGTGTCCAATAGACTCTTCATAGTGAGGCCTATTTTAAACCTTGAGAAGCTAGAAGTCAAAAGCAGTACAGGGTGCTCCAATATACCAACAAAACACGTTGTTTTTGCTACACAAGGAACATGCATCATTCATTAGAATTAAATTGAGGTTATATGCTGCAGCAGCAGTGCATTTAGAAAGCCTTGTTCGCACGGGTCATTTTATTAATCTACACCCGCGCAGAGGCTACGCTTCATAGTCACTGCTATCTGTGATCGTTGGGACGTCGTAAACCCTAACCATAAGGGCCAGTTAGGGTAAATAGAGCGTTTTTGGGATTTTGAATTTGGAACCTTACCTTAATAACCACGTCCAATTTGAACTTCAGTTGGATAGGGACGTCCCAATGACACCGGATAGCACAGAACCTTCCATCGCCTCAAGTAGCCCTGTCGCGCTAGCGCTAGCAGCGGTTGGCTTTTCCATGCCGTTTTTCTTGTTGCAAGGATGATGACTATATGAGGTTGTTTGCAAGGATGATGACTATGAGAAGTCGGTTTTAAGTGGAACACAGGATGCAATTAAAATTAAAATTTTCTCTCGCTGCTTGCGTTTTAGCACACCTGATTTGTAGCCTACTTTTTATCCAGATCATTTTTTGTCTTAGTGTAACTTAGCTTGCCCGGGGCTGGGCAACAGCTGGCTCGACGTGGCCTGGCCTCGATGAGCTCGTGCAACAGAGTAGGCTACACATCAATCGAATATGACAGGCCTTGGTCATTTCTTTATTGAAATAATAATAATAATAACATTGAATGGGCTTGATTTTTGAATAACTGGCTTGATTTTTGAATAATTGTCATGTTAATTGTCATGTTGTTTTGGTACTGTATGAAGTAGGCTGTAAGCAGTGGCGGAACTAGAGTTTTCTACATGCAGTGTTTTATACTTAACCCAGAGTTCTTCAATGTGGCAGATAGTGTGGTCCAAAAGGGTTACTACATTAGAATTCTTTAACATACTATGAATGGTCAGTGTCTCTAAATCGGAACTGCAGCTCAATTTCTCTCTCACACACTACAATACTCACATACTGGAAAGACTTGGGTCACTGTTTTCATGAATATATAATCTGGGTCTATAAGTGTTGAACATCCAAAATATTTTCAGAAAATAAAGCTCAAGCACCAAGGAGATAAGATTACAATGTATGTAACATTCAAATGCTTAGTTAATTTACAAAAAAATGAAAATGACAAACAAAACACTGCAATTTGACATACCAGGTATCAAGCAGAAATGGACTTGAAAAATAAAAAATAATTTTGGTGCCCATCAATATTACAAATTTAGAGTATCATATTTATGCTCATATACACTACAGTTCAAAAGTGTGGGATCACTTAGAAATGTCCTTGTTTTTGAAAGAAAAGCACATTCCTCGTCCATTAAAATAACATAAAATTGATCACAAATACAGTGTAGACATTGTTAATGTTGTAAATAACTAATTATTTTTTTATGGAATAGGCGTACAGAGGCCCATTATCAGCAACCATCACTCATGTGTTCTAATGGTGCGTTGTGTTATCTAATCGACGTTTATAATATTAAATTGATCGTTAGAAAACCCTTTTGCAATTATTTTAGTATAGCTGAAAACTGTTGTTCTGATTAAAAAGAAGCAATAAAACTGGCCTTCTTTAGACTAGTTGAGTATCTGGAGCATCAGCATTTGTGGGTTCGACTACAGGCTCAAAATGGCCATAAACAAAGACTTTCTTCTGAAACTCATCAGTCTATTCTTTTTCTGAGAAATGAAGGCTATTCCATGAGATAAATTGACAAGAA